>NC_090992.1:1525151-1828181 GCF_041146395.1 Eulemur rufifrons | reverse complement strand
AACCTGCTGAGGATCCCAGACACGGCGTGGCCAAACGCCAGCAAGTGACCTTTGAGAGGACAGAGCCAGCCAAGCCTGCGATGGCCGTCAACTCTGCACAGCCAGAGACGGAGTCCTGTCCTGCGTCCCTATGCCGTTAGCTGCCTCCGCTTCCCGGTAGCGGGACCAGCACCCCGGGCCGTGCAGGGCAGCAGGGCCGGGAAGCCAGACGAGCTGCGCAGCTCAGTCTCTGGGTCGTGGCCGAGGGCCGGACAGCCCCCTGCTGGGCCCAGGCCCGTTCCCTGCGAGGTCCCCCTTCCACAGCCCTGCTGGGGGCCTGGCACTCCCCACCGAGGGAGCCCTGCCGGGGTTGTGGGATAGGCAGGCACGTTTGCTGAAAGGCTGTTTCCAGAAGTGTGGACAGAGACCACCAGAGACTCTGTTAAAACGCAGCTCTCCAGCCTCCCCCCATGCTTGTTGCAGACCTTCTAGAAGGAAGACCCAGAATTTGCATTCTTGATGAGCATGCCGGGTGATTCTGGTGCAGACCCCAGCTGGAGAACCTGCACACAGAGCAGCCCCCTGCCCGTGCTCTGCCTCAGCAGGGCCTGTGCTGGGTCCTCCCGGGAAAGTAGGTTCTCCCCTGAGTCCTCTCGAGGCCCCGTGTCACGTGGTTGAAAGAACACAGACCAGAGTCAGGAGACCAGGTTCTAAACCTGGATCTGCCACTAGTCAGCCCCGGGGTCTGGCCATGCCCCCTCCCCAGCCTAGGCCTCAGTTTCCCCATCTGTCTTACGGATGCGTTTGGCTCATTGCTGGTTACGAGTTGGGGCCCAGGCAGAGCCCTGAGTGATGGGGGGTGCAAGAAGCAGACCCAGCTCCTCTGGGCCGGGGGGCAGGCGCAACGCATGGTGGGGCGTGTCCGCCGTGGGCCCCGGGGGCCGTGTTCCGTGGAGGGCAGGTGTGTACCCGAGAGACGCAGGGACGCTGGGAGCTCAGTCCTGGCCTCTAGGAAGTTCAGTCTAGGAGACAGGACAGACTCCCCCGGCTTACAGAGCAAGGTCCGGAGCGTGTGGTCTGAGTGGGCCGTGGAGGATCGTGGAGCTGGGCCTTGGCACGGAAGTCAGGTCTGAAGACAGGGCCTCAGGAGGGCGGCTTGCTGGCAGATCTCGGGAAGTCAGCCTGGGGGGGCCCTCAAGGCTGGAGTATGGGGGTCTCCAGCGGGGGCCAGTGGCAGCTGTCAGCACCTCTGCAGGGTGCTAAGTGGAAGGGTTAGTGTCCCCTTCACTTGGAAGCCACAGGCCCCAGGGGACAGCCGGCACTGGGTTCCCAGGTGGCCTGTTTATTTGGGGATTGCGAGAAGACTGTCTCGTGTGTGTTTAATGATGTCTTGGAATTCTCAGGATTGTGTGGCTCAGTCAACGCTGTCAGAGACACGTCGGTGAGTCAATACAACCTACCCTAAAGACGAGCCCATTGGTTTGGGCCTTTATTGTTAATTGAATTTGCCCAGAAACGGCAGCAGAAAGATTGTTAATGTTCATGGATTTACATCAAGTTAAACATCTGTTCCTCTTAAGCTAAACTCCAGCAAAGTTACAGCGGCTCGTAAATTAGATCTGGGAGTAAAATGCTTCTTGCTCTTTGCACAGCTTAGCGGTTTCAAAACCGACCTCAGAACGACGCGCCGTAGCCGAGGCCCGCGCCACGCACCACACTCTGTGCCGTCACTTACCAGGCTGGCTGGGGACCATGTGGGAACCAGAGTCACTCACGTGCGCAGGGAGGGGCGGCTGCCACGAGCAGACCCAGAGGCCATCCCGCCTCTCCCTGGGCCCCCTGGGGGTTCCTGAGTGCGGGTCTGGGATCCGAGCTCTGGCCGCCTGCCGGATTGAGAGGGCTGGAGCCTGGGGAGCGCAGCTGCAGGGCCAGGCTGGCTCCGTGTGGGCTCTGAAGGGACAGACTGTGCGTGGTTTGGAGGACAGATGCCACAGCCCACTTGGCATCTCGGCGCAGACCCCCAGTCCCGCCCAGCACTTCCTTCCTGCCCCTGCCCCGTGACCCGCACCCGCCCAAAGGGCTGGCGTCCGTTAAGGGCAGATGCGCGCTTGCGTGGTGTGGAGCTGTTTGCCGCCTGCCCTCCGCGCTCCAGCACGCGACACGCTCTTCAGAGGGCAGGGCGACCCCAGCAGGGAAATTCCAGCTCCCTGGAGGCCACTGGGGCTGGGCTGCTCATGGTGGTCTCGTGTTCCCCCCTCCCCACCCTGACCTCGTATTCTGCCTGTGTGTCAAGCTGTCCCCAAGAGCACAGAGGGTCCCCAGCGCCAGCTTTGTGCTCACGTACGGAGCAGAGACCAGGCGCCGGAGCAGGTGTTCCCTGAGGCTGTGCCACAGCCAAGTTCACGCTCAGGCCCCGCCCGGCCTCTGCTCGGGGCAGAACCTTCCATCCTGCTCTGCAGCGGCGGTTCCCGGGGCTGCCTGGTGCCCACCTGAGGCAGCTTGAAGGAGACGGGACACAGCTCTGGAGCCCGGAGTCTGCAGCCCCTGCATGGCAGACCACCTCGCCAGCACCCCCGCCTGGCTGTGCCAGAGGTCACTCTGTGGGGTCAGCTCTGCAAGTTGGGGTGTCCCCACTGGGCGAGGTAAGGCCTAGGTCCCTGGCAAACCCAGGGAGATTTGGGCTTCAGCGAGCATGGCCACACGTGCCACACGCGTGAGCTGCCCCCTGCACCCATGTATGTCATGCCCGAGGAGCTGACATGAAGGATGACACGGGCTCCCAAACCCTCCCGAGCTCCAGACCTTGGTCACTGTGGCTCAGAACAGCCCGGCTTGTCCCTTCTCAGGGCAGGGCTGCGGCCAGGCTCCGCCGAGGATCCCACAGTCGGACGTCAATAGACGTTTAGTGAGCAGCTTCTACGCGCAGGTGCTGGGCCAGGTGCTGGGGACGCACCTGCGAGCCAGGCCCGTCCCTGCCTGGAGATGCTCACAGCGCACCGGGCACCTGGCCGCCCACAGCGACACACAAGGGACATGCAGGGACAGAGACAGGGCCGCACACGCGGGACCTCGCAGGCGCGTGGCGTGTTGGCGAGGCAGGCTGGGGACTAGGAGGGACAGTGAGACACGGCCCCTCTCCCGCCTGTCACCACACAGGGGTGTGACCACACGGCCTGTCTCCCCCTCAGGTAGAATCTGAGCTTCCTGCTGCTGGTGGCATCTCCCACCTGCCCCTGTTGTGCCACAGCCCTGTCCCCTGGACTCTCTGGAGTCCCCCAGCCCCGCCCACACCTGCGCCGAGGGAGGACGGCCCCTGTGAGGCACAGGCTGGCAGGGGCCAGAGCGGCCGATGGAATATTTACGGCATGTCCCTTGATTGCCTTTGTTTTGCAGTGGAAAGTGTTTCTTTGATAGACGTTTAATTCCAGAGGCTGCTACCTGCTTCCTGTCTCCCTCTGCTCAGAAATTAAATGCGGGTGTTCCGGGCTCTGCTAGAATCACCTCCCTCTGTGCGGGGGATGCGGCTGGAACGGGAGAACATTAGAATCCTCAAAGAGGGACAATTATTAAGGGAACGAGATTAATGAGGTGTCATAACAACTTAGCCAGATCCGAGACTGACCTTTCTCGTGGAGAACGGGCTTGATAAATGCAGTTCATTACCGAGTTCTGACATGGAAATAGGATCACACCCTGGGCTCCTCGGCAGCTGATCAATATTTTATCTGCCGGAGCAGGCCCGGTCTGGAGCGGGAGGAGCCCGGTGTGCGCTGGCAGGGAGCCCGGGCCAGTGCTGGGGCGTGGAGGGCTCCCGGGCCGGCGGCAGGTGGCCGGGCCCTGCCAGGACCTGTCCCGGGCACCGTCAGCGTCCGGCTGCCCAGGACGTGCGGCCTCCCTCCCTGACAGCCCCCGAGGGGTGTCCGAGGGCAGGGAAGGGAGGCAGGAAATCCAGGACATCGCCCCTCTTCTGTCCATCCCCAAACGCAGTCTGGTGGCCGCCCTGTCCCGGGCCCCAGGGTGGAGGGAACAAGGATGAATGAGCCACAGCTCTGCTCGCTTGGGGCCCGGAGCCCGTTTCAGCAAGAGGGGACCTCGGCCTGGCTGAGCACTCGGCTCACAAATTCCTCTCCCATTGCTTCTCACGTCGTGGCCCTGTGAGGGGTCAGGGGCTGTCATCATCCGCATTTAAGACAGGAAATGGGGGCAGGAGGGCAGGGAGCAAATGCCCTTCCTAGGGCCTCCCAGCCAAAGGCCGAAGGTCTGCTGACTCCCTGTCCAGTGCTCCGTCCAGCCTGGCGATGGCCATCGTTAGGTGGACCCCGAGGCCCGCGTGACGTCTGTCTCCACACAAGGTCACGGGTGGGCCCGTCACCCGCTGCCTCAGGAGACTGTCTGTCCTGGAGCCTCAGCCGCGCTGGGTCTCAGCCGCAGCCGCTGATCAGCGCATTCGACAGGCGTTGGACCCCGTGCTGCTCCCTGGGCAGCCGTCCACTCCCTCCCCACCTGCGCGGAGCTTGCCCTGTGTCCAGGGGACAGAGCAGGTGCTGCCACTGCACCGTCCGACTGCCCCGTCGGCCCCAGAGGTCGCGCAGGCCTGGGGGACGGTTCCCACGACACCTGCCCCAGCGTCGATCCCAGACGCCTGCACCTGCCGCCCGAGGGCGTGTCCGGCCTCAGGAGTGCGCTGGGTCCTCGTGTGAGAGGTGCAGAGGTGCTGCCTGGGGGTGGTTAACTCCCCCAGAAGCACCCCTCAACCAGTAGGGGTGGAAGTTGCTAGAAACACACCCCAGCTGCCTCAGCTGTTCTACACCGTCTGTCCAAGGTCCCCGTGGGGCTGAGCCCGCTGCCCACCATGGTAGCCCACCCGCTAGGCCACGGGGCAGCCCACGGGGCAGCCTGCGTGGATGGGGGGAGGCCTGTGTGGACGGGGGGCCCAGCCTCTGGCCGGCACTGTGCTGACAGCAGTCGTCTCTGGGAGGTGGATTACGGACGATGTATTTTCTTTTTATTTCATCTTTCCAAGTGGTTTTTCAGTGGGCAGGTATTTCTTTTATAACAAGACAAGCGTTTGAAACTAGAAGCACGGCAGGGAGCCCTTAGCTGAAGACCAGGCCTGGCCACAGGACAGGCGCCCGCACGGGCGAGCTGCTCCCATCTGACCCCATGGAGAAACCCGGGGTCGGGAATGAGAAAGCAAAACCGGGCTTGGTGAACTCCCCCTTGGACGCCCCTTGCCGGGAAGATCACCGTCCTGGGGGGCCGGGCCTGCCTTGGGGGGGGGGGGGGCAGCTCGCCCTGCACACCGAGCTGGAAGCCGAAGCTGTTGGGGTGTCCACTTCTGGGGGCCGGAAGAGGACAACGAAGGAAGTTTTCCTCCCCTGCTGCCCGTCCCCTGTGGAATTCAGATGACAAATGCTGGGAGCCACCGAGCAGGCCGTCCTTGCTCCCAGGGCCTCCCAGTGGAAGAGTCTGGACCCTGGGTCTTACTTGTGACCCTGTGACCCCCAGGAGGCGGTGTCCGGCCGGGCAAGAGAGGACGACCAGCGAGTGGGGGTGGGGGAAAGCCACTCTCGCCGGAGCACGGAGACCCCCAGAGAGCAAATAGATCTGACTGCATTGAACTCAGCCATTGATTTTTTTCTAAGTAAACATGCGGGAGGAAATGGTAATGGCATCTGTTTGTGACGGGAATCAATTGACCCCAAATTGGAAGAAAATCTAGAAACACAAACAAGCAGGAGAAGAAGTGGTGGGGCTTCCCAGCCTCATCCAGGAGGGAGCCAGGGAGGAAGAAGAGAAGGACAGACAGGCAGGCCCCGTCCACTGCAGCTGTGCCCAGCGACTATCCGTGAGTGTGACGGACACACGGACTGATGACGGGGACCTTCTCTCAAGGCCAAGCGCCTGTCTCACTCTAATGACCCATCTTCCCCTCCAGGTGACAGGTGCACCATGGCCGGCTACGCCCGCCTGAAGAACGTCCTCCTGGCGCTCCAGACCCGCCGGCAGCCCCTCCGAGAAGGGGACGGCAGGCAGGACCCCCCGTCCCGGAAGCGCCTCCTGGTGGAATCTCTGTTTAAGGACCTGGACGCAGACGGCAACGGCCACCTCAGCGGCTCCGAGCTGGCGCAGGTGGGTGCGGCTCGGTGACGGTCCGAGGGTGGAGGAGCCCAGAGTCCGTGCGCGTTGACGAGAACTGGGAGGCCACACAGGGGCAGTTGTGTGTGACTCTCTCTTCTAAAAGAGAAACCCTCTCCCTCCCCGCCCAGGAGTCAGGGAGCCCGTGTTCCACACCTCTGAGAACATGTGACAAACCACATGTGGCAGTTTTCCTTCCCGCCAGCTGCCTGCAGCCGCTGTTCACACCCAGGCTTGCCGCCTCTCGGGCCCTTCAGAGGGGCTGGTCTCCGGGGAAACCGGGCTTTCCTCCCTTGGTCCTTCACTTTCCTCAGCAGGGAGGTCACAGGGAAGCAGTGTTTGGAGCTGGGAGTCCCCAAGTCCTCGACCTGAGGCTGTCACTGCTCTTTGCTGTCCCAGTAGCGACACCCCAAACCCCAGCCTGCTGGCCTGCACCCCGTGTGCACCCCAGGCCCTGCTGTCGTTTGGGAAACATCTGCGTTGCGCCCTGTGGTTCGCCTCTCCCCACAGGCTGTGGGTTTGACCACAGCACGCGTGTCCCCGTGTCCAGCTACACGGTGGTGCGAGGGGACTCGGTGTCCACAGCAGAGAAAGCAGGGAAAGAGCGACCTCACTCCCTGGGGCCCCTGCGGGGAGGGTCCTGTAGGGTCCTGGAGGCAGAAGGGCTGGCGGGGGGCCGCATCCCACCCCTGCTCCGCTGGCCTCTGTCGGGCCCTGGACCCTCAGCAGACAGCGCAGAGCCCTGCAGGGAGGGGAGCTCAGCCTGCCCCGGCCGGGCCGCGGGGCGGGGGCCGCTCGTCCCCGGTGGCCTCAGACTGTCCACGCAGGGGGCCGATGATGAGGACGAGTCCCCCCCTTTGATGCCAATTTAAAGAAATCTTCCACGTGACACGTGACACAGTGGTCTTGCCAAGGCCACGGCCAGGCCGTCGGGAAGACTTGGAGCAGGAAGTGCTGTGGCCTTTACCGCGGTCAGTAGACACAGATGAGCCCCTTGTGACGCAGGGCAGTGGCCAGGCGCGCAGACGGCAGGGTCACGCTGCCCGAGGCCACGGCCGCCTCCAGCATTCACCAGCCAGGGGCTCTCAGGAGACTGCTCACGTCCCTGAGCCTCAGTTTCCCATCTGTGCACCTCACCGGGTCCTCCTGAGGGTTAAGTGGGCTGAGACAGTGAGGGGTGCAGCACAGCGCCTGGCAGGTGGCATGTTCGGTGGTCACTGTCATCGTCATCTTCGTTATCCCTCCTTAAGCTTCTCAACCCTCCTCTGCTGTCAGGCGGGGGCTGCTATTATCCCACTTCACAGATGAAGAAACTGAGGCTCTAGGAAATCGGGCAACTGGCCAGCACTGTGTTCACTGCCAGGGACGGGGTGGGGCTCAGGGGAAGCCCTGGGGGCTGATGGGCAGGCACCTGCCTCCCACGGCGCAGGGGTCTCTCTGGGGACAGTGGCTGTCACCAACGGCACCACGTGGTCCTTCCAAGGTCTGCAGAGACAGCAAGTGCCCGCAAAGCCCTGGCAAGGGGCAGCCACCCCGCGCTCTGGCGCCTCTGCCCCAGCCAGTCTGGAGTGGCTCCAGGGGTCACATTGGGAATCTCAGGTGGCTCTGCTCAGCCCCACCGAGCAGCGATGGCCGCGTCTCAGGGCCCTGCTGCCCATGGCCTCCAGGGCCCCCACCCCACCACCTCCATCAACAGGAGGCCCCCAGCTTGGGCTGAGACCCCAAAGGGCAGATCTGAGCTGCTCTGGGAAGACCCCAGGTCTTGTCAGTTACAGCCACCTGGCGACCCACCCACACTGCAGGCTATTCAGGGAGCGCCCAGGGCAGGTGGCGCCATCTTGCCCCCAACAGCGGCCGCTGTGAGCTTGGGCTCCCCTGGCCCATGTGACCCCCGGGTGACTGCCAGGTAAAGAGAGCGTTCCTGGGCACGGGGCTCTGATCTGGCAGACGGGTGGCCCGAGGCACCTGAAGCCATTAACAAGCGTGATAATTGGACGATGATTTCCTCTTTAAAATTTAATATACTCAAAGTTCATTTCATAAATCTGCCAAGCAGAGCACAGCTGAAGTGGGCTTTTCCTTGACACCGAATCAGAGGCGCCAGGGAAAAACCCATTGGTCCCGTGCAGAGCTAATCAATTTCCGATGCAGAAATAGACAAAGGGAAATTTCTATCTTCGTAAGATTGATCTCAGGCGTTACGGTTGATCTCCCTTTTATCGAATGCTCTCACTTGCTGGGTGAAGGGTCATTTTTTTAACATTACTACATTAAATTGCCTTTAATATAGCAGGCCAAGCCGAGAATGTTAAATAAAGAGAAAATACTTCTGCCCCTTCCCCCCGCCCAAAATAAAATAAAATCATTTTCTTTCTTTCGAGACGTCCTCCTGAGCATTCTCCTTGCAAGACCTGTAGTGCCAGGCCCTGAGAACCGCAGGGAAACCAAGGCCTCTAGTTCCAGGCACGCCGGCCTCTGGCTGCAGCTGGGGACAGGGGCCTGGAATTCCACCCTTACCTGTCTTTTGGCCTGTGGCCGGTCAGCGGGGGAGGCCTGTGTCCCACGGCTCAGACCACGACCAGAGTGGCGTTCACAAGGGCCTAGCCACAGCCCCTGTGCCAGGACCCCGCGGGCAGACGCCTGCGCCCCGGCAGGACAGGGCCGGCAGTGGTAGGGCCCAGCCACGTCCGCAGAGTGGCAGCTGCCCCTTCTGGGGTGGCCGCGACTGGGAGACCCGTGACGTTGGAAAGGGCTGGTGGGGGGAGGGCATGTGGTGGAGCAGTGACCTCCGGCTCCACGCACTCGGGAGCCAGCAGACGCCGACCCCACGCTGCACTCGGCCACTCTTTGCTGAGTTTATCTGACGAGGCCCCTTCCCTTCTCTTCTTCCCCATCGGTAGCACTCGGGGACATCAGGTGGCCTCAAGGGTCCTCCCCATGTCAGACTGTCTGTGGTCCGTCTGCCCAGGTGGGGACAGGACAGACCTGAGCTCTAGTCTGGACTCTGCCTGAACCGCTGTGTGACCTTGGGGGAGTCGCTTCCCCTCTCTGAGCCTCAGTTTTCTCATCTGTAAGAGGAGGGGGTTGGACAAGACAAACCAAAGGGCTCCGGGTGCCCCCCAGGCCCACTGAGCTGTCCCCGGAGGCCCCGCTCGGCCACCGCGCTGCTCTCACCCCGCTCTGGCCCTCCCCTCCCCCCCCACAGCACGCGCTGCAGGAGCAGGGCCTGGACGAGGACCCGCGCGGCTGCTCTCCGGCTGACCTCCTGCGGCTCGATGACTACAACAGCGACGGCTCCCTGACCCTGCGCGAGCTCTACACGGCCTTCCGTGAGTCGGGCGCCGTCGGGCGCCAATGGGCAGATGCGTTTGTTTCCGTGGACGTTCCCGCACCAAAGCGGTGTCAGGGGACGGGGTCCATCCTCGGTTGTCTCCCAGGTGGGAGCAGCGGGGTCTGTCTTGCCTGGGCTTTAAGGGAGGGGTCAGAGGAGAGGGGTGGGGACGCGGAGGTCCTCGGAGCACAGACCCTGGCATCGCCCCCCGCCCAGCCTGTGCCTGCAGTCCCGTCCCTCGGGAAGATGCTCCTGCTTCGTGTTGGCGTCCCTTGAGCTGCGGCTGCTCCATCCAATCAGGCCTTTGATTGACAAGACCTGAAAAAGGTCCTTGCGATTCGCTGGCTAGAAGGGCTCTTGTGGCAAATAGCAGAGGTGCTCGGATGACATAAGAGAGAAACAGGTGTGACCCTTCCCTGTGGGAAGTCTCACGAGCTTGACATGGCTGGAGGGAGGGGCCTTTCTGGTTCACAGCGTCCTTAGTACCAAGGACCAAAGCCCAACCCCAATTATAAAGCTGTGCCTATGCAGGGTCCCCGTCATCCTCCTCCCTGCCCACTATTGAAACTCCTATGTGCTTATGCTAGTTCATACTAACGTGTGAATGACTGCTGGGCTTATCCTGCTGCAGCAGGTCTTTGCTTTGTGGACCAAGGAGTTTATTGACAGAAATATGTCTCTAAATTCTAGCATGCGTGGAAGTATCAGCAACTCCCTAGACTTGGCTCATGAGAGCTGATTATTAAATTTTCAGGGATTTTGCAAGCAAACAATAATGACTTGGTGGCTTTCGATCAGCCATGGTGGGAGTATTTACACCACAGAAATTTACACTGTACACGTGCTACCCAGAAGGCGGAGGCTGGGTACTTTCGTCTTCTCCAGAAAAGCTGCTATTCAACATTGATCCGCATCTCACTGGACAGGACCGTCCCTCCCATCTGCAGAGTAACTTCCGGCAATATCCTGTCCCTCCGTCTCCCGGAACCAAGGCCCCTTCATGGCTCTAATTCCGTAGAGCAGTTAGGGAAGGTTGCAGGGAGAACAGCTCTCCAAGCCAGGAAAGAGGCAGCGTGTTTTCTGGGATGGATCCAAGACATTCCCAGAAATGCTTTCTGGGCCCGTCTGCCAAGGGAGCTGCAA
This sequence comes from Eulemur rufifrons, assembly GCF_041146395.1. Lineage (NCBI taxonomy): Eukaryota > Metazoa > Chordata > Mammalia > Primates > Lemuridae > Eulemur > Eulemur rufifrons. The sequence continues at coordinate 1,817,590 of NC_090992.1, read as the reverse complement.
AGAAGAAGGTCAGTGTGTTAAGGGCCTCCTGCCGGGGCTGGACTGGAAGGGCTTGGGGGTGGACTAGCCGTCACTACTCAATGTCCCGGGACAGTGTCATTCAGCAGAGGATGGCACCACCGGGGCACCGTCCTCAGACCTGGTTCCACAGCAGCCTCTGCCCCACGGCCTCAAGTCCTGGCAACTGGTCTGGGGATGAACAGGCCCTTGGCCTTGCTCTGGGGAAGTAGAGGCACGCCCCTTGCCCCTGATGCGGGAGAACGCCTCCCTGGCTTCCCTAGCGACGGTCGTTATGAGCGTGAGCCACCGGGCAGAGGACAGATGTGGTCCCCTCTCCTCCCGCCGTGTGTCTCATGCAGAGCAATGCGGTGTCTGCTCCCTTGACTCCTGGATTATTATTTGAAAGGCTTTATAATCATCATTTTTAAAGCAAATTAGATTCTGCTGTTGCCTTGGACTTGTGTTTAACTGGGAAGCCAAACCATTCATCACAGCCCGACCCAAATAATAGATATGCGATAAAATGTAAACTCGCAGCCATTAAGGAAGCCACAAAATGAGTTGACCCCGCTATAAAGGCTTGACACGCAGCCGCTCGGAGCGTACGAGGATCAATGGTTTTTCAAAGTCACGGGAACTCTCAACTAAATTCCCAGGGCTCTGGGAATAGATTTATGGTTCAGCGAATTTTAAATAGGTAATTGAAATGAGACATATAGGTACAAGTTATTACCCAGCAATCGATGAGCATTAAAGAAATCTCACTAAAACCCAGCAAGCAATATCTCAAACATTTCAGCAACAACATTTTAGATTTAATTCTGAAAACTGGAGCTGAGAGGCTGGCAGAGGCTGAGACTGTAGCATTTGATTTTCCAGGCTCCGTTTTGCTTGCGTCTTTGGGGCAGGCGGGGTGGGGTCTGGCGTGGCTTCCACTCGGGAATCTTCTGAAACAGCCTTGATCGCTGGGAGAAAGCGAGATGCGTTTGGGGGTTTCCCTGGAGAAGTGAATTGCATTTATAAGTCTTTGAGATTGGGGGGTGGTCTCTTACACCGTGTTTGCCCAGTTGGGGGGGTGGTCTCCTACACTGTGTTTGCCCAGTTGGGGGGGGTGGTCTCCTACACCGTGTTTGCCGGGGTGGGGGGGGGTGGTCTCCTACACCGAGTTTGCTCAGGGTGGGGGCGGGGGGGCCGGTCTCCTACACCATGTTTGCCACAAAATGCCACCGACTGAGGGTGACGCCGGCACTCCCACGCTGGGGCTGCCATGCTCAGCGGAGCCAGTCCTCGGGGGGGCCGTGCCTCCTCTCTAGCTCTGGGGAACAGGTGACCCCCCTCCAGGGAGAGGGGGGCAGGCAGGTGCCTTCGTCCTGGGAGTCGGCTCAGCCCTTTTCTGACTGTCAGACGCAGCTAAAGCTCTCAGTCGCCTGTCTCCACCCAGGGACAGGAGTGAAATACGAGGGTGGCCTCCCTCGTTTCCTCCATTCATCAACTAAACATTCTCTTCGAGTTGCTCTCGGCTTCCTAAGTCCAAGGCCGACCCAGGAGCTAACGGCCCAGTGTCCTCCAGCACGTGCCCCCACCCCCCGCCCCGTCCCCCAGCCAGGAGCAGAGTCACCAGTCCCTGCTGTGGCAGAGACCCGAGCTCCAGGGCCACTGATAAGCCAGGTGTGTGTTGCCCGTGTCTGTTCGTCACGGTAAATTAATCTGAAAGTTGCTCGTCTAAGAAGCTTCTCAATAATGCATGGATTTTACACTCTTCTGAATGCTCGGGGTGGGAATCGCAGGAAAAACACGGTGCTTACAGGAGGACTTTTCTCTCGCTTTAAATTCCTTACAAGTTTCTTCTGCTTTTTAAAAAGATACTTGCCCTTTTAATTAGTCCTATGAGAGCAACGCTGGCGCACGGGTTGGAGGCAGGGGAGGGTTTGCGTAGCCAGCGGCACAGGACAAAGGGCTTCCCGAGGTCACACCCCGGGACCACAGCTGCGGAGTGTCGGGAGGACCTGGGGCACCGCACGCCCGGGAGTCAGACGCCCCCTCACCGCTGGCGCTGGGAGCCCCCCCTGGGCAGCAGAAGGGAAACACAGTGTTTTCATCTGATTATCGCTCTACCCTGTGGCCAGGGCAGCTCTGTGACACACGTGAAATGGTCACCTGGTTTTTCTGCCATTGTCACTGCAAAGGGAGGGACGGTGCAGCTTCGGTCTCCGTGTCCCTGTCCCTGGAGTGCAGAACGCCTGGCACCACGCCAGACAGCCACACACCCCGTCTCAGCTGGTCCTCGCTCCCACCCGTGGCAAGCAGGATGTTAGAATGAGCAACGGAACGCATCTTTGCCACCCAAATGTCCTGGGGTCTTTGTCCGTGTAGGGTAAGCTCAGACAGGGAGCTTGGATGGCCAGACCCTGCGCTATCCTACTCCATTCGGTTCCTGAGTTTTGGAGAATAAGTAGCAAGATTTCAGACAGCTGGGGTTCATCAAAAATTTTATCTAAATTTACTAGGATTTGGAGAGAAAGTGATGCGTGTGAACGGGTCTCCGTGTTTGCTGAGGCCAAGACTGTTGGTGCCAATGACCCCCCCGGCCCCAAAGGAGGAAACTGGTTCCTCATGCAGGACTTGCAAACACTGTGGCCAAAAAGCTGGTTCCCCTCCTTGGTCCCTTGTTCCCTCGTTCCCTCAGGGGCACAGAACAGCTAAAGCTGGAGTGGCCACGGGTGGAATTGAAGATTGGGAGACAGAGGTGTGAGTCTCACCACCCCCTCCCAGAGACAGACATTGGGGTCCCCTCCTGACTTCAAGGAGATGGCCCTGTGAGCTGCTGAGTGCCCTGAGGCCAGGGACACTGAGTTCAGAGTCGGTGTCTGATCTGAATGATTTGTCTTGTCAATATTGCTGTAGTGACCGGCTCTTAATACGCTACTTATATAGAGTAAAACCTAACATTTAACGTGTGTCAGCACTGTATATCACATCCAATTTTACTGAAAGTAAACTCAGAGAAGTTAAGTAGCTAACTCAAGGTCACATAGCCAGCAGGGAGCAGAATTGGGATTGAACCCACATGTCTAATTCCAGAACCTTCTCATGCATTTAAACACACTTTGCAATTCATCTGCATTCTCCAATAAGGAGAATCTCAGTTTCCACAGCAATTTCCCTAAACTTCAAGCCCTAGCTCAATGGTCTCCTCCTCCAGGAAGTCTTCCTCAATTTCTCTTCCCTCTACCAAGCCCCACACTCCTTCCTCTGTGTGTCCACAGCCCTGTTTTTATCTCTACACAGGAGCAAGGCTGTGGCTGATGGTTAAAAGTGTGACCTCCAAAGTCCAAGTAAGACCTGGGTTTGAATCCTTCTTCTGCCACCTATTCACTGTGTGACTTTGGACAGCTCTTAAACCGGAGGTTAACCTGGGCTTCCAGTTGCTCGTCTGTAAAATGGGCGTAATAACCGCGCAGGACTAAATGAGATGGTTCGTGCTGCGTGACCGGCAGGAGACCCTGCATGTGGCGTCTTCAAGCACTTTCCATTTTTAAAGATCCCAGCTGGAAGCTGTCAGTGACCTCAGCGCAGAGCATTGAATAGTGGAAAATGAACTAATTACAGGTTGTTATTGAAAATCTATTATGCACAAATTGCAAAGAAAACTCATTAAAATATGAAGCTTTGGTGATTTTTTTAAAAACTCTCTTGGAGGGAGAGGCGGGGTGGGGTGGCTGGACACCTCGTCCATGACTGTTCCCGGGGAGAGAGCCCCCAAAACGCTGCAGAGCCGTCTCCTGCTCACGTGTCACAGCCCGGCCTGACGTCACAAAAACGTGAAATGTTGCATGGAACAGAAACTCTCTGAATGTCAGTAAATATTCACAAACGGCTGCAGAGGAACCAAAGAATTTCATTACAAAGATATAAAGTGGGAACAATTTAAATGTCAGCTTTTTACCGGGATAACTCTGTATTGTCCTCATAAATCCCAGTGTTTTTGCAAAGCTTTTGTGAGGACTGCAACATGCAGTTAAGCACGGAAGGTCACATTGCCGATTCCCAAGCCCGCTCCCTTGCATTGGAGCATGGGAGAGCCGGTGTGAGTGGCTGTGCCGTCCAGAGCCCTGATAGCAAGAGGGGTCCTCACATGGCCGAGCTGCCTCCCGGGCTCTGGGCGGGAGCCCAGAGAGCAAGCTGAGGGCACACAGGGGACCCCCAGCCTGCGGCCTCCCTGGCATCCCAGCAGTGCCCATCGCAGTGTGGGCCTGGGGGTGCCAGCTCTGAGGCTCCCGGTGATGCCCAGGGGTGCTGAGGTGTGGCCGAGCCCCCTGGGCTGTGTCTGAAAGGTAAACCTTCCCTAGGGCCGCATCAGCCCAGGAAGGGAGCTTGGAGCACAGACCACTTGTCTTCTACCTCGTGGGTCTGCCCTTCCTCTCCGGCCACCTGTTTTCAGGCTCTGTGACAATGACCTGCAAGACGCCACCAACACCACTGAGGCCCAGCTGTGGGCTGCGTGAGGGACAAGGTGTGTCCTGGGGGTGGTGGGGCCTGAGAACTCACCTGGGACACAGCGCCTGGCTGCGTGAGCAGCTGGGGGCCATGCTCGGGGCCGGGGGCGCTCGGAAGCCTCCAGACCAGGGCAGCCCCTGGTAGATGCTGGCTGGAGAGCCCGGCCCTGGGACAGACAGGCCATGACGGGCAGAGAAAGAGGTTGGACGCCCAAGCTCCTGCAGCTGCCTGAAGCAGACACCTGGGCAGCAGGTGAGGGATGAGCTGGAAACCCCAGACCACGGCCCGGACCTCATCATAAGTTTCCTCGGCACCGGCTACAGCCGTTGGCTCCCTGGTCTTTGCCCTGCCGTGGCCTTTGCTGACCTCTCCAGCCCCCAGCCTGGGGACACCTCCCCTGGCCCGGAGCCCCCAGCCTTTGCCTGCACCCTCCCCCTGGCCGAGGCAGGCCGGCGGCAGGGGAGCCGGACGGTGGTGAAAACACAGGCAGAGGCTGCGGGACTAGAGAGCAGAGACAGCGGCACCAGGAACAGGCAGCAGCCACCGCGGGAGGCACGAGAGGGACATGGGGAGGTGGGCGGCCCCCGAGAGCAGGCAGGGGTGTGGGGGGCTCCTGCCTGAGGCTTTCTGTCCCAGCGGGAGGACGAGGCCCGCAGGGCCGGAGAGAGGAGCCGGTCTTTCCACACGGTGGACGTGCAGCCTGGCACTTAGTAGGTGCTTGGCAAACATCTGTTGCAATGATTAAAGGCCGTGGTGGACTTTTTCTTTTTTGGTAGCAAAGAGACAAAGTTCTGCGTGGTTGTGGTGGTTCCTGGAGGGAACAGAACAGTCAGAGGGTTCTCTCTGGTGGGGGGACCACCCTGTCCCCACGTGTGGCGCGAGCCAGGTGAGCGGCTGCCGTGGTCCCACAGGGTTTCCCACGGGCTGGGGGCTGGGGGCGCAGACAGGTGCCACGTAATCTGCAGTCGCCCCCTGCCAAGCCGGTCTTGCTCCCGCTCGCTCGCTGCTGTCCTGGTGGAAACCTTGTTCCCCAAAAGCTGTCCCCTCCGGCAGTGCCACGCCGCCCTTAGCGCCCTGGGGCGCCCATAACAGGGCGTCCGACACGTCCTGACCAAGTGCCTCCCAGACGCTCCCTGGAAGCCGTAGGAGGCCAAGGCCAGGAGGGGGACGGGGGTCAAGTGCACTTTGCACTAAAGTGGACCCGAGTTGCATCTGATTTCCGTCTTGAAGGACCTGCTCAGGGGGTCGCAGTGGTTGTGGAAGTTGACTTTTCCGGCTACTTGTGTGCTCGATAAGCAGACAGTGAAAGGTCATAGCAGCGTTAGTGTGAGAATAAGCCAAGGGCAGGTCTCCCTGTGCCCGTCCCTGTTGCAATCAGGACCCCGAGGGCCAGAGACGACACCAGCCTCCGTGCGTAAAGGCAAAGGTCTGGGGTCCCCAGAACCCCTCCCAATCCTGTGTGAGCTAAGATGGGAACCGGGGGCTCGGAGCACGTGGCCACGGTGAGGCTTGGCCCCTCCTAGCAGAATCGGAAGGACTGGGGATACCTGGCCACGCGGGCCCTCCCCGAGCCTCCACACTCACGTGCCCGCCTCCCTGTGGAGTCAGGAGAGGTTACTGATCTCGCCCGGAGTGAAGGGCACGGCCCCAGCCCCAGCCCACGATCCCTGGCCCGGACCGCAGGCCCCGCCCCTCTGCAAGCAGCCCTGGCCGGGCAGCTGAGCAGGTGGGATGGTCGCAGGCCCCAGAGTCTGAGCAGCTCGACTTTCAAAGGTCCTGTTGGACCCGATCTTGCCCCTTGCAGAAGAGTCTCAGAAAGCTGAGGCCCTAAGGCTCTGTGATATCTGCCAACAAATGTCTACTGAGATGCCCAGGCTGCGGGGGGTGGTCCTCCCACAGGGCAGCAGGGTGGTCCTCACGCTGGCATGGCCACAAAGGCCCTGGCTGGGGCCTCAGCCTCACCAAGTGCACAGGGACGGCCTCCTAGCGTCCGGGCCCGGCTCCTAATGCTCAGACGAGGGCGCTCTGATGCCGTGGCCACCTCCAGCCATCCCCTGGGTCCCTGCAGAGGACAGTGAGCTTCCAGAGTGGACCCAGCCACCCCTGGCAGGTGTCAAATGCTCAGCACCCTGGTTTAGTTTGCTGCAGGAAGCGTTCAGATGTGACAGACGTGGTCTTTGAAGTCACAAAACCAAGCTGTTGGGCTTTGGCTCTGAGCAAACATGAGTTTAAGGAAATGCCCCAAATTGAAGCAACAGGTGAATATTCGCCCTTGTGTAGCCACTCACGCCCAGTGTCTGCTCCAGGCAGGTTCTGGGCTGGGCCCTGGGAAGAGGTGGTGACATGCAGGCCTGGCCCTGCCACCCTGTCTGCAAGTTGCAAACTGAGAGATCGGTTTGGGGTGCACAGTTGGGAACCTCACCCGTGGCGGCTCATCAGCTGCGCAGGTAGGACGCAGCACCACGCGTGTGGTGTAGACACACCGCAGCTCAGAGGCAAGTGTTGTAGGGCCCAGCGTGTGAGCTTGCTCCTAAAGACACATGATTAATTTCAGGTAATAATACAGCACTAATAGCTGATGCTGAGCTGCTCCGAGTGAATCCATTAATCCTGCAACAGTCTGTGAGGGACAACTGTCATTGTTCCCTTTGCACAGACGAGGCCCAGAGGCACAGAGCCAGAGAGTTGCAGGACGAGGTGGGAACCCGGGAGCCTGATTCAAAGCCCCGGCTCTCACCACCGAGCTATACTGCCTCAGTAATTCCAGACACTTTTGGTCATCAGTGTCTGTTTCAGGAGGGCCCCTTTGGTCCTCGAATTTGGCAAGGGGTGGCTTTGCAGGTACCGGTGGCTGGGGGAGGGGAATCTATCCAAAGGAGGGGGAGGGGAGGGGACGGCTGACCCCAACACCACCCACCCCCACCCGCATCCCGTCTGGTCAGAAGCACCCTGGCTTCTAGAACTGGCACCACCCAGCAGAGAGGGTGACGGACAACAGTGGGGAGGTGGGGCCTAATCCCAGTCTGACAGGCACGTCCTGAAGCTCCCTGTGCCCAGCCCTGGCCATCTGTGCGTAGACAGGGAGCCGGGGCCACCAGGTGGCAGGATTCGTGTGTGGGAGGCGGGAGCCACAGGCCGTGTTGCGACGTTTGCTATTGCTAGTGACGTTCACTGGGTGTGCGTCAGTGCAACATTGTCTCAGTCAGTGACAACAATCCTCATGAAAAGGATACTATGTGTCCCCATTTTAGAGGTGAAGAAACTGAGGCACAGAGAGAATAATTGCCGAGGGTCACCCAGCAGGCTGAGGATTCAAACCCAGGCATGGTGGCTCAGGCACCCGTCGGCGTGTCTGATGTGGCCACGTGCCACCCAGGAGCCCAAGCCTCGGCTCAGGAGCCCCTTCCTCCGCTCCCGGCACCGGGGGGCTCGTGGCATCTTTGTGCCTGATTCAATCATGAAAACTGAGTTCTCTTTCCTTCATCAGGGGACCGATTCTTCCCCTGTCTGGCGGGGATGTCGTACAAAGCAATTAATGCACATTTGCAAGATGCTTAGAGACCCTGCCTGCGGGATGCCGCACACTGGCACAAACCTCTTTTTTTTTTGTTTTTGGATGATACTATTTGGCATGAGAAATCGTCCCCTTGGCTCCCGTAGAGAGCCTCCTTTCACAGTGTTCTCCATCAAAGGCGCAGCTGCTGACAGCAGAGGGCAGCCCGGCACGGCCGTGGCCGGCACGTGTGCCCTCAGAGGTGCCGCCAGAGAACCTGCCAGAAACCCTCACGCTCGTGGAACCCGCATTGCAGCGAGGACGGGACACAAGGAGCACAGCAAAGGCACAGATCAGAACAGGACATGTGGCTTTGAGGACAGCTCCACGGGGGAGGGCAGAGCAGGGGACGGGGGTGGCAGGTGGGGGGAGCGAGAATTGACTGTAGCAGGTCAGAGGCCTCACCTGGAGGGCGAGGTGAGCGGGGGGTGGGGGGGGCAGTGAGGGCACTCGCCGCGCGGTCACCGCGGGGGATGCGTCCCCCTGGGTGAGACCAGGTCAGGTGGCAGCAGGGGCGTGGGGACAGGGGCTGAGGTCAGGGGTCCTGCAGGGTCCTGGACACCAGCGTAAGCACTTTGTTTTCACAGTGGGTGAAACAGAAAGTCACTGGGGAGTTTTGAGTTGAGAAATGACATAATTTGACTTTATGTTTTAAAGGAATCACTTTGGCTGCTGTTTTGAGAAAAAGCTGTTCAGGGCAAAAGCGGGAGCAGGCAGACGAGGTGGGAGGCTGTCGCTGTGACCCGGGTCAGAGATAGGGGCGGCTGGGCCCCGGGGACGGCGTGATGACGGGGAGAAAAGTCGGGTCATGGGGGCATTTTGAGGGGCAGTGCCCAAGGTGGGTCGCATGTGATTATGAGAAAGAAATGAGTGCAGGGTGACTCCAGGGGTCCTGGCTCGGGGCTGGAAGGACGGAGCTGTCACACTGAGACGGGGAGGCTGTGGGCGGAGGCTGGGAGGGACACTCGGGAGTTACGTGGGGAAGTGTAAGCTCGAGGTGCCATCAGACGTCCCAGCAGCCATGGCAACGGGGCAGTTGGCTACGTGAGGCTGTGTTCGGGGGAGGTCTAGGCTGGAGATGGGGATTTTGGGGTCCTCGGCATCCGGACGGAGGCTGGAGCCGGGGGAGCACTGAGTGGGCGAGTGCGGGGGGAGAGAGCAGGACTGGGCCCGGGGAGGCTCCGTGGGGAGGCTCAGGGAGCCGGGGAACCGGCAGAGGAGAATGAGAAGAAGGTGCCAGAGCGACGGGAGGAGAACCAGGCGTGTCCCGGGGGCTGAGAAGGACGAGTGGCCAGCTGTGCCAGATGCGGTGGGGAGGCCGGGTCGGACAGGAGGAGAGAGCGCTGCGTTCGCAGTTTGGGGTCTCTGGCTTGCAGAGCAGTTTCCGTGGACGGGCACTGGCGGGGGCAAAGTCGCGCTGCAGCGGGTTCAAGACAGAGTGGGAAGCAGGGACTCGGAGACCAGGTATGGAGAACTCTCCCGAGTTGTGCTGTGACGAAGGACAGAACAGGACAGTAGCTGGAGGGACAGTGGGGCCAAGAGGGGCAACAGCCTGTACAGTGATGAGGATGATGTGGAAAGGGGAAACCGAGGCTGTGGGAGGAAGAGGTGACACGGCCGGAGTGATTTCTCGGCGGAGGTGAGGGAGGTGGAATCCAGCGCCCTGGCCGAGTGGTTGCCTAGACGCGCGGCCATGAGACCCAGGTGACCACAGAGAAGCCGGAGCTGGCGCGGACACAGGGGGGTGGGAGAAGCAGGGGGGGAGGGGGAGCGCGCACAGGGGCACGCAGACACCTGCCTTCTTGGAGGGTCCGAAAGCAAGGTCACGCGGAGAGCGAGGGTGGGGAAGGAGGGGCGGGGTTTGAGGAGGGAGGCGAAGGCCGGGAACAGTGGCACGGGACAGCGGCCGGAGGGGACAGATGTGGACAGGGCGGTGTGATCGCCGGGCAGCATTCGGGACCCACTGGGGCTCCTAGTCCTGAACTCAGAGTGAACCCAGGCGGCAGGGCCACGGGTTCCCCGGCGTTCAGGGCAAGGACGTCACACAGAGCACCCGGCGGGTCTCACCACGGCCGAGGGTTTGCCGGGACGGAGCCAGGGACTGAGCGCGTGCGGGAGAGTGCGACTCCAGTGACTTCAGTTCCATGGAGTTCCGTGTGAAGAGGAAATGGCATCATGAGTGGCAGATAGTTAAACGGTCGGTCAGTAGACTGTGGGTCCCCGTGGGCTTGAAGAATTGCTGGAGTCTGGATCCCGGAGGGAACAAACTAGGAGACGTGGGGAGTGATCAGACAGCAGGATTCTGAAGATGGGATTTTCAGGCTTCTTTTATTCTCGATGGCAACATCCAGAGTCCAGGGTACCGCCGTGGGAGTGAGGGCCTGTAGGGTGGGGAAGTGACAGGGTGATCACCTTGTCCTCATGTCAACTCAGATGTTGAATCACCAAATGTCACCACAGGAGGAAGGTCAGAGAGGCTGTTGGCCACCAGGAATGGGGTGGGGTGTGACCCAGTGTTGGCAGATGGTCGTGGCAGGGTTTCCCTCAGCAAACGCAGATGGGAAGGCCCCGGCCATCTAGGATGGCCAGCTGGTCCCCTGTGTCATGGACAAGTGAAAGAGAAGCAAAAGACGACGCCGGAGGGAAGGGCTAGAACCTGAACAGCGAGGGCTGGTCTCAGTCGGGGAGGCCGATGCACCCACGTGCACCCCGAATCCCAGGGGCGTGACGCAGGACGGGTTTGGTCTTTGTCCATGTAACGGGTCGACGCTGACGTTCGGGTGTGGCCGCACGGTGACACAGGACCCAGGCGTCCTCAGCTCTGTGGTCCTACCCTCTCCTGGGGCCACAGATCGTGTGCTGGACACTCTGCATCCAGCCGGTGTATAGAGCGATGGAGAGAGTGGGTGGTCCTGCGGGAGACCCTCCGGCCCAGCAGGCCCTGTGCCTCCTCTGACACTCCCCCTGCCGGAACTCGGTCACAGGCCACACCTGCCCCGGGGGAGCTGGGAGAGGTGGCCTGGCTGTGCCTGCAGGAGGGCAAGGACGCAGTTTAGGTGAACACGTGGCTTTCTCTGCTGCAGGCCCCCAGATCCGGGCCTCGGGGTTTGGGCTCATCAGGGGAGCCCAGGCGGCAGCAGAGTGTGGTCAAAGCCAGGTTGAGAAGGACTGGCCCAGACTCGCCCAGGGGGGATTGAGGGCCAGGACCTCGGAGACAGCAGAGACCTGAACACGGAGGCAGGACAGGAACGGCCACCAGCAAAGGTGACCCTGAGAGGCTCTTCCGCCCCTCGTCCCGGTGGGAATTGGGAAGCGAAGGAGCCAAACAGGAAAAGACCACTCTGAAGCCCCCCAACTGGGCGAAGGGGGCAGCCTTCCTCCTGGGCTCAGCCGTGCGGTCACCAAAAGGCAGGGCCAGACCTCACGAAGACGGGGCGGCTGTAACAGTCCCCCGCCCTGTCCACAGCCCGGCCTCAGAGAAGGGAAGAAAGGATCTATTTTAATTTTCTTCTCAGGCCTCCACATGACAAAGGAGAAATATCGCCCAATATTATTATCTCTCAGAAAATACTCTCTGGAATCATAAAAACGGAAACACAGTGAAGCCAGACCACGGAGGCTGCCCCTTAAATCAGGAGCCTCTGAATTACCGTGGTGGCGCGCTCTTAATTCCTCCGGATGAGGACATTAAAGATGACAATGTCCCTTTAAATCAAATGCCCTGGGAGTTGCTGTAAAGAGTCAGGGAGCATTTTTTTTTCCTTATGAGGAGTTTTTTTGTCTCTTTTCACCTTGTAATAAAATATAAATCATCACTTGTGGGGGCAGCTCTATAGCGCAAGCTGTGAGCACGGATTTTCTGAAAATGAAGGTGTTTTGTTAATGGGGATCATCTCGTCTCGGGAAGCGTGAGAGTTGCCAGTGATGAGTTTGCTGCTTGGCTTCACACTCATTTTGTGTGTGTGCTTGGATCCACGGGCTGGCCCACGCCGGCCGCAGCAGCACCGCGATGCCCTGTGATACACCCACCCTGGGAGCTGGGGGGCCGCCGGGCTCGGGCTGTGCACCGCGGGGGGCAGGAAGCAGTCCTGGGGGGTAGGGGGGCCGGGACCTGTCTCAGCTCTGGGCAGCTACGGGGCAGACGCCTGCAGGGCGGAGCCTCAGCTGAGCAGACTTGTCTCCTGGATTCTCGCGTGGAAAGCGGTGAGGGACGGGGAGGAACTGGTGAGGGACCCAGACAAGGGCCAGCACCAGGGCGGCCTGGGCCCGAGGCTCTGCCTGGCCCTGCTCCTCCTCCTGCCCTGGGCCCAGGTCCACCGGCCTGGCGGGGCCGAGTCTGCGGAGACGGCTGCGCATTTGTGACCAAGGGAGGAAAGAAGACTCAGAGATTTTGGAAAAGCTTCTGAGGCCGAGGTCTGAAATCACAGGGTTTGCTGGCCGACCGTCCGCCCCACGGCCTGTGCCCCCTCCCTGCCCCGCGAAACAGCCAGGCCTCCTCCAAACCCTTCTCACCACTCCACGGCCTTAACCCCAGCCCCGGCCTTCCCTCGGCGTCCGCCACTGCCCTCACCACCGCCCCGCACCTGGTAGATAAACTGAGGCCGACAGAGGTCGCTGGTGCTCGGACAGTGGCCGTTCCTGTCTCTCTGCGGCCGGGGCCACCGGCCCCTCTCTCCCTGGGACGTGCTTGTGCCTCCATCTCTTTGTGTTCCCACCCTCTCCTGTCATACTTCCTTTGCGACCAGACGCTCCGTGCTGCCAGGTGGGTGGTGGAGGCTGAGGAGCTGCGTGGGTCAGCGGGGGAGGGTCGGGAGCTGGTGGGGACGGGCAGACGGGGCTCTGGGGACAGACTGCAGGGCTGGGGGTTGCGGCATGGTTAGGGGACCCGCCACGCGGCCGGCTGGGCCTGCTCTGCTGCCAGGCTGGCCAGCGACCGCCCAGTGTCTCGCATGCCGGGGGCAGCACAGGGACAGCACGGGGACAGCACGGGGACATGCTGAAGGGAAACAGGCCACCAGGTGCAGGCAGGAGACGGCAGGGGGAGGGCAGGGGTCCCGGACCCAGGGCCCTGTCTGCCGGCCACCCGTCTCCAGGTGTCTGGTGGCCACTGAGCTGCAGGCAGACCTGGTCCTCAGAGCTGTCCAGGAGGGTTCCAGGGAGGTCACGTCTAAGGACCCCAGGCCACTCTCTGCTGTGGCCCCCGTGGCTCCCGCTTTGCCTCGTCCCAAGGAGACCGCGTGGCCGGGATGTGATGCCTGGAGCTGAAATTCAGGGGCTTCAAGACATGTGGGTCCGTGTCTAGATCCACACGCCCATGGAAAGAACAACTCCGTGAGGACCCCCGGCCACCCGTGTGGGGCCGTGACCCCAAAGCCGCAGACCCGCCAGGACGCAGAGATGCTGGCGAGAGGGGAGACACAGACTGCTGCCTCTGTCCTGTTTCCACGCCCCAGACGTCCCCGGGCCTCCCAGGGGCCCTCGCGGGGGCTCTGCCCTCCGACCCCCTGTTCCTCGATTCCCCCAGCGCCGGCGGCAGAGGGGTTGAGCCGGGGGCGCCGGCCGAACACGCCCTCTGCCCGACGCAGCTCTGCTCGCTTGGAGCAGCCAACGGGCTCACCCGCTTCCTCCCACTGCACACGGATAAAGCTCCGTGTTGTTTATTCTCTCTCCTCTGCACAGTCCTGGGTCACAATATGCAATAATTAATCTCCACGCGGCCTCTGCAGGAGGGCACACCCAGCGGGAAGACAGGCCCTCCCCGAGCTGCGCCTGTGCCGCTGCCTGGCAGATCGACGGCCCAGGGCTCCTTCCGAGGCTTCGTTTGTTGTCTCGGCCGCTCTCTCGGGGATGGAACGCCGTCAGCACCCGCTTTGCACGCAGGCCCCATTCCTGGCACACTCGAGAAGGCCCTGGAATTTATTTCGCCCATTTGAATACAAATGCAATTGAGACACAACTCTTTTTGTTTCAGAAGCCATTGCTCTGTTTCTGTTTCTCATCAAGCGAACTGACAGCCAAAGAGGGTTGAAATAAACACGTCTGTGCCCGGCTGTGCCAGAGTAAATAACTCCCCCGCCCGTCGCTGGCTGTGCTGCGGGCCGAGGGGTTGGTGCTGGTCTTGGGCAGCTCTGGAGACAGCATGTGAGGCTTTGGGCCACACCTGTGCCAGGACTGGCTGCTGGACAGACATCTGCGTCCTCTTACAACACCCCCTCATCCCCGGGGGCTGAGATACAGTCGTGCAGGCCCTTCCCTTTCCCTTTGGCGCTGAGCCTGGGGGAGGGAGACAGGTCCCGTCAGTCATTCAGGAGGGGAGGAGGTGGCAGCCCAGGCCTTGCTCTCTGGAGCTCCCGACCCCCTTGGGCAGTTGGGCTCCTGGGCCAGAGGGAAATGCCAGGCCAAGGGCTTGGGTGATGGGCACTGTGGAACAGTCTCAAAGGCCAGGAGGACTTCCTGGAAGAAGATGGGCTCTTGCTAGGCCTGGAATGGGGACGGGGTAGATTTGGACACAGAGAAGGAAGGGGCTCTACTTCAAGGTGAGAGAAAGGTTCAGAGGAAGGGTTAGGAGTGAGGGTTCTTCCTGCAGAAAAAATAAACAGAAAACAACAAAGGAGGGGCGGTTCGAGAACGTAACTCGTTCCACGTTGGCCGAGCACCTGCCAGAGCTGGGCAGCTCAGCGCTGGGCCGTCCAGTGGGCCCCCGGCTGCAGCTCTGCCCTGCGCTCTGTCTCGATGAGTTCGTTGCTGGGGGTGCTGGGCGCCGTGGCTGTGACGGGTTTCAAATCGCTCGTGGCTAGGCAGGTTCTGTGCTTGGTTCTGTGGGTACCGAATGTGACACTGTTGCCAGATGGGCAGCAGCGTCCCTGGGAAAGGGTCACTACAGCGAGCGGGGCCTGGGCCGGGCAGGCTGTGTGCCGAGGGTGCCTGGGGCTGCCAGGCCCGCTGTGGGGACCCCAGGACAGAGGGGCCTCTTCACTCCCACGCAGCCCCTGCAGTCTGTCTCCAGGACTCTCGTCTGCGGCCTGCAGACAGTGACAGGCTACGTCCCTGCTCCCAGGGCTGCCTGGCCAGTGGGAAATTGGGGCTGAGCTGCTCAAAGTCTACAGCTTAAAAAAAAAAATAGCAGCTGTTCTTTATTGAGCTTTTACTCGGTGCCAGGCACTGTGTTAAATAGTTTTTTCCTGTTGTTTAGTCCTCAAACGGGTACCGTTATTGACCCCACTTCACAGATGCGATGGCTGAGGTCAGGCGGGCAGAGCTGGGATTAAGCCTGGGCATGTGCAGCTCCGACAAACAGCCCTTCCGTGTCACACTCTGTCCCCAGGGGAGGGAATGGGGCCGGGCGGCGTGAGGGAGAGACACAGAGCGCTCGTGTGTGGCGGCCTCACACGGACGCCTCCTCGGAGGAGGCGGCACTTGGCACTCGCATGGCATCCGGAAGGCGGCGTGGGATTGGCGTAAATGGCAGGAGGAAGAGTGTGGGCAAGGACACCGGGGCTGGAGGGTACAGAATACGTTCAGGAAACGGGCGCTGTTGTCATCCCGGAGTGCAGGGCGCAAGCAGGAGGGGACAGCGGGGGCCGCAGTGGGGGTCAGCCAGAGCACGCAGGCCACAGGCATCAGTCCAACGCTTTGGGTCGGGGAGGAGCAAGGCCAGGGCTGAGCTGGGCGGGACTCGCATGGGCGACTCAGACGATGAGGTGACCCAGCCTGCAGCCTCCGCCGCAGGCCCGGGAGCAGCCCTCAGCCGCTGCTGGTTTATCACAGGTGCACACAGCTGTCACTCACGACTCCGGCAGGGGCGTCACCTCCTCTGCAGGGCGGTGACCCCGCAGTGCCCAACACATGGATAGCTGAGGGCTCCTGGCCGAGAGCGCCGGCGCTGGCCTTGCGGACGTGGGGACGGGCCAGCCGGGCCGTGCACCTCGGCGACGCACGGGCTGCCCGGAGTCCAGGGATGGTTTCTAAGTGAAAGAGACGGAACGATGCTTAAAATCAATACTTCTCAAGTTAGAGTTTCCTTTTATGGGATTAAATACACTCTATCTGCCGGCCGCGGTGGCTCACGCCTGTAATCCCAGCACTTTGGGAGGCGGAGGCGGGAGGATCGCTTGAGGCCAGGAGTTGAAGACCAGCCTGGCAACATAGCGAGACGCCGTCTCTATAAAATAAAAAATAAGAATAACAAAAAACAAAAGCTGCTCCATTCGAGCCCTGAGCAGGAGCGTGGTCTCAGGGCCGCATGGACGTGATGAGCGGGTCTCACAGCTTCCAGACGCTCACAGGCCTTTGAGTAAAAGCAAAGAGAAGCAAACTTGTTTCCAAAGAGCAGCGGGAAGCCCACCCGCCCGTTAGGGTCCCCGAGTCCACTCCGGGCCAGCTCCGGTGCCGCGTCCCGCAGGAATCCATCCCTGCAGCCTCCCTCCTGTCCCCAGGGGGAGGGTCCCCAGTGTGATGACGTGGCCTGAGCTGGGGCACAGTCCGCAGGCGCCAGAGCAGCCACATGGCCCACGAGTCGATTCTGTTTCCAAAGCTTACAAACCACAGCCCGTGGGGGGAGAAGGATTTTGCTGAGACCGAGAGGCGATTGACTTGCAGGGGTGGACGTGCACTGGATGTGCTCCGGGGAAACGAGCTCCTTCAGGAGGAGCCAGGCGTCCTTGCAAGTGTGTTTATTTATGCACATGAATTTGGAGATCGGGGACGGGCTCCCAAGGTTCTAGGGTCCACTGTCCCTGCCTGATAGTAACACGAGCTCACAGGTATTAACCGTGTCCTGGGACCATGCCAAATACTTTGCGTGTACTAAATCCTCACAGAAAGTCTAGGAGGCAGATTCTATTCTGATTCCCATTTTATAGAAGAGGAAATCGAGGCCCAGAGAGGTTAAGGAATTTGCCCAAGGTTGCACCGTCAGTAGACGGTAGAGCTGGGATTGGAACCCAGGCTCCTCAGCGCTGCACAACACCACGCTTAGCAGTCGGCCTCATGCCATGACCACGTCACACACGCACACACAGACTGCAGGCTCCAGGTCAGAGTCTGCTGTGCTTGGGCACCCAGGACAGGGCTTGGCACAGAGCTGAGCTGTTGGTGCCCTGGGTGACAGGGCCACTGGTCCGGCTCCCTTCCCCGGACCCTGAGCTCAGGACTTGTGGCCAACCCTGAGAACACAGGGGGCCCATTGGGCGGGTCTGGACAGAGTGTGCCTGGGCAGGGGCCAGCCAGAGGCTCCCCCTGGGCTCCGTGCCGGGGGGTGCTGAGCTGGGTGCAGCGGGGGCTTCACAGGCCAGCCGGGTGCTGCAGGGTCTGCGGGGCCTCACGGTCTGAGTGACCCTCAGCACTCTGGCCTGCCAGGGAGCCCTGGTGGCTGACGCCACGTCTGGAGAAGGGACGTTGCATGAGCTGGGGGGTCACGGAGGCTCCCTGGGGTGGCAGGAATTGCACTTGGCCTTGGAGGACACTTGGAAATGATTCCTTT
Source organism: Eulemur rufifrons (assembly GCF_041146395.1). Classification (NCBI taxonomy): domain Eukaryota; kingdom Metazoa; phylum Chordata; class Mammalia; order Primates; family Lemuridae; genus Eulemur; species Eulemur rufifrons. The sequence goes on along the minus strand of NC_090992.1, from coordinate 1,800,059 downwards.
GGAACTGTGAAGAGGAAAACATGAGAGTTCAGATCCTGCTCCGTGGAAGTTCTGAGGATGATATTTCGGGGCCAAGGGAGTGGGGACGTCCCTCCTGACCAAGGCGGAGAGAGCCGTGGGTGCTAGCAGCAGCCTGCAGGGAAATAATGTCCCTGCCAGACTGGGACTTCCGTCCTGCTGGTTCTGCCAAGACACCGGTCAAACTGAAATATTATTCCCGTTGCAGGGTTTTAGCAGTTCCGTCCCCACTGCGATTTCCCTTCATCTCCTCGCGTCTCTCCCCACGGTTCGTAAATATTTCTCACCTTCTCCCTCGTGTCTTTCACGCAGAGCCCTGCCCTGCCCATTTACAAGCAGGAGGCGAGTCAACCTTGTGCAAATCTCCCTGTCCCTCAGGAACCGGCCGGGCACAGCGGGGGCAGCAGCAAGGGTGCCAGTGCTGACTCAGTGCCGTGTTGCGGCCACCGTCGGGGCTGCCACAGCGTCACCCATCACCTGCTCTCCTGCTCCAGAGCCTTCAGTGGCTCCCCATTTCCCGCCTCACCGAGTCTGAATATCTCCTGCTCACTGGGTCTCACACCCCAGCCAGCCCCTTCACTGCACCCTGACACCCCCCAGCCTGTCCCTGCCCGTGGGGTCTGTTCATCCCCCGGGCTCCCCTCCATGCAGAGAATTAGTACGTCCAAGGGAGGTGGGGACTGTGTCTGATTCACCTGTCACCTGAGCATCCGACACCAAACATCCCCCAGACTTTGGAGAGTTAGTGCGTCAACCGCCTCAAGGCCGGGGGTGGGAAGAAGATTGGCAGGTGGCGCCGTCGGTCTTGGTTGCCTGAGTCTTCCCCAGGGGGGTCGGCCAAGCACTGGCGAAGCCGGGCAGGTGCCTGAGGTGGAGTCTGCCGAGGCCCAGAGCGCGAGTCCCTGGGAGGGAGGAAGAGGAGGGGAGGGGGCGCTGCTCTGAGGGTCTCGGCTGCAGAGCTTCCAAAGGCCAGGCTGCACCCCCCGCCCCCGCCCCCCCCCCCCCCCGCTCAGATCCTTCCCACCTGCCCCACCTGCCTCCGCCCAAGGGACACCTGACTTAGGATGGAGAAGGAACGTCACGCTCCAACAACCGAAGGATCTTGTGACGTGCTTGGAATTCCAGATATGCAGGTGGTCACCCACGTCGGTGCAGGTCTCACCTCCCTTGCGCCTGCTGTCCCTGCTCTGTCCCGCACACCGTGCCGTTCTGAGCCAGCTCCCCGCCGTCCGGTTCCTCGGGGCGCTCCCTGTGAGCGTCCACCGGCCCCTTCCACGCTCTCTGGCCAGAAACCTCCAGGGCCCCCTCTCAGTTCCACCGCAAGCAGCACCCAGGATTTGCTCATTCCTGGCGACCTGCCATCCCAGGTCTGTCCGGCAAGAATGCCACCAGCTGTCTGGCATCCTTGGTCTGAGTAAGAAGATGAGAGAGAGGAATTGAGGGCAGCCGTCCCCCCGGATCTTGACCTTGCAATGCTGTTCTGGCCAGCTGTGTCTCGGTGACTTGCCTTGTTCTGTTTTATGGTTTGCCAACGGGCACATCTGTCCAAGTCGGGGCCCCGGTCACCGTCCATCACTTGGACAGCGGGGCCGGCCCTACCACGCCAGGTTCTCGAGGCGCAGCACGGCCTGTGAGGGGCTTGGCGAGCACCCCACACACACGTGCACCCCCCAAGCCGGGCCCAGGGCCCCCAAGGGCCCCAGGAGGGGTTCCTGCAACTCGCCTTTGGGGGGCAAATGGTTGGGGACACTCGGTGCCTCCACCACACTCTTGACAATCTCTGTCACTGACAAGCAGTCCTCAGAGGCAAGCGGCAGTTTTCTCTTACGGCCTGGTGAGGGGACAATGGCACGTGTCCCGTGACGGGGACATGTCCTCTGACCAGGGCCCCGACTGGTGCCAACAGGCCTTCCACGCCCTCCACTCCCAGACTGTCTCTCGGAGCTCGGCACGGCAGGCGCCAACGCTGTCTGAAAAGAGACAAATGTCAGACGAGCGTTGCAGGACTGTGGCGTTTGTTTAGAGAAAATCGTCTTCCTGGTAAAAGGACTGTTTGCTGCTTGTCGTGGCAAGGTCAATACGGACCCTTCCGGGGCGTGGCCCAGGGGTCAGAGGGCCAGAGCGAGAGTGACGAACTGCTGTTCAGTGGGCCGAGCCCGGGCCAGGGTTCGGGCTCTGCAGCACCCACAGGCGGGTGTCCCCCGTCCCTGCGCCGCAGCCCCGGCCCCTGGCACGAGGACCTGTCTGCCACCCCCGACAGAGACCTCTGCTGCCACCCACGGGAGCCGCCACTGTGCCCCCAGCTCTTCTCCAGGGAAAGCCACGTGGGGAGAAGATGACCTGCTGCTAATGGGATTAAAATGCGTTCTGAGTTTTCCAATTACATGTTGCAATTATTCCGCGAATGTTAATTGGAACAAGGCAGCAGTGAGCTGGCGGGAACCAGACCAGCAGCTTCTCCCCTACGGCCGCAGGTCCCCACCCCAGAGTACAAGGCGTACAAGGACATGCCAGGAAGACTCCTCGGGGCCCCGAGTCTCAGGAACTTCCACCGCGCCCCAGTGCAGGGCTCCCCTGTGCCACACAAGGCACGTCCTGCTTCCTCTGCTCGGAAGCCCCTCCCTGGGCCCCGCCCTTCCCCGTCTGGGCGAACGCCTGGGGGCTCAGGGTCCCCTGCTTAGAGGCCTCTGGGGACGCAGAACAGATGCCCACCGTGCCCTTCCTCGCTGCCGTGTCCCTCCTCTGCCTCCTCCCCTGGACTCGCTCCTCTCCCCTTCCCCGGAGCCACGGAGCCATGTGGGGCATGGTTTGGGGGGCCGTGGGTGCCAGGCTCCGCTCTGTACTGGGCGCTAGTGTGACACCAGGAGCAAGACCGGGCTCTTGCTAGCCGGGTGGCACCTCCAGCCCTCCTGACCTCTCCCGTCCTCTGTGGCCCCTGCTCTGTCCCATGTCCCCATCCCCCTGGGCCCATTCGAGAGGCCCCCGACCTTCCCAGGAGACGTGTGCGGACGGCCAGCCAGGCTCAGCCTGCGTCTCCTCACGCAGCGTTGGCACGAGGCCCCAGCGACAGTCCCGAGCGGGGCTGCACTCTGAGACCACATTGGTGGGAAGGAGAACCCAGGGCCCCAGAGTCAGCCGCGTTCACGGGGCTGCTTTGCCCAGGGATGCGGGTTCACCCCCAGGGGCGGGTCAGCCGAGAGCGTCCTGGGCTTCCGTAGGCTGCTCCCCCCAGCACTGTCCCGGGACAGACGGACGGAGCGATGGGAGCAGCAAAGCTCTGCTTTCTCCGTCTGGGTCGTATTTGCTGTGTTTTACATGATGGTGTTGGAGTTACTGTGTAAACTGCGATTGACGCATGACATGCACAGAAAAATGCACAGTTCAAGGAAGTGGACACGGGCGCCGGGGTGACGCTGTCCCCGCAGGGAAGGACAGTCCCGCCGGCACCCGGACACCCTCCCTCCTGCCCCGTCACCTACCGTCCTCCTGCCCCGCGTGTCATCGTCCTTCCTTTCCAATACCGCCGGGGATTGTGCCTGAGTCTGAACGTGACAGCAGGGGAATCGTAGTGCGGAGCCCTCTGTGTCGGCCGCTTGCTTAAAACTCCGTCTGAGATCCGTTTGTTGTGGCTTCTTCTGTAACAGAGATTTGTTCCTTTTCACTGATGATAACATTCCAAATATGCCACGGCTGATGTACCTGGGTCGTGTCTAGTTTGGGGAAATTATGAATAATGATCCTGTGAAGGTTCTTGTGCAACTCTCTGATGCGCGTCGCTGTCAGAAACATACATATCTTGGCATCCAATTGCTGGATGGAGCACGCACCGCGCAACAAGGTATTGATTCCTGGTTTTAAACACGCTCCTGTGGTGAGACTAGGACTTAACGTGACGGGAGGTGGGGAGGGAAGGTCTTTGGCCCCAGGGAGCCCATTCAGGGTCAGCTGGGGACGCAGCCGCGAGGGGTCCTCACTGCTCTCCCCACCGAGGCTGCAGGCCCCTCCCTGCCTTTGGGCCAGGGCCACTCTCCGAGAATTCGGATCATCAGGTTGAGAGAAGCAAGGGCCAGACTTTCCCTGCAATCCCCAACCTCTAGACACCCACCTGCCTGCTCCTCCTCCTCCCCGGGGGTCCGGCATCACGGGGGCCCCCAGCCAGCCGGGGCGGCCCTGGGACCACCAGCTGAGGGCGGGGCTGCGAGCACCCGTCTGGCTTCCGCCGTGGGGGACGGGAGGTGCATTTCTATCCCTGAGGAACGTGCAGACCCTACTGAAAGGGGAAACTCCGTGATCGCTCTCTGCTGACGTAAATTATGTTTAGTATAGTGTTAGTTAAATACGTGCAAACATAAAACCAGGTACGCGGTCCTTATGCAGAGAGCTCTTTTACAGCCATAAAGCCAAAACAAATTTATAAATGAAATAAAAACAAACTGCAAAACCAATAAACTTCAAATTAACAACATTAATTTAATGGTACAAAAAAGATACTGTTTTCCTGAAACTAAATCAGCACTTGCGGTGCGGCTCCGGGCAGCCTGCGTGACTCCCTGGTGTTTCTGCCACTTTGCCGTGTGCCAGGGGTGACCCGGCTGTCCCCCCACTTCTGTCTCCATTCACACCACCTCCAAGTCTCCGCTCCTGCAGTGTCCTCGCCTCTTCAAGCCTCCGTCTGCTCATCTGAGAGACGGAGAGAGTGACAGCACGCCCGTCGTTGTGGGAGTTAAACCTGGGGTGCAGCACGGCCTCCCGGCGCCCACCCTGCGCAGCCACGGGGGGCTGCACCGTCAGAAGGGCCCCCTTGGTTGGATCTCTGCTGCCGACATCCTGAAGTTCTTATCGGTTTTTTTTTTTTGCAAGGGGCCCTGAAGTTTCATACTGCATTGGGCCCTACATGGTATGTAGCAGGTCCTGTGCGTAGCATAGAGCGTGGTACACAGTTGGCACCTAATAATTGTTCACAACCATTACTGGTACTCTGTCCTTTTACTGCGTGCGGTTTCTCTGTGACGTTCTCCTCTGAAGACGTTTTTCTCTTCCCATGGTTTAATAGGGGTGGGAGAGGCCACCTCGTGTGTGTAATGGTATTTGACTAATGCTCAGAGTCGAGCGTGTGCTCCGGAGCCAGGACGGCCACGGGAGGATTAGCCGCCGGGTCACGTGGGCAGGCCAAGCGCACCCGCCCCCACCGGAGCCCTCTGACTCTGGACCCCCCACCCCACCCCCCACCCCCGGCTTCAGGCCCGGCTCTTAGGGCGACATGCAGTCATCTGTATTGTAACCTCACAGAACAGGCCCGGTGGAGCCCTGCCGCTCCACCACTCAAGTAGGTGGCCGGAGTTTAACAGGTTATGAAGTTGAAGACACCTTAATGGATTAAAAGCCCAGAGTTGCTAATTTAATTTCTCTTTTTCACTGCTGCTCTCAAAAAAGAAAGAAAGAAAGAAAGAAAGAAAGAAAGAAAGAGCGAGCACAGGTAGCCTTTTTTTCTGAGAAATATTAATAATCACAGCATTTTGCAAGAACAGAGAAGGACATTAAAATTCTGCAAGGTCTCCCTATTTGTCTCAAGGCTCCCCAGATAGGGGACACACCCAGGGGATTAAAGGCTCAAAGTTCTAGGAAAAAGACCCGCCCTTGGCCGCCGCCTTCCGCTAACACCCACTTTCCCACGCTCCTCTCTGCAAACAGCTGCATCAGCCCCGGCCCTGCCCTGGCTGTGTTGAGGGGTTTGGCAAAGAAAAATGAACATTTAGGCCTCAAAGTGCAGACATTCTCCCAAATGTTCTCACCACGGAAGACTGCATTCCCCAAGCAGAGTAGATTTTTCCTTATGGGACACAGCAGGCTGAGGACAGAGCTGACTGTCTGAGCTCAGTAACGGAGGTGCAGAAGGGACCCCCCATCCATCGGCAGCCCCCCCCCCCCACACGCCCAGACTCGTGCCTGGCGGGAGGGAGGCCGAGAGGCGGCTGTGGACCCTCCCTGGTCGGCCTCCCTGTTGGCCCAGGAGTGGGTTTCTCCTCCCACCACCCACAGACCGTGGCTTCCCTGTGGCCACACCAGGGCCTGTGGACAAGGACGTGTGGTCAGGAGCATCTTTGTACCTGCTTCTTCCTCCCACCGCCCCTTCCCGGGCCTGCTGGCTCCGCAGCCTCGGGGTACGATGCGCCTCGGAGGTCACCAGCTGCCAGGTGTGCCGCTCTGCTCCCTATGGGGGCTCCTTTGAGAACAGGGCTGCCGACCTCTGCAGGCCCCCCAGGTCACCCTGACCCCAGGCAGTGCCCTCCTCTGCCAAGAGGAGCCCCAGGCCCAGGTAGGCACGGCCGGGACCCCAGGCCCAGGAAGGCACGGCCGGGACCCCAGGCCAGGTAGACACGGCCGGGACCCCAGGCCCAGGTAGGCACGGCCGGGCCCCCAGGCCCAAGGACTCCAAGCTGAGTCTCCACCAGCTGCGTGCGGCCCCTGAGCTCGTCCAGGCTGAGCTGCGCTGTAAGCGTGAGACACACACCAGGTTTAAAGCCTTACATGGAAAAAGAAGATAAATGTCTCATTAACTAACTTTTGTATTGATTACACGTTGAAATAATATTTTAGATATTATTAAATCAGTTTCACCGGTTTCTTTTTCCTTTTTTGATGTGACTGTAGAAAATGTAAATGCGATACACACCTGGTTTGGGTTGTGATTCCCACCGGACAGCGCCGCTCTGGAGGGCACAGAGGGGGCCAGCTCCAGAGTCAACCGGGAAGATTAGACCTGTGACAAGGACGCAGGGCCAGCCTCTCCTCCAGCACAGCGCAGGGCCCTGCCGGGCACTTTCCTGGGCTCTGGCCCCCGACGGCCCTGGGTCCCCCTGAAGGGGGCGGAAACCCCTGGCAACGAGCCCCGAAGGGGGAACTTAAAGGCTGTGCTGTGACAAACATTACCAGGGTCAGCAAGTCACACTGGGTTTTCAGGGGCCACCTGAGCGTTACAAGGACTAGCAGATGGTCCGAGTGTTCCTCTTCTCTGCTGAGCCTTGGCACAAAATCCAAGACACGGTCGCGGATCTGCCGCTGCGTCGCTGCCTCCAGACACCCCTTGCAGTGTCGCCTCTAGTGCCAGCACGGCGCTCGCTTACCAGCTAATAACGTCGGAAGAGTTATTATTCCTTTAAAGTGCAGACATATCTGGGGTATCCACTTAACGCCGCGCGTGAAATAAATTACTCTTGGACATTTTTAATTGGATTGAACTAACAGCTTAGTAATACGTTGCAATAAGAAGAATATTAGGATGATTAAAAGATCTGAAAACTCTTGTGAAATTAAATGATTAAACATAATGCTGAGTAAATGAACAAGCCTGTGTGTATTAATCAGTCGCGGCTCCGCACGCAGCCGTGTGACCAAACGCGCATCACAGCCTCGCGCCTGCCTTCCCGTCCCGCTGCGAGGTCTCCGTCCCGCCGCCTCCCCGCACGCGGGCCAGACCGCCTCTTCCGCAGGAATTCAGCCAGTGCGTCACCAGAGCTTTCGCTTCCTGGCAAACCGTCCTCCCTTTGGTTGTGGCTTCAGGAAATAACCGTGTCGGTAATTTTCAGTCTTTGTCTGTAAATTAATGGAATTCTGGCTGCTCTTCAGATCGTAGAAATTGACATTCTGGGTATGTTCCCCTTGTTGCGATGTCTCCTGTTTCCCGTTAACCCGCTCACCGCAGAGCGTCTCGATTTCCTTGGGACTGTTGGATTGGGCACGTCGGGCTCAGGAGGCAGCAGGTGGGAAAGTCACACTGGGAGAAGGTGACTGTCCCAGAGGCCCAGGGACAGAGCTGCTGCACTCAGGGCTCCGGGGACGTCCCGGGAGGGCGTCTGACCCCCTCTGCGGGGCCAGGCGGCCAGCACCACGCAGCTGCCTTTTGTGCGACCTAGAAAACTGATCAACTTCCTCCCGCGGCTCATCCCCCGCCTGCCCAGACAGAACACAGGTAATTTCTTTTCTGATCGTATAAATCTTTCATGCCCAAGTCGCGGTCATAATTAGTTGCATAAAAATTCAGGTTACGACTCCAGCTGTTATTAGAAAACATGAAAACAGTGAAAAGTTTGTTTCACTCTCTAATAAAAACTCTCAAGGTCTCTGTGACAGAGAACAGAAGGGACGTGGTATCTCATTAAGGGGAAAATTCAATTCAGAGCAGAATCTCACTTGCTGGGCTGGATGCTTGGGGAAAAAGAGTCCCAGCCACTCCTGGCAGGAAGTTCCGAGCAGGTGTCTGTGCTGCCCAGGCCCTTCCCTCGGCCGCGCCGGGTCTGTGCGTCCTCAGCCGGTGTGAAGGAGCCGGCAGAGGCGTCTTCTCAAATGAAAACATATTCCCCAAACTGAAGTGCCGACCAGCCCCATTTTGCAGAACATCACACTGGAGAATAAAGCCGAGGAATTCCATTAAGCCGACGGCTCCTGGAGAACAAGCCAGCTTTCTGGAAAGTCCCGGAGAAAGCTCTGCAACTGTCTCAGTGTTTAGGGGCACAAGACTCATCTGCCCCAGTTTGGCAAGTTAAGAGCCATAGAAAGGAATTGCATTTCCACAGTTACCCAGGAGACCCAGAGGCAACTTGCAGGCAGGCGGCCTCCCTCCCTCCGCGGGGCTGCTCCCCTGCCTGGCCCAGCTCCGGCCTGGAAGCCGAGCCCAGGACGCAGCTCCCGCTGACTCCAGGGTAGAGGGTGAGATGCAGCTCGGAGAGCCGAGGGTTTGAACTGCAAGGATGGAGTAGAGTCTCCCAGAGGGTCCCTGTCCTGAAGCCCCAGGCCCAGGAGGAATTACCAAACCATCCTTTCCAGACGGGCAGCGTGGGTTACGCCTGCTCAGCCCTAGATCCAGCAGCTGGAGTGGTTCTGGGCCTCGGATAATGTAGGGGTGTTTTACAAGCCGCCAGGCAGGGGAGCCGGGGGTGGGGGTGACCCCCACTTTACAGAATCCCAGCTGCCACGTTGTCACCTGAAACAGAAGAGTCAGACCCTGGCCCCAGCAGGTTTCATTCCTCACTTTTCTCCAGGGCAGAAATGCTGAAAACAGTAATTTGTCAAAACTCTGAAAGCCACAGGCCTGTGCCAACAGGGAGGGTGGCAATCGGGACTTTGTCACCAGGGAGGCAGCAGCCGCTGTCCTGTCAATAAGTCCAGACGAATTTCGCCACCATCACAACCATGGCCGTACGGCCACCGCTGGTCCAGAGATGGGGCTGGCACCTTCTGTGGCACAGATGGGATCTGGGTGCCCCTGACAGAGAGGATGACAGCAGAACGCAACAGAACGTTTTTCAGATGCTAATGCACACTCCCCGCAACTTAATTCCACTTTTTTCTTATTGGCTTTTTTATATGACATTTCACAGTCCTGTAGCCTCGGTAGCTAGATCTGCCTCGTAAAAGTGACAACACAGTGATTTAGGGAGGAGAGTCCGTCAGAGCAAAGTGGACGGTTTGCTGTTAGAGTGTCAGGTTAGCACCTCTCACCTGGGGTCGATGTTCATTTTCAATACGTCATTAAAGCATCCCGTTAAATCGCCCGGAGAGGGGCTGCGTTCTCCTTCCCCATCTCCCCGCTGGATCATGGAGATGGCGAAGAGGAGCCCTGCAGGAAGGCCGTGATGGCGCACACGCTCTCCTGAGTCGGGGGCTGCCAGGGAGGCTGACCTGCCTTGGGGACCCGGCGGGGGAGGGGGAGAAGAGCGGGTGTGTGGGCACAGGGCTTCCATCCGGGACTTGGCAGTCAGTCAGCGACAGATGCCACCAGGTTTGAGGCCTCGTCCCTCTGTCGACTTTGCAAGCACCGTGTTCACCAAACCAGTTCCGGAGAGTTCTGAGCTGCAGTCCATCCACAGCCAGCAGCCCGGCGAGATGAGAGAGGGCGCAGCCCCCGCCCGGTAGAGCTCCCCTGACCCCAAAGTCAGCTCAGAGGCAAACGGGGTGAGCAGGTCCAGCCGGGCCAAGGCCCACCCCCAGTGAGGACCTGAACCAGAGCGCTGGGCCGATTGAAAACGCCAGCGTCCAAAGAGAGCGTGAATTCCTAAGAACACATCTCTCAAGCCCAGGTCACCACGAGACCTTGAGTCGGAGACATTCTTGAGGCTTTGTTTCCTTTTCTTTTTGAAATAATATTTTTTGTTTCAAAGCAATGCACTAATTTTACACCCTTGCGTCTGAGAAGTTGAAAGATCGCCCCTCTGGGTAAGCTCCCCTGGCAATGGGCGTGGACCTGCCGAGGCTCACTCTCTGCGTGACAAACGCTGGGCAAGGACCTTTGTGACCTGGGATCAGAGTCTACACGTCGCTTTGCCCCTTGCTTGTCTCACTTAAAACCACATCACGTCAGCGCAGATGGATTTGCCTGGCTCTCTCCAATGGCTATGTGATATTCTTCCCAACATACCGTGTTTAACCAACCCCTGACGGCGGGTATCAGGTTGTTCTGAGTTCTTCTGTACCACAAATAATCCTGCAGTTGGTGTCACTGGTCACAGAAATCTCTGCACGTTTGTGGAATGACACTGTCAGATAAACTCACCATGGGCTTCCTGCGAAGCCTGACTTTGCGGGTGCCTGGCAGCTCGTCCGGAAGTGACAGGCTCTTATCTCCATGTCTGATGGTTTCCAACGTTAGGGAAAAACCAAACAGCCCATGCCCCCTGCACACACAGGCTGGGGAAACCAGGGCTGCCCCTTGTCCCCTCTCTTCAGTCGGCTGCTGTCTGTCGGGGTCGCTGAGTGCCGGCCGAGCGAGGAGCTGAGGAGGCAGCGGGGACTCTCCACCCTGCCTGCCCTCCCCCGCCGTGTGCACTGAGGTTTACTTTTCCCAAAGCCAAGCAGGTTTATTGGCCAGAGGAGAGAAAGCAGAGCCCCCAAGCTCAGAAGGACGCTCAGGTAACCCCGCACCTGCACAGGCCTCCCCAACACACGAGGAGAACATGACCCCAGACTGGGGCAGCTTGAGAGCAGGACGTGGTCTGCTGTCTCTGTCTGTCCCCGCTGTGCCCAGCGCTGGGCACACAGGAGGCCCTGCCAAGGGAGGGCAACCAGGCTCTGCGGGAGTCGGGGCTCTCGACCCCAGGGTCTGCGACAGGCGCAGGCCTCTGCTCTCCCTCCCCCCACTTGTCTTCCCTGCTGGACTGGGGGCTCCCGGTTAACAGGGGCTGAGCCTGTGCTGCCTGCCAGCACCCCCACTACATCCTGGCTCCTAGTAGATGCTCAGTAAATAATTCCTGAATGAGCACTACCCTGATTGTTCACTTGCTTAAAACTACTTATTAAGTCCCGTCTGTGTGCTAGGTATTGTATTAGGTGCTGAGGATACAAAAGAAATAAAACTGATAAAGTGTCTGTCTTTATGCAGCTTACAGAGGTGTTTACGCCAGAGAGCAGGACTTGATAATTAAACTGTAGCAAAGGTTGAAGGAACACCAAGCAACATAAGCCGATTGAGAAAGTAAATTACCCACAGATCTGCAGGTAATTAACTAATAAGTTTATTGCCATCCCCAGAATGAGGCGAGCGAGAGGGAATATGATAATCACAGAAAGGCTGAATCGGCTCATGCAAGAGAAACAGGAGATGCTGGACACAGGCAAGTCCCTCCCCTGTGGCTTTGGAGCAGGTCTCGCGGAGCAGCGGTGCCGGCTGGGTGCACCCTGGGTGCAAATGTGCACGTCGAGGGGAAAGGTGTCCCCAGCCTCCCACCTGCAAAGTTTCAGCAGATGTTTGCAGGGAGCCCAGAGCGGCAACTTCTAGTGAAGAGAACAGAGACAAAACGTGCACATACGTCCCCACCCGCCCTGCGTGTGGTCCCCCCAGGGCAGCCAGAGCAGCTCCACTCCGTGAACGTCAGAAGTTGGAGCCACAGGGTCCAGGAGATGCTGGCATGTGGCCCGTCCCTGTGTGCTCAGGAGGCGCTGGGCATGCTCGCTGCCTCGGTTTCTCCCCCAACTTGCCGGCTTCGCAGTGTGGCTCTGGTCACAGGGACAAGACCAGAGCAGCAGGAGAGTTTGTCGTTCAGGTCCAACATCTCCTTTGGTGGCTGCCCGGTCACCTGAGGGCGTCATTCCGGGGAAAGCGCGTTGAACTGCAGGGAGCACCGAGCGAGGAGAGACGAGGCTGCAGAGGGGTGGCCGCGCCCGGCCGGGGCTTTCCCTCCAGTCACCCCGATTCCCACACGGGCCCTGGGCCTGGGGCTGCCCCTCGGGGCTCGGTCAGAGCTGGCGACCTGCAGGCAGATTGGAGCCTTGACAGGGTCTTGTCACCAACAGCATCACTCGAAAAATGACAACTGTCCGGGTAGGAATGTATTCCCTTAGTGTGTTTCTGACGTAAGAAAATGAACACCAGCTTGACAATTTGGGAAATTTAGTTTCTATGGCTACGAAGCCCCGGAACCCCGTCCGGGAGGGCGCTGGTGGGTCTGTGAGTGTCCCATCGGGTCAACTCGGCGTGAGAAACGGCGCCGACACTCAGGGAAGCTGCCGTAGGGACGAAAACCCAGTCCCCAGCCACTGGAGTTCCGTGGCCGCCTGCTTTCGGGAAGCCCGTTGATTCCCCGTGGCCGAGTGTGGAGGACAGTGTTTGTGGCCCCTGTGTCTGGAGGACCAGGGGTGAGTGCTCTGGTCTGGGGGCCTTGAGGCACCTACTGTGCGCCGGGCACCACGCTGGACACCAGGTGCCGGGCAGCTGTCTGGGATCCCTGCAGGACGCTCGGCCTTGCTAGGGGCCCAGGGATGTCTGTCTCGTGCTGACAAATCCACGCTGGCTTTGGCCGTCACTGCAGTGCACCCCGCGCCCCCTCGTCACAGGGAATCCTGGGATGTGACAAGGCCGGGCCCACGGGGAGACGGTGGCCCAGCCCGTGAGAACTCCCCACGCGCCAGGCAGCTTCCGATGCCAGTTCTCACAGCGGCGTCCGCCCTGTGGGCACAGCCTCTGCCCAGTGGCACCCGACAAGCTCCCCGCTGGCTGCCCCGACCCCCAGCCCAGCCCTCTCTGTCCAAGGACACCAGCCCTTAGTGCCGACAGGTTCCCTCCCCGCACGTCAGCTCTGGCCACCGGCACCCGGGGCTCGTCCGGCCCCTGCCCTGCAGCCGTGTCTGTGGCAGGGCTGAGGTCCGGTAGCTGTGCGACCACTGGACACAGCTGTGGGCCCTGCCCATCGTGACATGGGGCTTAACAGGCCTGCGGGTCCCCTCAGCTGGGCCACACCCCTGCCCCCACGCCTTCCCTGCGAGCTGCCCCCGTCACTCTGCAGAGCAGGGCAGGGTGGCGCGGTCGGCAGCGCCTGCCTCAGGCCTCGGTCCCGATGACTCTGTTTCCGCAGTGGGGTCCCAGCGTCTGCCTGGTCACGCACAGCGTCCAGCCTTCCAGATGGGCCTGTGGTGGGGACGGAGGGGACAGAGGGGCCCCTTCTCATCCCTGTGGTGGGCATGGGCTGTGGATCTGCCGACCTGCCCTTTCTGGTGGACGTTTGACCCCAGCCACCCAGCGCCTGGCCCAGGCCTGATGCGTCATCGTTGCCGTGAGACAGTCAAAGCGCTCGGCCTCGGCGGTTGCTCCAGGGAAGAGCGCAGGGGCCAGGCCTGCCAGTCGGAGTCCCCCTGTCCCCGTGCTTTCCTGCAGGGCTTTCAGGAAACACTTGGTCCCTTTCTCTGAGATCCCGTGTACAGGGACACTGAGTGTGGGGCCACCGCTGGCCATGTTCCAACCAGGTGACGAACGCCGCTGTTCAGGGGCCAGGGCCACAGGTCCCCACCCGCTGTGGGTGTCTCGTCATGGGAACCAACCGCCCTCCTTTCCCCTAGGCTGGCTGAGCATTTCCTGAGAGTTTCTGTCACTCAAGCCTGAAAAAGTCCTGACAAATTCACCAGGACAGTCTCCCTCGATCTTCTTCACCTGATGTCTGAGTGTTTCCTGATGTCAAAACCTCAGGGTCCCAGAATCGTCCCACGAGGTCACGGTGGAGCCCAGAAGCATGTGTGGTCTGAGCCGACAGGTGGGAGGTGCCGGCAGCACACGCCGAGGGGACGGGAGGGGCCTGTCGGGGACAGGGCAGGGGCAAGAGCGGGGACGGCTCCGAATTCTACGTGGTGACTCCGTGGGCAATGGGGAGCCACCGATGGCTTTTGAGCAGGGCTGTGACATCCCTCCTTCTGCAAGTGGCAGCAAGAGACTGACAGATGACAGGGTAGCCTGGAGGGTGACCACCTGGGAGGATGCGGAGGGTCCAGGATGGATGGGACGGGAAGGGTTCAGGGGGTGTCGGGAGGGACGTCCCTGTGGGACCGGGCAACCCGGTGCTGCCACTCGAATTATCACCTTTACCGTCACGGGCAGGTGGACAAAGAACAGAGGCAGAGGACACGGGCGGGGGAGAAGGGAAGGGGCAGTGGGCAGCACCCGCAGGGCAGGGAGGTCACCCAGAACAGTCCCCTCGGAGTTCCAGCACCTCAAAGCGAGACGGCTCCAAGCCTTCCTGGCCCAGCCCCTCGCTCTGTCAGCCAGGCCCGACGGCCGGGTGTCCCCTGCTCGCACGAGCCAGCCGGGGCTGCCCAGTGTCACCCTCCCGGACAGTCGCCCTGGGAGTCACTCAGTCCCCGTCTTGCTGCTCGTTTCATAGCAAGGACGCGAGGCCCGCCCGGGGGGTCTGTCAACAGGTGACGGCCGCAGCGAGGGTGGGGGGAGGGGGCTCCGTAGCCTCAACTCCCCTCAGAAGTTTCAAAGGAGCTGGGGGATGTTGACACGGATTACATCCAATAAAACATTCATTTAATTAAACTTTAAGTGTCCAAATATCTGCTGTTTGGTGGCTGTTTGTGCAGCCGACAGGAGCAGGATCACGACGGCTCTGTCCGTGTTCACGCAGTCGAATCTCGCGTGATCTTGTCCTGCGCAAAGCGCCCGGCTTCCTCCACACAAAGGACCGAGAACGCGCCCCAGGAGGCTGCGGCCACCAGGCGTCCCAGCCGGCGGGACGGGAGGGACACAGGAGGTGTCCGCCTCCCGCTGGGGTTTTTCGCCTGTTCGGTTGTTTGCTTGTTTTTAGCCCCGAACGTTACGGGCTTCTCCGGAGCTTTCTCTAAACCTGCGTGAACACGACTCTGGGGTCACGTGGGGGGGGGGGGGCTGGCATCTCACGTGGGTCCCGTGTTCCGATGGGGGCCCCGCCCCCCAGCCTGGTATTTAGGGCCCCTGGAGCCGCGGCCTCGTCCCCCCGCCCCCCTGCGCACCCCTTTCCCTCCTCCCACCTTGTCAGGCGGAGTTCTGGGCCTCGGGGTAGCACAGGACCCCCCAGGCACTTGCTACGATCTGGTGCCCACCTGGCTCCCCAGAGCATCTGCCCAGCCTGGGGTGGTAGGGGGCGGCAGCTGAGCCGTGACCCCCCGCCCGGGAGGCGATGCAGGTGGCTGGGGAAGCGCAGCTGAAAACCGGAACTCGCCGCCCGGGGAAGCCCTGCCCCCTCCCAGGGGCCCTCCCCGACTGCCCAGTGGTCTTTCGGTCCTACCCCGACCAGCGCCCAGACGTGCAGAGGAAACGTGGGCTCTCTCCACGACTAGCCTGACTTCCGCAGAGGCCCCGCCCCGCTGGGAGAAAACCCAGCTGAGCGCTGGATGCCTTGTGAGGCTCCGTCCCAGCTGACGGCTGCAGCCCAGGTAAGCGATGCTGGGACTAGAGTGCCTCCGTCTCCAGCACCTCCCCCCCCACCCCCGTCACCCGCTGGCTCCGGGCACAGAGAGGCCGTGTGTCCTCTGCCGCCTCTGCCTCCGCTGCACCTTGTCCAGGGGCACTTGAAGCTGAGCTCGGGCCTGGGTGTGCTCTGGGCCCGCAGGCTGGCGGGGTGTGGGGTCAGGACGTGCCCCCAGGCAGGGCGCCCGCAGCCCTACTGCCGCTCCACGGCCCTCGAGGGCCTGGGCGCTTCCCTTTGGGCCCTACCCGGGCCGCCCAAGGCAGGCCTCCCGCACGGGGGGGCCAGGGGCTCCAGCTTTCTGCCAGACCCGTGTGGTTGCCCAGGTGCCGGAGCAGAACCTTCCAGAGCCCCCGTCTCGGCCCTGCTCACCTGCGCACGGACGGGCTCCCAGAGCTTCCAGGGCGTGCGGCCCCGGGGAGCCCCCTCCACACTCGGCAGAACGCGGGGGCCGGGGTCCCAGCGCCACAGGGCACGGTGAGAGCTGAGCAATTCTAGCAAATCCTCGTTCTCTCTCCCCCCTCTGCAAAGCCGAGGTCTGGCTATGGAGAGTCGGTGCCTCCCCCACCCCCCGCCCGGCAATAAGCCTCATGACTCAGAGGTGGGAGGGCAGCAGCAGGGCGTGATTTAAGAGGGAACTTGAAATGCATCACTTTAATGTTTGTAAAATACTATGCCGGGTGCATCTACATCCATCACTCGGCGCTTATCGTTCCTCCTCCACCGCGAGTCACATTTTTCCTGTGTGCGCGACCCCCTCCCCACTGGCCTGGCTTTCCTGCTGCTTTCTTTCTTTATCTCCATTTCTCTTTTATCCATCGACGGCACTGACGAAGCGCCAGGTGTAGACACTGCTCGTCTTCGGGAGCCCAGGCCCGGCCGCTACGTGTTTGGGGCGGGGGCGGGGCGGGTTCTGCCGCTCAGGGTCTGACCTAGGCCCTGTTTTCAACTCGGCTGCTCTGCGGAGGCCGCACCTGCGGCCGTTTTCCCTCCCTCCGCCCCCCACACACGTGTCGGCACAGCTGCGCTGCCCACGGTCGTGCCGCAGCCTGGCCCGGCTCACAGGGCCTGCCGAGTCGGACAACTCAACGCCAGCTCTGTGCCCTGCTCTAGAGTGTTTGGGGAACACACCTGTCAGGGCCCCCAAGTCCCAGCAGAAGAGTAGTGAGAGTTAATAGGGTTCCTAGCACTTTGCCGGCATTCCGGAACACACAGACCCCCAGAGCCAGCTGCCTCCCTGAGCTCGTGCTGCCCCGGCCGCTGCCCGAGCCCCCCGAGTGGGCAGCTTGCGGGAAAGGGCAGGGGGAGCCCGTCCCCTGGGTGGGCTGGGGACTCTCCCCAGCCTGATCTCATTAGGGCATTGAGCAGCCTGAGTTTGATGTTTTCATAAATCCTGAGAATCTCAAAAAGCTTGTGATTGCAAGGAAATATTTTAGACCCTTCCCATTTGCCCGCAGAATGATCAGTCTTAATGCCAGTTGTCGAGAGTAAAATGGCAAGGACTGATCATTTTTGCAGCCTGAAGTAGACTTCAAAAAATCAAAGGCTACAGTGCCCGGTCGCAGAACAGAAATCCAAACCCTCCAAGCTCAGCGAATCCTCAGACGGAAACGAACCTTCAGAGGTCAGCGCTGCACCCCAGACTTCACCCTGACGCCAGCAGGGCGGAGCCAGGCGGGCTCTGGGCCCCCTGGTCTCCCTGTGACGGTCCCGTGTCCCCGACAGGCCACGTTGGCTCAACTCACAAACCCATGGCCCAGACGGTCCCCTGCACGTTAGCTGGTTCCTGACCCGTTTTGACTCAGCCTTTCGAGCATTGGACATAAGTCACGTCCCCTGTCCAAGTGTCCGTCTCTACGTTCAGTCGGCACCTTGCAAACAAGTTTCGGGGAGCCCTGAAGCCCCCCTGGGCACCGAGTGTGAGCAAACCTGTGGCCGTTTGCCTTGAGCTGAGACCCCAGCCCTGGCTGCCCCTGACTGCCCTCCTTTCTCTCTGCAGAGGTTGTCCAGCTCAGCCTGGCCCCCGAGGACAGGGTCAGCGTGACCACAGTGACCGTGGGGCTGAGCACAGTGCTGACCTGTGCCATCCGCGGGGACCTGCGGCCACCGATCGTCTGGAAGCGCAACGGGCTCACCCTGAACTTCCTGGACTTGGAAGACATCAACGTAAGTCACCCAGAGCTCGCCCTGGGTCCCCTGGGCACGTCGCAGGTGGCCGTGGCAGGGCAGGGGGTTCTGGTGTCACACCCCGAGTTGGTGCCACCTCCGCCTGTCGTCAACCTGGAGGTGTCAGAGAATCCAAGTCCCGCCGTGGCAGAGAGGAGGACGGGTGGTGACCTTCAGCCTGGCGGCCGTGCCCGGGCACGGAAAGGTGCCCAGGGCGGGGCAGGCGGGAGGCCGCTCACTGGCGTCTGCATTGGCAAAGGCCGGGCCTTGTCGCTGAGAAGGGGCGGTGGGAGGAGCGTGGCTCCCTCGCCCGTGCAGAGCGGTGGCCGCAGCCACGCAGGCCCCAGGGGAGGAACTGGTCGGGGGCCACAGGCGGCAGCCCTGGGCTCCAGTGCTGGGTAGGGTGTGGGCAGCTGGACGTGCGGGCAGGGTGGTCCCAGGGAGGGCAGAGGTGACCTACAGGGCTGGTTGGCGGGAGGGCAGGTGCCAGGTGAGAGGTGGGGGGAAAACAGGCCGGGGGGGCCCGACCTGGGACCTTCCTTGCTGGGTGAGGGGTGAGGGCTGAGGAGTTACCTGCACCGCAAGGAAGGGGAGAGCAGCTGCGCTCAAGTGGCCTAACGTGGCCAACGGGGGGACTTTGTTCCCTGGGGAACCAGGCAGCCTGGGTTGGCGTCCCAGCCTCACCTGTGTCGGCTTTGTGACTTTGAGCAATTTCTTAACCTGCTGATCCCCGATGAATTGATCTGTAAGAAAAGCAACATTAGTAGTACTTCTCTCCTATCCGACTTGAAGAAGTGGAGTAATTCAAGTATATTTGTTGGTCTGGGTTTGGCACGAGACGTGATGTGGCTTCCCAGAAGTTCACATGAGAAGACAGTGATGTCACCTGCAGGGAGCTGCCGGGACAGCTGACAGGTCTTGGCTACAGTGACAGGAATGTGATTTTCAGGCTCAGCACAGGACAGCTGGCCCACGGCGGGATGCTGGCCCCCAAGAAGAAAGGCTGTGGGACGAGCAATCGTCCCTGCAAACGTCTCCAGGGTGGTGGGCTGGGGCAGAGGGACCTGACCTGGGCTGAGTGACCCCATGTGTCGGACTAGCACAGAGGGCCAAGGTGCACCCCAAAAGAAGACCAATTAGGGCTCTCAGATGGAACATCATTGCAGCCATCAAACCTGCCCCACAGTGGAGTGAACCATCAAAGGAGGCAGTGAGCTCCCCGTCCCTAGAGGCATGCAAGCTCGAGCAGGGACTATGGTCCACACGAGGACACCTAAACCCCATGACCTTGAAGGTCCCTTCCAACGCTGAGACCTTCGTGAGGAAAGGGGCCCAGCATGAAATGCTGCGGGAGCCACCGAGGTTGGGACTCTGAGACTCTCGAGTCCTCTGGCTGCACTCGGAGGTCACGGGGGAGGCAGCCGGGCAGAGCTGGCAGAAGTGCCCTCCCCCATCGTCGTCGCACGGGGCCGTGTTGCTTCTTTGTGACTCGCCCACGATGGTGAACACAGGCCATGTCCTAGACAGCGTTGAGTGTCAGAGCAGCACAGCCCTGGTGGGTGCTGGGTGGGCAGATGCTGGGTGGGCAGAGAGTCCACCTGGCCCGAGATGAGCAGGGCTTGTCTGAGGCCTTAGCAGGAAAAGGCAGTGTCCTG
Organism: Eulemur rufifrons; assembly: GCF_041146395.1. Classification (NCBI taxonomy): domain Eukaryota; kingdom Metazoa; phylum Chordata; class Mammalia; order Primates; family Lemuridae; genus Eulemur; species Eulemur rufifrons. The sequence goes on along the minus strand of NC_090992.1, from coordinate 1,780,516 downwards.
TTTGTGAAGACTGGTGTGTGTGTGTGTGTGTGTGTTGGGGTGTGCGGGTCCATGTGTGCAAAAGCTGTCGAGGTGGGGTGTCGGCCTGTAAGCGTGTCCGGCCGGGAGTGCCTGACTCAGTGTCGGAGCACGCGTGTGCTTCACCTGCTGCTCTGTTTAAAGGCATCAGAAGTAAAAGCAGAGGCAAAGCCCCTCCTAATGTACTTGCCATCCGTTCATTAAATTACTCTGAGTATTTCTCCCCTTCCTCAACACGCCCCCAGCACCCACTCGATTGCATTTCCGCTGTCCACAGTAAGGCTGGCAGTCCGGGTAATCGCGGTATGGCCAGGGATCAGCGGCCCCTCGTTAGCTCCCGGGAAACACCTGCTGCTCACGGCTGAGTCAGCGGACCGCACACAGGCAGGGCGCTGTGCTCTGCGGAAACCCCCAGGGAGGGTGCAGGGCAGCGCCAGCCCCGCAGGGTCCCCCTGGTGCACGCAACACACATGAAACACACACGCCTGCCCCCGCCCCTCAGGGCTCTGGGGTCAAAGTCTCGGCTCTGCCAGTTACTGGCTGAGTAATCTCAGAAAGTTGCTAGTTGAGTAACCTTGACCTCTCTAAGCCTCAGTTTCCTCTTCTGTGAAATGAGAATAAATAATAGTACCTACCCTGTAGGGTTATAATAAAGATTAAATGAGAAGATACATGTAAGTTCTTAGCATATGCTGTTCCATAAATGCTACCTGTTACCACTCTCCTTATCACTGTTACTATTAGTACTATCACTATCATTAATACTGTCACTTCCGCTGCTGCTGAACAACATTCTCAACATCTTGCAGCCCGAGTCCCCAACAAGCAGCCAGCAATAGCCGGTCAGGCAGATGTGACCCTGGTGCACCCCCTGCCTGCAGTCGGGGACAGGGCGACACCGTCCGTGCCAGCCGTGACTCCGCCAGGGGGAGGGACACTGACCGGCCCCCTCCGGAGCCCCCCTGGGCGAGCTGCTGGACCTCTCTGGGCCCACAGGGAAGCGGAGACCCAACGTCCTCCCGCAGAGGTTTTCGGGTGAACGTGTGTGTCACACACCCAGTCAGCGTGTGGCACACAGTAGGTGTTCCTGAGTGGCAGCCCCCCCGGGGGACCTTGAGGAAAGCAGCCCTAGGAGGAAACCAGGCTGGGGGGGCCAGAGCCAGGTCACCAGGACGCACGGGGCGTTTTGAAGCAAGAACTGGTCAGGAGAGAGCAGCCCGAGAGGGCAGCGCTGACGGAGCAGAGACCCCAGGGCTGACGGGGCTCCCGGCCGGCGACATCTCAGTGCCACACGGTCACCAGCATTGTAATGAGTGACTGGCACCCGACACTGCAGATGCGGGACGCTGAGCCGTCCTCGAAACCCGCGGCCGGGAGGCGGCAGAGCACAGAGAGGTGCAGGCCGCCTTTCTTTGTCCTCCGTACGAGACATCTTGATTGGCAACAAAATATTAATCACTTTTTCACTACTCTCTTAATGAGAAGCTTTCATGGGCAGCAAAATATTAATTTGTCTTGTCTTATCTGTTAAGAATTCTGTTAATGAATCCAGCCACGGAGCTATTACAGAATGCCATTCTCATGACACGTGTAATTAAACTTTTCTGAGTTGCAAACATCAAGGATGCCTCGAGCCTCGGGGTAATATTTGATCAGAAGGTAAATGTCCCCCCAGCTCAGAGCCCGGTGAGGAGGAGCCACTCGGCTCCAGAGCAGGCGCCGTTGCTGTCACAGCACCCGAGTCCCCGGTCGTGTGCGCCTGTCCATGTGGTGTGCGTGGGGAGAGTCACAGGTCCTGTACCACAGCAGAGAGCAAGAACGCTGTCCCCAGCCTCCGGGGGGGCAGGGTGTCCACAAACAGCTGTGCGTGGGCATCTGCCCGGGGCTCCGGCCGACAGGGCTCAGCGAGGAAGACAGGAGCATGCCGGGCAGGTGGGGCCGGAGCACAAGGGACATAAAGGGCCTTGAATGTCGGCAGAAGGACTCGTGGCCGCTCCCCTGTGCGCAGTGAGGAGCCATAGATTTTGGCTGGGGAGCGACATGGTCAGACGTGGGCTGCAGGAGCCCTGAGCCCTTCCAGCCTGAGAGTGAACCTGCACCCCGGGAGGACCCCAAGCAGGGAGGGGAGCCCCGCTGGTGGTGCTGGTGTCCTCCTCGTTTCCCCAGGGGCACATCCGGGGCGGAGCGGCGCCCCAGCCGCCGTGGCTCCCACCCGCGCGTCCCTCCGCAGGCCGTGGCTCAGCACCAGGCACCTTTGCCCCCGTAAGGTTGTCGGGAAGCTCGTCTAGACCTCGTGTGCCGCCTGGGGACACCTGAGCCCCACGTCGTGGGAGGCTTCAGCTTCACCCAGCCCGGCTTGCAGGGAGGAAAACAAACCCACCGCTGGGCAGAGACTCGCAGTGCGGAGCCCCCAAAGACAGGCGCTGGCGCTCGCTCAGTCAGCAGCCCGGGGAGCTGGCCCAGCACCTCCCGCCAGTCGGTCTCCGCGCTGTGGTGCCTCCTCCTGTTGGTGTGATGAGAAATCAATAGTTCCTGCTGGCGCTCATGTTCCCCAGAGCTAACAAAGTGCAGCCTCTAATTTGTTTACTTCCTGGCTGTCAGTTTCCTTGCTGAAGCAGCCGTGGGCCTGGATGCGCTTCTGACCCGGCCCTGTGCCCCCCACACCCCAGCCCTCGGGGCACGGCAGCCCACGGTCCCTGCCCAGAAGCCGAGCAGGGACGGCCACTGGCAGCACCATGAGCTCTGCAGACCTGGGCTTGGCCAGGACCCGCTGTCCCTTTCATAACTGCCTTCCTTACTGCCCCTTATGAACCTAAAGGCCAGGGGCCCACCCAGGAGGGGGGAAGAAATAGGGACAGGACATCCAAAAGTCACAGGTAACCGCTGACTGTCTGAGTCACGGCAAGTGTCATCGCCATGAATACTAGGGGGCCCCACGCACGGTGCCGGGTTCCGTGCTGGTCAGTTAGTGAGCCTCACCTCTCACCCCAGCTCCATGGGGCCGGTGGGGTTAATGCTGAGGACTCCAGGAACGTGCCCAGGGCCAGTGGCAGCCGGCACAGCCCAGCCAGGGCCACCTGGGGTCGCTGCTCTTGGGACACAATACCTGGCACGCGGCTCAGCCCAGGCTTCGCCCCGAGGCTGCTGTGCTTCCCTGGCACCGACACCTGCGGCTCCCGGGCCCCGGGGGACGTGCCCGCTTGGCTGTGGGACTGTGCGTGCTCCGGGCCCACCCGGAAAGGGAGCAGCACCCCCAGACCAGCACGTGGGATTGTTTGGCCAGGACATTTTCGGGGAGAGAAGACATTTTCCTATTGTATTCTGCTTTAAAAAAAAAAAAAAAAAACCTACAACAAACTCAGTATATTTCAAATGGCTTGAAAGAGCCACCCTTTTTGTTTTGGGGTTTTTTACTCTGAATCTCGCTATTTGGGTTTTCAGATGTCGGCAGGCAGAGCGCAGTGATAAAAGCAGAAAAACAAAACCCATTAGGAGGAAGTATTTGTGGCCGTGTTTGAAGGACGTGTTAAAAGGCTCACTGTTTTCCCTGTGCCTAAACGCTGCGAAACGGGAACAAATGATTCTAATGAAGCATATGCTCTCGGCGAGCTCTTCTCTGCAAGTGAGTTATTAAAAAGACCAAAAGAAAATGATTTAGGAGCTCATGACTCATTTAATTTTTATTGTCTTTGTATGAGCCAGTCATGAATCCATTGTAAAAAGATGAGAGGCGTTTGATTAGCGTGGAGGGCTGTTTGTGCCACGGTAGACGAGGGTTGTGGGTTCCGCATTAAAATAATCTCATTAAATGCCTCGGTACGTTTTGTTTTAAAATCTTGGAAAACACTTGAAGCACTTAAAAGCCTTGGCCGATTCTCCCCGGCTCATGTCAAAACCCTGATTGCGTCTGAATATCCGGTTCCTTGGAGCTGTGAATGAGCTCAAACCACGTGGGGTATTGTCCAGAGCTCTCCAAGATGTGGGGGCCTGGGCCTGTGGCCTGCCAGCCTGTGGCACTTTGGGGGCGACACTGCCCCCTAAATATCTCCTCTGGCCTTTGCTTTCTTGGCGGCTTCCTCACGGTTGCCTCTCTCCCCTCTTGGTACCAGCTTCAGGGTCCGGCTGGTGCTCAGTGACCATTTCCAGCCCCATCTCAAGGTGCAGGGTCCCGCAGGAAGGTTCTAGGCCCCACATGCAGAGCCCAGGGACTCCCCCCAGAGCTTCCTCCTCCCTGAGCCTCCTGCCTCGCTACAGAGGCCCAGCCGGTGGGGGAGGCCGATCGGTGCCTCTCTTGGCCACCACAGATGGGAGCCCACCCCTCCCAGGGGCTCTCTCCCCACGGAGTGAGGACGAGGGGGTCGCCGGGTGGCACTGCACCCCCCCAGCCGGGCCCAGGCGTGCTCTGCCTGGACGGGGACGCACGTGCAGCCTGTTTCGGGCTTTGTCTACGGCAGACAGCACCACGGCAAATCTCCTCGCACCCACCTCCGCCCGCTGCGCAGGGAGGGCTGTAAGAGGCGCTCTCAGAAGTGGCACGTTCTCAGGGGTTGTTTGTTTGTTTGTTTGTTTGTTGTTGTTGTTGTTGTTGTTTTTTGAGACAGAGTCTTGCTCTGTCACCTGGGCTAGAGTGCCATGGCGTCAGCCTAGCTCACAGCAACCTCAAACTCCTGGGCTCAAGCGATCCTCCTGCCTCAGCCTCCCGAGTAGCTGGGACTACAGGCGTGTACCACCATGCCCAGCTAATTTTTCTATATATATTTTTAGTTGTCCAGCTAATTTCTTTCTATTTTTAGTAGAGACGGGGTCTCGCTCTTGCTCAGGCTGGTCTCGAACTCCTGAGCTCAAGGGATCCTCCCGCCTCAGCCTCCCAGAGTGCTAGGATTACAGGCGTGAGCCACCGTGCCCAGCCACATTCTCAGTTTTGATGGAAATTGCCAAATCTCCCTCCAAAAAGGCTGCACCAGCTTACGGCCTCTCCAACAGGCTGTAAGAGTTTTAAACACCACGTCAGGAGGAAATGTCCTAACTGAAACTGTCCTTGGTCCCTGAAATGAGCCACAGAAGGAAATTTATGCACATCCTCCTTGGAGTGTTTCGAGGATGGCAGCAGCTGTCTGGCTGTGGGTGTGGTCCAGGTCCAGGTCAGGGTCAGGGTCAGGGGCAGGCGTCCTTGGTGGCCTTCCTGCCTGGGGGTTTGTGGTCCAAGGGCCCCCGGAGCGGGAGGGTTGCCGGTTTCCCAGCAGCAGGGGTGAGGTGGCCCGGAGCCTCAGGTGACTGCTCAGTGCAGCCTCCTGCCCGCGTCCCTCCCTGCCACTGGGCATGCCCGGCTGATGGGCCAAGCAGCCAAAGCCGCGTTCTGAGGCTCAGGCCTGCACTCACCAGCGGGCCCCGTTAGCTGCACCCATATCACGTGACACTCTGGAGTCCTGGCCAGCCAGGAGGTATCTGCCCTCTGACCTCTGAGGATGGAAGGGGAAGGCTCAGAGCAGCGTCTGACGTGACCCTCCTGCTGCAGGTGCCTGAGCACCTTGTGCACCCAGACACTCACGTTTGTCCCTAGGTGTGCGAGTTCGGCACCCACACAGCCGGCTCAGACCCTCCCTGTTGGAGTTTCACAGCCAGCAGTAAAGCTAGAACAGTCCACACAAGATCGCCCTCGCTTCTGACATCAGCTGCAAGCCGGGGGGTCCCAAAACCACCCCCCGTTTCAGTCGTTTGCTGGAAGGACCCACGGAATCACCTTACGCTGCTGTACTCACAGTAATGGCTTAGTCCCAGCCGCTCAGGAGGCAGAACTGATGTCACATGGCCCCAAGACGCCAGGCAGACAGGGATTCCTGTGAGCCATGACAGTCCGGGGCCTGGAGATGACCTCCAGTGGCTGAGGGCCAAGGCCAGCCTTCTCTCTGGGTGATGTTAATCCTCCGCTGTCCTTCCCTTCAGGGCTCCCCCAGGGGCAGCACATGTGGCTAATGCGCCCCATTCATTCAGCCTTCCCCGAGCTCCAGCAACCACGCGACACGCTGGGACACCCACACAGCACACAGGGACGAGGTGCCTCCCCTTGGCACTCACAGGCACACAGGTCAGCCGGGGACACACGTGCCCTGAAGCCCTGCGGAAGGCGGGAGCTCTCCCACGGCGGCTGCCCTCGTGCCTCCGACTCCCTGTCGGGGGTCTCAGCCTGGGAGTGGGCAGGACGGACCCTCTCTGGGCGGCTCACACTGAGCGTCCGCGGGGGCTGCTTCCGGTTGCAGAGACTTCCTTTTTGAAGAGGACTCTGAGCAAGAGGACTGGTGCTCTAGATCTTTGCAGAGTGGCACATCCGTCCTCTGCGGGGCTGGAAGGAGCAAACAGCAGGGGAACCCCAGTGTCAGTCAGGGGGTCAGCTGTTGAGAGCCAGCGGGTTGCTACGTGTGTGTGTGTGCATGTGTGTACATGCTCATGTGCGTGTGTCCATGTGGGTGTCTGTGTGTGCTCGTCAATACGTGTACATGCTCATGTGCGTGTGTCCATGTGGGTGTCTATGTGTGCTCGTCAATACGTATACATGCTCATGTGCGTGTGTCCATGTGGGTGTCTGTGTGTGCTCGTCAATACGTGTACATGCTCATGTGCGTGTGTCCATGTGGGTGTCTGTGTGCTCGTCAATACGTGTACATGCTCATGTGTGTGTGTCCATGTGGGTGTCTGTGTGCTCGTCAATACGTGTACATGCTCGTATGCATGTGTCCATGTGGGTGTCTGTGTGCTCGTCAATACGTGTACATGCTCATGTGCGTGTGTCCATGTGGGTGTCTGTGTGTGCTCGTCAATACGTGTACATGCTCATGTGCGTGTGTCCATGTGGGTGTTTGTGTGTGCTCGTCAATACGTGTACATGCTCGTATGCATGTGTCCATGTGGGTGTCTGTGTGCTCGTCAATACGTGTACATGCTCATGTGTGTGTGTCCATGTGGGTGTCTGTGTGTGCTCGTCAATACGTGTACATGCTCATGTGCGTGTGTCCATGTGGGTGTCTGTGTGTGCTCGTCAATACGTGTACATGCTCATGTGCGTGTGTCCATGTGAGTGTTTGTGTGTGCTCGTCAATACGTGTACATGCTCGTATGCATGTGTCCATGTGGGTGTCTGTGTGCTCATCAGTACGTGTACATGCTCATGTGTCTGTGTCCACGTGGATGTTTGTGTGTGCTCATTGATACGTGTACATGCTCATGTGCACTGCATGTGTCCACATGGATGTCTGTGTGTGCTCGTCAATCCATGTACATGCTCGTGTGAACTGCGTGTGTCCACGTGGATGTCTGTGCGTGCTCGCTGATGTGTGCATTTGGGCCTGGCTTGGTCGTGACAATGGCCCTGGTGCTCGTGTGAGTACAGACGTCCCTAAGGACTGGCCACCACCACGCCACTGCCTGTCCCCAGTGCTTGGTCTGCTGCGTCAGCTGTGTGTGCCGGGGAGCCACGTGGTTAGTGACAGTCCGGGGGCCAGAGTGGAACCACTGCAGGTGGGGTCCCCCCCTCCCCCCTCCCCCCAGAGAGAGCCAGGGATGCTCCTGAGAAGGGAAAGTTGGAAACACTTGGAATAGATGTTTCTGGCTGAGTTTGAGCTCGGAACTCTGACGGCGTCATTAACCTAAACTCTGACACCCCCCTGGAGTCCCTGTGTTTAATGTCCAGTCCCTGAACGTTCAGCGTCGATGGCTCGTTTTCGTGTTCCTCGCACCTGACTCTCGTGTATCACTGGGACAATGTCCCCATCTCATCTCCGTGTAACTGTTAATACTCGAGTCTCATTTAATTACTTTCTGTATTAAGGGCAGATACTCAGAAAATAGCTTTTTAAAAGGCTATTTTAATTTCACCACATCTTAAGGTAAAACTGTCTCTTTCCCCAAAACGGATGTGCCTCCATACGAAGAGTGGTCTAATCTGGCGTCTGCGTATTTCTGGAAGGAGCCTGGATCTTGCTGGAACGTTTCTGTGCGTCAGAGCAGGAACAGGCTGCCCGTGCGGAGCGCAGAGCCGCAGTCGGGCACCGACCACGGTGCGGATGCGTCTCGGGGAACGTTCCGGAGAGGGAGGATCGCAGGTTTAGGTTTATGTGGCTTCTTATAAATCACTTTTAAAGTAATTTCCTCACATCCAATGAGGTACATTTGATCTCTGTTGCTAGTATTCGTATCTAGAAAACAACATGCACCTTGTTCTATAATGATACGATGCCTATTGCTTTAGCCCGGAGACGTTATTTTGTTTATTACGGAGTCAGGGTCTCCTCGGAGCCTGAGCCGCAGGCGGTACCGCGTCGGGCGCGCACAGAACCGCGACCCGCCCGGCGCCCCGCACACCCTTCGGCCCGGGCGGTTGCCCAGGAGCTGTGTCCCTGCTCCCTGGGGACAGGGCTTGCGCTTGGTCAGCGAGAAACAGCAGAGATCAGGGGACTCTGTTAGCGGCCGGCACGGTGGCCAGTTGCGGCCTCTCCGTCTCCGCCCGCGGCTCTGAGTGCAGCCTCCGCTGTGGCCGGTTCCCGCACGGCCTGAGGACGCCAGAGCCCGAGTCCCTCCGAGGAGGCAGGGTGGGGACAGGGACACAGGACGTGAGACCAGTGCTCAGAGCCCGAGTCCCTCCGAGGAGGCAGGGTGGGGACGGGGACACAGGACGTGAGACCAGTGCTCTGCCCCCGACCAGCTGCCTCATTTTGACCCCAGACGACCAGACGACATTTGGGAGGGTAGAAGGCAGAGGAGGGCACCTCGGTCGTCAGACCCAAAGAACTGGAACCAGAACCCAGGCCCTGCAGAAGGCCCAGCGCAGGGCCTTGCTCAGCCTGTTCCACACGTGCTTGTTGAGGGCCCACTGCGTGCGGGGCCCTGTGCCCAGCACCGGGGACACGGCAGGGAACACGGGGCTCACGCTCTGGGGCGGGGAGACGAGTAGCAAAGACGGCAGTGGGCGCCGATAGACGGCGGGGGGCGGGGGCGGAGCTCGGGGTCTGGAGGTGGGGCTGGCAGGTGAGATTCGGGCAGGCTTGAAGGAGAGGGAGACGGACAGACCGACAGACAGACGGCCTTGGCAGGGGCAGCCCGCCTGGCACACCAGAGCAAGGGCAAGGCCAGCGGGGAGGGGGCCAGGTCTGCACAGGGACCGCCCGGATGGTCCGGCAGCCCTGAGCCGGTTCCGAGCACGGAGGGGCGTGGTCTGGCCGCCGCGGGAGGAGCTGCGGGGACAGAGACCCCTGGCACGCCCCACCCCCACCCAGGCAAGGCGGTGGCCCACGGTGGCAGCCGTGCAGGTGGTAAGAGAAGAGCCACCGTCTCACCCGCGGTGACTGGGTTTCCCTTTGTTTTAGGGTTTTGGGTTTTCAGAGTCTTTTTCTGAGGACGGAATGAGGTGGTTGTGGATGTCCAGTTCCTGGCACACGGTAACCTCTTGGGGACCGTGCACTGGCGCTGGCGGGTGCCACTCTGCAGTGTATCTGTGGGCACTTTGGCCTGGGGCAGCCGTCAGAGCACAGGGCACATCTCGGCCTGAAGAACGCTGTGGTCCCGTGACCACGCAGCCCCGCAAGGTGGGGAGAGCGGCAGGGGCAGCCAGAGCCTGGGTTTGGCTTCAGGGCCCTCCGGGAGGGGCCGTGGGTGCGGAGGCTCCGGAGGGCGACCGGGAGGGACAGCGCCGGCACCGGGCTCCCTGCACGCGGCCCTGGGACCACCAAGTGCGGCATTGAGGGGTTTCCAAGCTCCCCCCACCTCTGTCCCCAAGGTGGGGGCTGCAGCCAGCGCTCTCCCAAGATGCCATCCCCTCACTGAGGCTCCAAGACAACCATATTTTCCGGAGACTTAGGTTTTAATACAGGAAACAGCTTGGACTAGAAATATGTTGGCCCCGGAATCGACCAGTCATTATCTTTTCATAAGCGACTCGGGTGCAAGCCCTTTATGTCTCTGTTAGGATGCAAGACAAGTCCGCTATCTGGCGTTTTATTTTGCTGTCTGGTGCTCCCGCAGAACGGTCGGAAAGGGGCTCTTTCCAGCAGCGCGATGCTTCGCGGCCCGCTGCGGTATTTCCCCTGCGGGACTGCTGGACCCTGGGAGCGGCTGCGTGTGTCCACGCTCCCCCTGCCCACCTGGGCCTGCCCCAGCCTTGCTCTGGGCCAGCACCCCCCGCTGGGCTAACCAGCCAGAAAGAGTCTTCAAAGGGTCTCATGGCGACTCATGGCCAGGACCTCCGGAGCGTGAGCAGGGAGAACGACATGTCAGGGCGCGGGAGCACCGGGGAGGGGCCGGAGGGGTGGCCCTGCTGCTGCCTGTACAGCCCTTGAGCCACGACGGCCTCCTCGTGGCCTCCTCTCCACCCCAGGATGCTTCCGTGGCCAAAGGAGGCTCATAAACGGCAGGGGAATGGCAGGAGGGGTGGTTTGGTGTTTGCTCCAGGGGGTCAAGAGGAGTTTAGCATCTTCTGTCGATAATAACAAGAGGCCAGGCGTGGTGGGTACAATCCCAGCGCTTTGTGAGGCCGAGGTAGGAGGATCACATGAGGTCAGGAGTTTGAGACCAGCCTGGGCAACATAGCGAGACCCCATCTCTACAAAAAATAAATATTTAAAAAATTAGCCAGATGTCCTTTCTGTGCCCTACCTTTGGCTCTCCGTTTGCCGTGACAGTGGGTCTCTCGTCATCTGCGGCGTGTGTATCATGCTCTGTAAACCTATATCTTGCTTTTGCCCTACAATCGTACCTTTCTCTCCTCAGTAAACCTCATTTTCCTGCTTGCCTTAAAAAAAAAAATTAGCCAGGTGTGGTGGTGCCCACACCTGTAGTCCCAGGTACTCAGGAGGCTGAGGCAGGAGGATCACCTGAGCCCAGGCGTTCAGGGCTGCTGGGAGCTATGATCACACCACCACACTCCAGCCTGGGGGACAGAGGGAGACCCTGTCTCTTAAAGAATCATAATAGCAATAACAAAAGTGACATCCCCGTGTGTGCCACGCTTCCCACATTACAGACTATATCACGTGTGTTCTTCCCCCGAATCTCCCAGCACCCGTAGGCAGCAGGGCCAGGATTGTCCACAGCCTGCAGGTGGGGGCCGGTGCCCGAGGGGCTAGAGAGCGTTTGGTCGGTGGCGGGGCTCAGGCTAAACCCAGAGCGTCCGGTGTCTGCGTGCCGGCTGCCGGCTCCCCAGCACGGCTCGCACAGCCCCTCTCTCGCCAGCGAGCCTAGGCCTCGGTGTCCCCTCAGCTCTGAGCACCCTGTCCTCGGCCACCTGCGGGGGGATCTCTGGCCTCCAGCGCGTCTGCAAGGGGCGGCACCGCGCGCAGCTCTGCGGGAGACGCGGCCGCTGACCGGGGAGGGGCTGGGAGCCGTGACCTTGTCAGGGGACTCCCCTGTGGCCTGAGGCCCCCCCCCCGTGCGCTGGCCAGTGAGACCCCGCGTCGTTAGGCCGCAGAGATGACGGTGCCAGGGCTTACTGGGCCGTTTCTCACGGAGTCCCCGGGCATCACCCTCCCTGGCGCCCTCGTGTCCCTGCCCTGCCATTTCCTCAGTTTGATTTCCCTTCCCTTGGGTCACCCAGACCTCCGCGAGCTGCCTGGAATTCCCTTGGGGTCGAGGAGGGATCTCAACCATGGGGGGGCGAACTGCAGCCTCTGGGCCAAACGCAGCCCCCCCGCTGTAAATAAAATTTCCCTGGAACACGGCCGCGCTCGTTAATCTACGGATCGTCAGGGCTGTTCCGCTGTGACGGCAGAGTGGAGCGGTTGACAGGAACCCCACCCCTCCCACCCGCGATGCCAAAACATCTCTCCTCTGTCCCTTAAGAGAGTTCGCCGAGCCCTGCTCTAAACAAGGCCCGCCCTGCCGAACCAGCTGCTGCTCGCGTGGGCAGGACCCCGCGAGACGAGCCGTCAGCGGGATGAACAGGGGACACGCAGGCCGACGTCATTGAACTGAGAGGGGCATGCCGGGGACACGGCCAGGCTGGGGACATGTCCAGGCAGGGGACACGGCCAGGCTGGGGACACGCCCAGGCTTGGGGACACGCCCAGGCTGGGGACACATCCAGGCAGGACACGTCCAGGCTGGGGACACGCCCAGGCTTGGGGACACGTCCAGGCTGGGGACGCGTCCAGGCTGGGCACAGGGAGCGGGTGCCGGGCCTGGACCAGCAGGGTGGAGGGGGAGCGGGGGGAGGGTGTCGCCGCTGCCCCGGCCCCTCAGCCCCCCAGGCAGCCTTGGCGAGCACGGGGTGGGCCGAGAGACACCGTCTCGCAGCTGCAGGTTTCTGTTTTCCTGGGAAAACGGGAGTCAGGGCTTCCTTCCCAGCCTGCTCGGGAACGAAGCCAACCTCACTGTCCTCTTTGCCTCAGCAGGACTTCGGGGAGGACGAGTCCCTGTACATCACCAAGGTGACCACCGTGCACATGGGCAACTACACCTGCCACGCCGCCGGCCACGAGCAGCTGTTCCAGACCCACGTCCTGCAGGTGAATGGTTAGTAAATGGCTCCGTGCGTGTCGCCCCCTCGACGCCTTCCCCAAATGCTGCTCAGAGCGACTCGCCCCTCCGTATTCTGCCTTGAAGAAATATCTAGCCCCGAAATAGCCCACGTGTCTTATGAGTAAAGGGGAGCAGTGAGCAACGGGCAAGGTCCGATGACGAATTCACATGTCCAACTCCACCCAAAGCCGCCTCGGATGACATGAACCCAAGTGCCAGTGGGGTCAGTTGGGGGACAAGGGACACTTGGCAGCCGGGGCTCCCGCAGGCCACTGTAGCGTGTGGCGTGTGCCCTGTAGGCAGTGGTGAGCCGAGGTGGCCTCGGGATCCAGCCGGAACCTGTCGCACACCCGCCACTCCTCCTCCTGGTGGCACGGAACCGTGTCACCTGCTCAGATGGGTGGCGTCCTTTCCTCCAACAGGGGCCTGTGCCCATCCCCCTCCCCGGAGCTCAGTGAGCCCACCTGAGGCCAAGCCAGGACAGAAACGGAGGCTGGGGAGGTTTTCTGTGATTCTCAGAGCCCTGAGTTGAAACTCGGAGAACGCAGCCCTCCTGGCTGTCGGTGATCACGACGGCCGGTGGTTTCCGGGCGCTTCGGCCAGGCCTGCGCCAAGCGCGTCCCATGGACCCTCCCGGGAGATGTGTTTTAACCCCCTTATGGCTGAGTCCCTAAGTAAGGTGACCTGCCTGGGTCAGGTGTCACTCTGACCTGTGCGTCACATTGCGGGCTGCCTCGCCCTGGCCTGAAGAGAGAGAGTGCGTATAAAGCGCTTGGAAAATGCCTGGCAAGGGATGTAATTCACAGTCCAGAGCGGAGCAGACACGTGGGAGAGTTCGGTTCGTCTCGAGCCATGTTGAGCTATTGGTAGACACACATGGTCAGAGCTGGTGGCCCCTCAGGGACCCTCCAGCCCGTATACAGAGGGGAAAATCAAGACACAGAGAAAATTGTCAGGCCAGGAATAAAATGTAGGTTTCTCTCCCTGGGGCTGCCCCGCTGCCTGGCTCCCTGGGGGCAGGGCAGGATCCCACAGGGCATCCTCTGGGATTTCCTGCCCACGACTCTGACTTCGGTGCCTAAAGGGGGCCATTCCAGGCCACCGCTCCCCTCTCGAGTTATTGGTATAACTTAGCCAGCGCCTGGGCCTGCCAGGGACGGGGCTCAAACACCGACATGATTTATAACTGCGTGCAAACCCCCGGCATTGCTTTCATAGGAGGGAGCAGGAACTTCAAACATAAGTGATTAATCCATTAAATTAAAAACACCCTCGACCTCCCCACAGTTCAGACAAGTAGTGATTCATTCCCAGAAACACAGTAATAATCTCCCAAGTCTGTTTGTTTCTCCAGCGTGGCACTTCCGTGACTGCCCCTCTCACTTAAGGACACGTCTGTGCCGCCCTTCACCTTGGGGACGGTCACTGCTCCCCAAAGAGAGTGGGCCTTTGTGTTATGTGTGTGAAGATTGTCACTTCAAAGTTTTGCAAATTTAAAAGAAAAGGACTGGGTTTGCCCAGTGTAAATTAATCGCAGATTGTGTGTAGTGTGCGGATGAACACGTGAGGAGGAGGGAGGTCAGGGCCAGGGGAAGGCGGCCGGGTCTTTGCCACTGGGGTGAGATGATACCTCATTGTGGTTTTGATTTGCATTTCCCTAAATAATTAGTGGTGTTGCGCATTTTTCATATCCCTGTTGGCCATTTCTATGTTGTCTTTCGAGAAATGTCTATTCATGTCTTTTGCCCACTTTTTAAGGGGATTAATTTTTTAATTTTTTTTTTTTTTTTACTGTTGTTGAGTTTCCTTGCATATTCTGGATATCGGTCCTTTGCTAAATGAACAGTTTGCAAATATTTTCTCCCATTCAACAGGCTGTCCCTTCACTCTGCTGATGGTTTCCTTGCTTGACAGAGGCGTTTTAGCTTAATATAGTCCCATTTGTCTATTTTTGTTTTTGTTGCTTATGCTTTTAAGGTCTTAGCCATAAAATCTATTCCGAAACCAATGTCCCAAAGTGTTTCCCCTATGTTTTCTTCTTGTACTTTTATAGTTTCAGGTCTTACATTTAAGCCTTTAATCCATTTCAAATTGACTTTCTTATATGGCAAGAAATAGGGGGACCAGTTTCATTCTTCCGCACGTGGATATCCAGTTTCCCCAGTGCCATTTATTGAAGAGAGTGTCCTTCCCCCAGTGAATGTTCTTGGCACCTTTGTCGAAAGTCAGTGGGGTGTAAACATGTGGACTTATTTCTGGGTTCTCTATTCCGCTCCCTTGGTCTGTGTGTGTTTTCACACCCACACCGTGCTCCTGTGGTTCCCATGGCCCGGCGGTGCCTTCTGCAGTACGGCAGTGCGATGCTCCGGCTTTGCTCTTTTGGCTCAGGATGGCTTTGCCTATTCAGGTTCTTTTTTGGTTCCATATGAATTTTAGGATTGTTGTTTCTAATTCTGTGAAGAATGACATTGGTATTGTGATAGAGATGGCACTGAATTTGTACACTCCTTGGAGAAGTGTGGTCATTTTAACAGTATTCTCGCAGTCTATGAGCATGGGATGTCTTTCCCTTTGTTTGTGTCCTCTTCAATGTCTTTCATCCGTGTTTTGCAGTTTTCCTTGTAGAGCTCTTTTACCTCCTTGGTTAAATTTATTCTCAGGGGGATGTTTTTGCAGCTATTGTAAATGGGATTGCTTTCGGGATTTCTTTCTCAGCTACTTCATTGTTGGTGAATAGGAATGCTACTGATTTTTGTATGTGGATTTTGTAGCCAACTTTACTGAATTTATTTATCAAATCTGATTTCTTTTGGTGGAGTCTTTAGATTTTTCTAGGTGTAAGATCATGTCATCTGCAAAGAGGCATAATTTG
Organism: Eulemur rufifrons; assembly: GCF_041146395.1. Lineage (NCBI taxonomy): Eukaryota > Metazoa > Chordata > Mammalia > Primates > Lemuridae > Eulemur > Eulemur rufifrons. The sequence goes on along the minus strand of NC_090992.1, from coordinate 1,765,125 downwards.
ACTTCCTCTTTTCCAATTTGGATGCTTTTTATTTTTTCTCTCGCCTGATTGCTCTGGCTAAGAGTTCCAGGACTTTGTTGAACAGGGGTGGTGACAGTGGGCATCCTTGTCTTATTCCAGTCCTTAGAGGAAAGGCTTTCAGCATTTCTGCATTCGGTATGACGTTAGCTGTGGGTTTGTCATATATGGTCCTTACTATGTTGAGGTATGGTCCTTCTATGCCTACTTTGTTGAGAGTTTTTATCATGAAAGGATATTGAATTTTATCAGCTGCTGTTTCTTCATCTATTGAGATGATCGTATGGCTTTTTCCTTCATTCTGTTGATATGATGTATTGTGTTTACTGATTTGCATATGTTGAACCATCCTTGCATCCCTGGGTTAAATCCCACTTGATTGTGGTGTATTATCTTTTTGATGTGCTGTTGGATTTAGTTTGCTAGTATTTTGTTGAAGATTTTTGTGTCTGTGTTCATCTATGATAATTGGCCTGTAGTTTTCTTTTTGTTGTTGTTGTTGTTATTGTGTCTTTGTCTGGTTTTGGTATCAGGGTAATGCTGGCCTCATAGAATGAGTTGGTGAAACTTCCCTTCTTTTGAACTTTTTGGCATAGTTAGAGGGAATTGATGTTAGTTCTTCTTTGAAAGTTTGGTGGAATTCAGCAGTGAAGCCATCAGTCCTGGACTTTTCCTTTTGGGGATATTTTTTATTACTGATTCAATCTCATTACTCATTCTTGGTCTGTTTAGGTGTTCTATTTCTTCCTGATTCAGTTTGTGTGGGTTATATATGTCCAGGAATTTATCCACTTTCTCTAGGTTTTCAAGTTTGTTAGCATATAGTGGTTCATAATAGTCTCTGATAATCTTTGGTATTTCTGTAATATCAGTTATAATAACTCCTTTTTAATTTCTGATTTTGTTTATTGGGTTTTTCTCTCTTTTTCTTGGTTAGTATATCTAGTGGCTTATTGATTTTGTTCATCTTTTCAAGAAACCAGTGTTTTATTTCATTTATCCTTGTGTTGTTTTTTAGTCTCTATTTCATTTAGTTCTTCTCTGATCTCTATTATTTCTTTCCTTCTACTAATTTGGGGTTTGGTTTGTTCTTGTTTTCCTAATTCTTTGAGATGCATCATTAGGTTGTTTATTTAAAAATCTTTCTACTTTTTTGGTGTGTATGCATTTATTACTATAAACTTGCCTCTTAGAACTGTTTTTCTATATTCCATAGGTCTTGGTATGTTGTGTAGATTTTCATTTGTTTCAAGAAAGTTTTTATTTTCTCAATTTCTTCCCTGACCCAGTGGTCATTCAGGAGCATGGTATTTAATTTCCATGCATTTGTACAGTTTCCCAAGTTCCTCTTGTTACTGATGCCTAGTTTTATTCCATTGTGATCTGAGAAGATACTTAATAGGATTGTTTTTATTTTTTTAATTTGTTGAGACCATTTTTGAATCCTAACATATGTCCTATCCTGGAGAACGTCCCATGTGCTGGTGAGGAGAATATATATCCTGTAGCTATGGAATAAAATATTCCATAAATGCCTGTTATGTCTATTTTGTCTAAAGTTCAGTTTAAATCCAGTGTTTCTTTGTTAATTTGCAGTCTAGATAATCTGTCTCTAATGTTGAGAATGGGGTGTTGAAATCTTCAACTATTATAGTATTAGAGTATCTCTGCCTTTAGATCTAATAATATTTGCTTTATATATCTGGTGCTCCAGTGTTGGATACGTACATATTTAGAATTGCTATGTCCTCTTGCTGAATTGATCCCTCTATCATTATATAATGACCTTCTTTGTCTCCTTTACTGTTTTTTGCTTAAAGTCTGTCTTATCTGATATAGCTACTCCTGCTTGCTTTTGGTTTCCATCTGCATGGAATATCTTTTTTCATTCCTTTACTTTCAGTCTATATACGTCTCTACAGGTGAGGTAAGTTTCTTGTAGGCAGCATATAGTTGGGTCATTTTTTTACCCATTCAGCCAGTGTATATCCTTTAAGGGGAACGTTTAATCTATTTACATTCAAGGTTATTACTGATATGTGAGGGCTTATTCCTTTATTCTTGTCATTGTATTGATTAATTTCTGATTGTTTTGTATATTACTTTCTTTCTCTCTTATTGTTTATCATTGTGGTTTGGTGGTAACATTTGAGTCCTTTCTCTCCCTTATTTGTGTGTTTGCTCTAGCAGTGGGTTTTATACTTTCATGTGTTTTCATGATGGTAGATAATATCCTTTTGCTTTCAGGTGTAGGACTCCCTTGAGCATTTCTTGTAGGGCTGGTGTAATGGTGATGAATTACCCTAGCTTTTGCTTGTCTAGGAATGACTTTATGTTACCTTCATTTATGAAGAATAACTTTGCTAGGTATAATTTTCTTGGCTGACAGTTTGTTTCTCTCAGCACTTCGAATACATCATCTCATTCTCTCCTGGTCTGTAAGGTTTCTACTGAGAAATTCACTGTTAATCTGATGGGAGTTCCCTTATAAGTGACTAAATGCTTTTCTCTCACTGTTTTTAGAATTCTGTCTTTGTGCCTTTTAACAACTTAACTATAATGTACCATGGAGAAAACCTTTTTTAATTGTATCTATTTGGGCATATTTGGGCTTCCTGTATCTGGATGTCTAAATCTCTTCCTAGACTTGGGACATTTTCAGCTATTATTTTGTTATACAGCTTTTCTATTGCTTTTGTTTTCTCTTTACCTTCTGGGACACTGAAAGTTTGATAGTTTGGTTGCTTTATGGTGTCTCATAATGTCACATAGACTTTGTTCATTTTTTATTATTTTTTCTTTATTTTTGTCTAAGTTACTTCAAATGACCTGTCTTCAAGTTCTGAAATTCTGTCCTCTGCTTCATCTAGTCTATTGTTGCCACTTCTGAATGTATTTTTTTATTCCATTCAATGAATTCTTCAGTTCCAGAATTTCTGTTTGGTTGTTTTTTATATCTATTTCTTTGGTAAATTTCTCATTCATATCTTGAATTGTTTTTCCAATTTCCTTGTATTTTTTATCTGTGTTCTCTTGTATCTCACTGGGCTTCTTTAATATTATTTTGAATTCTTTTGCTGGGAGTTCATAAGTTTATTTTTCACTGGAATCTGTTGTTGGAGAATTACTGTGTTCCTATGGAGGGGTCATGTTTTCTTGCGTTTTCATGTTTGTTGTGTCCTTACATTGATATCTACATATCTGGCATATCAGTTACTTCTCAATTTTTTGAATTTGTTTCCATGGGGGAGGACTTTTTCCTGAATCTGTATCTATGGTGGTGTTTGGGTAGAGCACTTTGACTTTGATTCTCGGTGTGTAGAGTATTGTAATCTCCATACGATTTCTTCAGCTGTAAACAGCATCAGTGACGTCTGTGATTTCCCCAGTGTCTTAGGAAAGGCTATGGGAAAGGCTATGGTGAAGTTTTGCTGGGGACAGAGATGCCAGGCAGGCTGGTGGCATATGCTGGCATTGGTGTTAGTGGGTCCAGGCGGACCACTTCTTGGACCTCCAGGCAGCTTGCTCAGGTGCCAGCAGTGGCAAGCAGCAGTGGACTGGTAGTGGGCACGTCCTCAGGCACCTGGGCAGCCGGTGTGGTATTGGGTGATGGCAGTAGCCGTGGCAGGACCACCTTCTGGCTCCCAAGCAGTCTGCACTGGTGTTGGTGATGGCTGTGACAACTCAGCAGGCCAGTCCCCAGGCCTACAGGCAGCGCATGCAGGTGGGTGCCAGCTGAGGTGGTGCCAGCAGGAAGCCCATGCTGAGGCTTCCCAGAGGAGTGCCCAGGTGCCAGTGGTGGTGGATGGGGCAGGGCAGTCCCCATGGTCCTGAATGGCATGCTCAGGCACTGGAAAGGCGGGTAGAGCTGGGCCAGGCAGGCCTGTCCTCAGGCTCTCCAGCGGTGTGTGCAGGTGCTGGCTGTGATAGGGAGGGGCAGGGTGATCCCGATGCCCCTGGCAGAATGCTTGGGTTTGGGTGGCAGTGGCTGCAGTCCGTTGCTGAGGAGGGTGGGGTTGCTTTCAGTGGCAGCAGCCGTAGGCAGGCAACTGGGGAGCATGTGCTTTGGCCCTGGGTGGTGACCATGGACCGGGTAGCCTGTCCTCAGGGCACTTGTAGATGCACAGGGGTTCTGCTGGGGGCAGTGGGGTTGCTGCCAATGGCTTGTGCTTTGGCTCCAGCAGCAGCAGCCAGCAGCAGTGGTGACCACGGGCAGGGGGTGGCAGTGGGGCCCCCAGGGATGTGGAGATGTGGGGGCTGTTGGGCCCCAGGACAGGTGCTGTCTGGTCAGGACTGGGCTCTGGGCTCTCAAAATGGCACCTTGCTGTAGCTGCTTACGACTCAGGATGGGGACAGATCCAGTGTGAGCTTCCTCCCAAGAGCAATGCCATCGCGCAGTCTGGACCAGTGTCAGTCTCAGTGCCAGTAGGGACGGAGGGGCTCTCCTGTGGCTGGGACTGCAGGGGCCCGTGGGGGGGTGTGCACTGTCTCTCGCCCTTTCCCCGCGCTGGGGAGCTCCCCAGGCTCCCGGCCAGTGCCCGGTGAGCAGGCTGCCTCGCTCTCCTCTCCGTCCTTGCCTTAAGTGCTCCCTGTCCCTTCTCTCTCGAGTCCCAGGGCTCTCTCTCAGATGATCTGTTCGATCTTCTACTCACTACTTCGTTCCTTTTCTGTGGAGGAAGCAAGTGCCAGGCGCCTCTAGTCAGCCATCCTGAAGCCTCCCCTCGTCATGTGTTTTAGCCAATGATTCATTCCACACCCTTGACTTTCAGACGGGTTTCATTTTGATCTGGAACACTGCCACGCACTGCAGTTCAAAATCAGCCCTGACTTGGTCTGAAAGTTCCCAGGCAGGGGTGACTCGGGGGCTTCGCCTGGAACCTGCGAGGTAGATGCAAATCCTCGGCCCCACCCAGACCTTCGCAATCAGACGCTGCGGGGGCCGGCCCAGCACCGGGGTTCGCCAGGCTCCCCCCCACCCCACCCCACCCCACCCCCCACCCCCCGGGTGATGCAAACGCACGCTCGAGTGCGAGAGGTCAGGGCTGAGGCCAAGGCCGGCCTTCAGTGCCGCGCCGGCCCCTGGCCGCTCTTCTGGGGAGGCCAGTCCGCAAACCACCCGTCTGGAGCCCACGCCCATTCCTCGAGTTCTCAGTTCACCGGACAAGCCGACACCCACGAAAGGACAGGCCCGCAGGCACCAGGAAGTTAGGTATTTCCGACGTGAGGTGGAGCCTGGGGAAATGAACTGTTCTGACAATTTTCTGGGCCTGCTGTCCCCGTGCTCCCAAATCTCCCTTTGGGAGTGAGCATCACACCTGCGGTTCACTGCTGAATCGCTTTCCCCAGACAGGAAGCTCCGTGAGGGCGGGACGGAGGCTGTCCCGTCCACCGCTGTGTGCGCCTGCCTGACGCGGGGCAGGTGTTTAATGAACTTTGGCTGCACAGTATTGAATTGACAGAGCCTTGTAAAGTCCATCAGGGTCATGCATGTGGTGCCAGACGCAGATGAGATCTCCCTCCGCCCTCTCCCCCGTCCCCTGCCCACTTTGCAGCATTTGGTATCGTAATATCTGGCATAGCAAAGTGACAATCACCAGTCTGTTTTTTTCAAAATTTCATCAGCTGTTCTTGCACATTTTTTGTAGACAAATTCATAATTGTTTTGTCAAGCCGCTACCCATTGATTTTAATGGGAATGAGATTTAACGTATGGCTTAATTTGGAGTAGCTTGTTTCTTAACAATAGTAAGTCTTCCTATCCAAGAATGTCTCTCTCCAGTTATTCGAGTCTTTTTCTTAATGTTGTCAGTGAGGTTTTATAGTTTTCTTCATTGAGTTCCATTATATTTTCTGTGTGGTCATTGCTGGTGTATAAGTAACCTATTAATTTTGTATATTTGGGCACTGGACCCTTTACTGGACTTGCTTATTAATCCTTACCACTTGTTTGGTTTGCTACCTGGAGGAATCCACGTGTCAGTCTTTCCTGTCTTTAATATTCGTGCCTCTCACTTCTTGCCCTCCACTGGCGGCATCCAACAGACCATCGAGAGCCTGAGATTGCCTCTTTTCCTTTTTTCCTCACTTAATGTTTCACCATTCAAAAAAGAATGGTGCTGTTTCTTCTTTTTATAGAGATATTCTTCATGGTAGGAAGAAAATATCATTCTGTTCCTATTTTATTGAGTGTTTTTTCCCTCAAGAGATAGATTTTGGACTTTTTTCAAAGGCCCTTCTGGTGTCTAGCAAGAGAATCAAATGGGTTTTCTCTTTGCCTTTGATTTTGGAAGTGATTAATTACAGATTTCCTAATAGCCATTGAAACATATTACACTTGGTCACAGTATGTTCTTTTAATACCATGCTAGACTTGATTTGCCGATATTTTACTTAGGGTTTTGGTGTATCTGGTCCTAAGAAAGATAGGTATGTGTTCTTTTTTGTGCTGTCGGGTTTTGGTGCCCAGGTGATACCAGCTTCATGATGTAATTTGGAACATCTGTCCTGCTCCATGCTCTAGGAGGCATCCACCTCTTAAATGTAGGAAGGAACTCTCCTACAAAACTAGTCAGGATGCCTTTTCAGTTAGCAGCACTTTAAAATTGTTTGAAATATTCTCTCCTTAATTCAAAGTTTGCACTTTAAAGTTTCCTTTTAAACGATCCATTTCATTGAGATTTTCATATTATGCATAATTGAATACAATATTCTCACATATTTTTTAATTCCCTCTGTGTTCTTTCTCTATTTTTTTCATCGATCAAATTTGCCAGAAATGTGGCTATTTTGTTGGGTTTTATTACAAACACCCAGCATGTAGATTTATCTATCCATTTTATTCTTTTTCAGCTGATTGAGTCATTCACTTCTGCTTCTGTTTCCACTGATTCTTCTCCCACTTTCTTTAAATTCACTGTGTGGGTGGCAGGCAGGCAGGCTTATCTAAAGAGAAGCTGACCTATTAGGAGTCCAAACTTATTAGCCCCAGGTCCTGCCAACGCTATTCTAGAACTCTCTGCTACCACCTTCTCCAGCCACCCTCCAGCCCAGGGCTCCTGGCCCCAGGTTCTATCTCTGTGCTCTTGGATTAGAACCTCCCGGCCAAACTTCTCCCTGTTCACCCTGACCCCCCTCCTCCCTCTGCCAAAGGCAGGTGTGGGGGGGGGGTGTCCTTCTTTCCTCTTTGAAGCAAGAGGGGGTCACGGAAGGGAGACACAGATTTATGTCCCACGCGTTCCTCCAGATTCGTCTCGGCTGCAGCCCCACCTGGCCCCTCCACCCGCCGGGGCCTGATCTGGGACAAGGCCCTTCTGCCCCATCCCAGGACTCTCCTCAGAACTTCAGACAGACAGAAACGAGGCTGTGCTCTCACTGTTCTTGGTTCTGTGTGTGGTTTGCCACGGGGTGCTCTGAGCTTAGGTGACTGACAGCTCTGGGCCACTGGAGGGCGGGATCGTGTCCCTTCCTGGTTCTCCATTTGCCTTTCCCCTCTGCCCCACCCCCGCAGCTTTGCCCCAGGATCAATCAAAGAAACACTTGAAACTCAGACCGAGTTGATCAAATCATTAGCCGCCCCTGAGCAGGAGCTGCAGCACCCGTTCTCAGGACGGGGCGGTGGCGTTTCCTGCCCGTCACACACACGGCTCACCGGTGCTCTCCTGCCTTGCTGGGGTGGCAGCTCCACGCCAGGGCCGCCTCCTACGTAAGCATCCATCCCTTCCACACTCTGGGCCCACGAAAGGTCTTCTAACGCTCTGAGATGCTTTCTGTTACTGAACAACACAAGCTTCCCAGTAACTCTAGGGAAATGTAGTTGTCCCATGCAGGGAGAATCCTTCTCCCCGTTTCCAAAGGTTTGTGATGTTTTCGTTTAGTTTAGTATCCAGGCATATTCCCACAAGCTCTCACAAATCCTTTTTGAAAGTACATAGAGTAAAATGTATGGGTGAGAGCCCTCGGTTCTACTGAAAATGGCATTTTGTGCTGGGCCAGAGCAAGGGGTGGGAGGGACGGTCCCAGGCTGTCCCCACCCACAGCCGGCCGGGGCAGGAAAGGCCAGAGCTCCGTGGAGGGGACCGGAGCCTCGCCCGCCAACACCCATCTGGGCTGTGGGCCGGGTCACACCCCCACCCCAAACTCGACCGCCACGGCCCGAGGCCGAGGAGGGCGTTCCTGACCTTTCACCCACAGTCCAGGGGTAGCAAGTGGAGAAATAAAAACGACCCTCTGAACATCAGTGGACTCCCCAGCGCAGGAGCCCGGCCGGCCGCTGCCCACGGTGCTGGGTGCGGCATTTCCTGCGAGAAATGCAGCCCCTGTCCAGTGGCTTTCCCATAACAGAAATAATATATCTAAATTTTATTCATTCAGAAATAGATTTCAGCGGCTGTTGCTCTTTACATGTAGCAGCTGAACAGCGTTAAACATCCGGGTGTCTTTCTGATCGTATTTGGAGAAATGACGGGAGCCGTGAATCACAGGCAGGAAGCCTGACGTGTTTGCTGCGCTGCAGCCTTTGCTCTTAGAGCGTGGGCTGCTGGACAGGAGTGTTGCAAGCTGGTTAAGACGACAACTCCGGAGGCACCTCCCGCGGTCACCCCTCGGGAGCAGGGTCTCTGGGCTGGGCCACGGGCCTGAGCCCAGGCGGGGCCGTGTGTCACCAGGGCTGACTCTCACCCGCAGTGCCACCTGTCATCCGAGTCTACCCGGAGAGCCAGGCACAGGAGCCGGGCGTGGCGGCCAGCCTGCGATGCCACGCGGAGGGCATTCCCGTGCCCAGAATCACCTGGCTGAAAAACGGCATGGATGTCTCCAGCCAGATGTCTAAACAGCTCTCCTGCCTGGGTAAGAGCTGCCCTTGGTGTCTGCGTGACATTCCCATCCGAGTCGAGCTGATGCTCGAGCAACAGAGACGAGAGGTGCGGTTTGTTTCTAAGTCAGCCAGGTACGCAGGGAACACACGCTTCTCCAAGTTCTCCTGACACCCGGGTTGTCCGGGTCTCATGGCTTTCTGAGAGCAACGATGAGAAGATGTCATCAGGGTCCCATGTCACCCTCAGTGAATTTCAGCTGTGACAGCCCTTCCTGGGTGTGTTATCAGGGATGTCGGCGTCCCAGGGGCTGTGTTTTTAAGCCCAACACTCTCAACAGCCCCGTGAAGGAAACGGGGGTGGGGAGGGGTCTCTGGCCGGGCCGGCCGCCTGAGCGCTCTCCTCTCCGCAGCCAACGGCAGCGAGCTGCACATCAGCAGCGTCCGCTATGAAGACACAGGCGCGTACACCTGCATTGCCAGAAACGAAGTGGGCGTGGACGAAGACATCTCCTCACTCTTCGTCGAAGACTCGGCCAGGAAGACCCGTGAGTCCACTCCTGCCTTGGAGCTTCTCACTGAGCTGGTCTGGGCAGTCGGGTGGCAGGGGAGGGCGCTGAGTGACCAGGGCCACAGCCACCACCTGGGAGGCCCTGGGGACAGTAAACCCCATATCCCTGTGTGCACAAAGCTGGATCAGAGGGGACCCAGAGGGGAGCAGACCTTCCCTGAGCCCCCGGACAACGCTGGAAACGTAGACAGGGAGACGCTCTGGGCAGCAGACAGAGCCCAGGGGCACCAGGAAACTCGGGTGTCTCAGCCCTGGTTCTGCCTCGCACTTGGGTGTGACCCGACCTCGGCCCCTCGCCCAGCCTGGTACTGCCCCCCACAGTGGCCCAGACGCTGGCCCTGCACACGTCACACGCGGGAGCACAGCAGCCGTCACTCCAGGGGCCGTGGCCCATCTGGTGTGCCACGGGTGCTCCCCGCCACGGCCCCTGCTCCCCCCCACAGCCCCTGCTTCCCCTCCCCCCGCCACGGCCCCTGCTCCCCAGGTGGGCCTGCAGGTGTGATTCCACAGACAGGGGTGTCGATCACGGTCAAAGACCCCAAGCCAAGTCTTTGTCATTAAAAGAGACAAGCTGAAGTATTTCGCATGGTCTTCCTAGGAAAAGCCCAGTTGAAACCCAGTTCCCCTGGAAGGAATCCGGGGAGCTGCTGCTCACTCCTCATCACCCACAGAATGTGGGGGTCCCACTAGCTCCCCTGAGGCTGCCCCGCCAGCAGTGGTCCTGGGGCTGATTTCAGAGATTCGTTTAGGAACTGAAAGGACCCTGAGGCCTGAAAGCATCTGCTCGTGGCCAGAGACCCCCGGTGCCGTTGCTGGGGCCACGTGTGGTGCAGATTCTGCAAGGGACGGACCAGGCCCCAGGGTCTTCGTACACGGACTCGCTACCGCGAAGGTCTGACGTTGCTTTCTTTTTTCCTTCCCGCGATCTCGCACGTTCCTGCCTTCCCGACTCTCTGCTGCTGCAGTTGCGAACATCCTGTGGCGCGAGGAAGGTACCGAGCTTGACTTTTCCGTGTCGTGCCCGTGATCACGTGTGTTCACGGTTCCGTGACGGGCCATCTTTCTGTGCGCTGCCCTCAGCTCTCCCAGACGCCAGGCAGGGCCGGCGCCAGCGTGGGTGGCGGGGGGGGGTCACACTCAGTGGCCCACAAGTTGAATAAAGTTAACCACCTTCTAGTGTCTTTGATGAGAAATTTAAAAAGGAAAAGTTTCCATCACGAGCTGCTTATAACCCTGCTGGAGCAGACGGACCCCCGGCAGGGGCTCCTGGCCAGATCTGGGCCTCGAGCTTTTCCAAGTAGCTGCTGTTCGTGTTGGTTTCAGTGCTTTGCTTGTCTTACACAGCTTAAAAAAGACCTAAAACACCGCTGTAGATTCCTGCTGGATGGTAGCTGCACCTCAAGTGCGCTTTGATTGAGGAAATGCTGAAGGGAAAAAAGCCACGATGGTTCCTGTAAATGTGTATGTTGAAATGTAGAGATTAATTTTTAGGTATTAGGTTGAGCCATATGAAACTGCCCTGTTTGTACAGCCAGAATGGTCTGATGCTGACAAGTTCACAGGGCTCAGAAAACCCCAGGCAGCTGTGGGAGCTGGAGCCCACGTCACCATCTGGGGTGCGTGTGCCCGAGTCCCAGTCCTCATCCCGTGACGACCCCTCACCCGGCCAGGTCTGAGCCCAGAACCCCTTGAGGTCACACTCTGAGCTCCGTGGGAAGCAGCAGTATGCACCACGTGTTTGCAGGGCTGAGCACAAAATCTCCCTCTGTAAAAGCCAGGATATTGCCCAGCTCACTTTTGCTCAACAACTTCGTGCGACGGTGCCTACGGTCCAGCCCGTGCACGCATCCGTGAACTCAGAGCCACTTCCTGAACAGCAGGCACTAAAGGTGACACAGTAAGTCTGGGAACAGAACAAAGGCAGAGCCTGGAAACGAGGAATCGCTGCGGTAGCAGCAGTCGGTGACCGAGGCCCCTCACGCTCTCGCCGAACTGGCACCGAGCGCTCACCCTGTGCCTTTCAGAGCTGGGGTTTTGCTGAGGGGAGGGGACTGCGAAGGGACTCAATTTTCAAAAGTAGAGACCTGCGAAGAATGGCTAAAGTGCAGCTGCAGAGACCCGAATGCCCCCATCGGAGACCCCCGGCTGCCCCAGGGCGCGGGGCTGGCGGTGCCGAGCTGGGCCGTGAGCAAATTCCCCTGGAGGGCAAGACGCTCCTGTCACTGCTAAAGCTCAAGGCCTGGGGACAGGGAAGGAAGGGGTGAAAACAAAGGGGCCGGCAGGCCGCAGGGCATGCTCGGATCCCAACAGGAGAAATGAGAGGATGAGAGCAGACAAAAGCAAAAACCCCTTTAGCAGAAGCCGAATTCAGGCAGAACCGGGTCCCCTGTCCGGTCAGTTAAGTGTCGAATGAGCATTTGCTGAGCCTCACTTTCCAGGGCCGGCTGCGAGCAAGGCACCGCCCAGCCCAACATGTCGCCAGGCCGCAGCCCCCGCCCGGACTCCGTGACACTTTCAGTCTCATGTTGGTTCTTCCAGCCATTGATTTGCCAAGAAGCCCACGGAGGCTGTTCCCAGAGTCGGTGGCTTAACGGGGACTTTGAGCCCCGCTGGCCCCCTAGTTTGAGTGAAGCAGTTTGCCGGGTGAGAGCGCAGGGGAGAGACGTTCCTGTCGGGGGGAGACGGATGGGGTCAGAGCAGACACGTGCTGGCTCCAAACGCCCGGGTGCTGTGGAGCTGAGACCGGGCATTCGTGGGTGGCAAGTTTCATCGGGCTCTCGAGGGACAGGCGGCCCAGAGTCCCGGGGGTCCCCATCGGGAGCGATGCTGGGTACCCCCCGGTGTTAGCAGCTTCTGAGAGGCGGGGCCCCGCTGCCCAAAGTGGCAGAAGCCGCCTGTCCAGAGGCGTCTGAGGTTGTGTCATCAAGTCAGAACCTTGTTCATCCCTGGGTGACCAATGGCAGCCGTCTGTGTTTGGGAGGACAGCCTGGGGACTGCAGAGCGGACTCCCAGTCCCAGGGTCCCTCTCCCCACCCGCCAGCTGTGGCTGGGCGGGAAGTGCGTCCTGCGCCCCCACCAGGTGCATCCACTCGGCCACGCGGTGCTTTCTCGTGGGCTCCGCGGGGCACGCGGCCCTGCCTGGGTGCGGCTGCCAGCAGGGCCTGACCGCTCTGTCTGCCCCTCCCAGGCCTCAGCGTGGGGAACATGTTCTACGTCTTCTCCGACGATGGCGTCGTCGTCATCCACCCCGTGGACTGTGAGGTCCGGAGGCGCCTGAAACCCACGGAGAAGATCTTCCTGAGCTCGGTGAGTCTGCGCAGCTTCTGCACCGCACACAGTCCTGCAACTCAGTGCAACTCAGTGTGTCACCGTGGGTGCCACTGGGTTCCTTAAATCCCATTTGCTGTCCGTGGCGGTGTGATTCCAGATCTGTCCGCTGCTGAGGGCAGGACACCCGAGGCTGAGGGTTTAAACTCTCATTCCTGCCTCCGGCAGCTGCTTCCGTGCGCAGAGCTCTAGGCGAGGCCCAGGGGCTCAGAGGGTTCCCAGCCTCCAGAGTCCACAGTCGAATGCGATCCAGGTCCTTTGTAGAGTACAGTTAAAGCCATAGGTTTCAGTGAGATTCAAGGAGGGGTGGATTTTATTGAAGAAAAGCAATCTAGGCCGGGCACGGTGGGTGGCTCACACCTGTAATCCCAGCACTCTGGGAGGCCAAGGTGGGAGGATCGCTTGAGGTCAGAAGTTCGAGAGCAGCCTGAGCAAGAGCGAGACCCCGTCTCTACTAAAAATAGAAAGAAATTATCTGGACAACTAAAAATATATATAGAAAAAATTAGCCTGGCATGGTGGCGCATGCCTGTAGTCCCAGCAACTCGGGAGGCTGAGACAGGAGGATCGCTTGAGCCCAGGAGTTTGAGGTTGCTGTGAGCTAGGCTGATGCCACGGCACTTTAGCCCGGGCAGCAGAGCGAGACTCTGTCTCAAAAAAAAAAAAAAAGAAAGAAAAGAAAAGAAATCTAGGCCTGAACCCCGGGTATCCCACATCCAGAGAAGGGTCGGGCACTGGGAGGGAGGAGGGAAGACGGCAGCGGCGGTCCCGGGGAGGGAGCCCAGAGCCGGCAGGGGGAACGGGGGTCTGGCAGGCTGACGGCAGCCCGTCTCCTCCACAGGAAGAAATCTGTCCTCGGCGAGGAGGGGACCCGGCCCGGCCCTGCCAGTGGGCGTCCGCGGTCAACGTCAGGAACCGCTACCTCTACGTGGCGCAGCCGGCCCTGAGCAGAGTCCTCGTGGTGGACGTCCAGGCCCAGAAGGTGCTGCAGGTACGTCTGTGTAACGGAGCGAGGACGAGGTCAGATTCCGCCGCGCCCGTCCGTGCCGCCTGCCCACCCCCCAGCTCCTGCGACAGGCGGTCGGCCCGGAGGGAAGAGACGAGACCCGCGTGCGGTTACTCATCGTTTACTTCCTCCCACGGGCCGGGCACTGTCCTAGGGGCACCATGACTGAGCAGGGACGTCCCCGGAGTTTATGTTCTAGCTGGGGACAGGCCCTGAATCAGAATTTTAGGGGCTGTAAGTGGTACGTGCTGCGGAGACCCAGGTAAAAGGAGCAGGCACCGTGCCCAGTGGGCTGCTCTCCGGCAGGGACGGGAAGCCCAGATCTGGAGCCCGGTGGGACTCACGCTCTGGGTGTGGGTACAGGGGTGGGGGACGAGTGTGGGGTGCACGGGGTCGGGGGGAGCAAAGCAGCTCCCGCGGCGCCTTGGAGGCCAGTGAGGACGTTTCGGTGACAGCCGCTGCGGGGCTTTAGTCAGGGCAGTGACACAATCTGAGAGCCGACTGGCCGCCGCGTAGAGCACGGAGAGGAAGGCAGAGCGGGGACGTGGGCTGACGTGGCCCAGGGGAGCGATGGCGGCGGAGGGGGTGAGAAACGGTCAGATTCTTGATGTATTTTAAACACGGAGCCCCGACACTGAGAGAAAAAGGAATCGAGTTGGTTGCTTTTCAGCTTAAGCGACTGTAGAGTGGTGATGCCATTTACAGGGTGTTGCGGGCTGAACACCAGCCCCCAACATAGCCACGTCCCACTCCCCAACCTGTGACTGTCATCTGATTCGGCACAAGGGCCTTTGCAGATGTGTGTTCAGTGGGGAGATTAGCAGGCTGGGCCCTAACTGCGATCACGATCCCTGTAACCGGGAGGCAAAGAGAAATTTGCGTAGACAGAGGCAGCGCTGTAGGGACTAAAGCCTGATGCCACCGTGCTGGCCTTGAAGCTCAGAGGACAGGGCTGTGGGCCGAGGGGGCCAGGATGCAGGTTTGGGGGCTGGGGAGAGTGCGGAACACGTTCTCCCCCAGGGCCCCTGGCAGGAGCTGGGCCTGCCAACACACTGGCTTCAGCCCAGTGGGACTGAGTTGGGCTTTCTGGTCTCCAGAACTGTGTGGTTTTAAGCCACCAAATCTGTGGTGATTTGTTACTGCAGCAATATGAAACTAATACTATGACAGAAGAGATTTTAGGCAAGGCAGGGGTGAGGCATGGGGACAGACTGGGGAAATTTCAGTTTAAGATGCTATTAGATATATAAGTAGAGATGATGGGTCAACAGGTCAACTCTGCTAGACCAGAGGTGTCGACTTGGGTAGTCTCCCCCTCTGAACTGTCCGGGAGGCAGTCACCAAGGGTGGGGTAGGTAAAGGTCAAGCTCGGAGGCCTGAAACACTCCAACGTTTAAACATCAGTAAGGAGAGAAGCCACCAAAAAAGGAGACCAAGAAGGAGCGGCCTGAAAGGTAGGAAGAAAATTAGGACAGGGTGACGTTCCTGAAGCCACTAGAAGGTGTTTCCAGGGGGAGTCCGTGGTCAGCGGCGTCACATGCTGCTGAGAGGATGTGTGTGTGTTACAGAGACTGAGAGCGGGTCACTGGATCTGGTACCACAGAGCCGTGGGTCACCCTGGCAGGAAAGGGTAGGACTGCAATGGCGGATACCAGCCTGCCGGGTGCGGTTAGAAGGGCAGGTGAGGAAATGGAGCTGGTGCGTATAGACAGCCGTGTGGAAGGGTTTTGCTGTGAAGGTGAGTAAATGTAGACAAGTGAGGCAATAGCGGGACGGGGGGGCCAGAGGAACTTGTTTTTAGAACAGGTGACACTACAGCATTGGCATGCTCAGGGAGCAACGCTCCCACAGTTCTTCCCCTTCCCTCCTGCATCATCCGAGTAGGAGGAGTCAGTGGCACCCAAGGCACCCAGCGGAGATCTAGCCTTGGCTAAAAGCCCATTCATCCATTGTAACAGGTGCGAAGGGGCGGTGTCAGGCACAGGTGCAAACAGGTGATCCGGTGGGAGGTGGGTAGATGAACTTCTCTGCTGGACGTTTGAGCAGAGGTGAAGGCTGAACCTGAGACTGCAGTGACCAGGCGTGTGGCAGGACTGCTGGGCCACGGGGAGGGCCCCCGTGGGGACTGTGGGTGTGAACCCCGTGGGGACTGTGGGTGTGAACTGGAAGTGAGACCCGTCCGCAGGGGTCTCTCTGCTTCCAGCCACGCTCAGCTGCCCCGGGCAGGCGCAGTGTGCGGAGAAAGTTGGAAAGAACTGGGGTTGGAGTGTCGCCCGGCAAATACGGCAGGATGTTTTCTACCTTTTTTTATTGACTCCCCTGGCCAGAAAATGCCTAAAATTCTTTTGTTGTATAATACTATGATAGTGCCTAAATCAGACTTAACTAGTGTTTCCTTGGTATAATGTTCCCATCCTTTTACTTTCAACTTTTCTATGTCATTATATTTAAGATGCTCTTTTATCAAACCACATGTAGTTTGATTTGGGGTTTTATCTACTTTAATGGTCTTTTACTTGGAGTATCTGATCCATTTATATTTAATGTAATTACACAGTTGAGTTTTATCTGTTTGTGTTGCTTTTTCTCCTTTTGCTTTCCTTTGGATTTGTCAAACATTATTATTATTCTATTTTTCCCTCTCTTAGCTTGACTGTGAACTCTTTTATATTGTTGCTATTAACACGGGAGAGACTGCAACAGGCACCATTGCGTCAAATTGTTACTTCACACTCTCACTCCTTTATCCCTCCTCCTGCCGTTTGCATTATTGTGGTGACGAATTTTAACTCCATATGTAATTTAACCCCACAAGACATGACATAATCAATAGTAATTATATTCGTTCACACATCTACCCTTTCCATTGGTCTTTAGGATAATCTTTTAATAGTTCTATATTTGTTTGAAAATATCTTTATTTTCTATCTCTGAAGGATGTATTCACTGGGCATAGAATTCTATATTGGCAATTATTTTCTTTCAGCATTTTAAGATGTCATTGCGTTATCTTTCATTGGTTTTAGGCCAACTCTCAGTCTTATTGGTGCTCCTTTGAAGCTAATGCATCATTTTTTCTCTACTTTTCAGATGTCCTCTGTGGTGTTTAGCAGCACTGTGATGTGCAGGGATACGGTTCTGTGTATTCGTTCTGATTTGTTGTCCACAGAGGTTCTTGAATATGCATTGGTACCTTTCATCAGATCAGAAAATTCTCAGCCATTATTTCTTCAACTATTCTGCCTCATTTTCACTCTAACCTCTTCTTCAGGAATCTGTTAAAGACTTTTCCGTTGCATCCCAAGGGTCTCTTTCTACTTCAGTTTGAATATGTTCTATCCGCCTTTCAGTTTGCTAATCGTGTCTTCTTCTGTGTCTGATAAGGGTTTAACAAAACCTATTAAGTTCTTATTCACCTATTGCATTTTTCACTTTTAAAGTTTCTACTTCATTCCCTTTTTGTATATAAATTCTTAATTATCTCTTTACGGATCAGCTTTGAGTCTGTTACCATTGTCTTTTATCATCAGTGGCTTGGGATGCCAAACGTCCTATATGAAAAGTTACAGAGACTTTCGCTAGCTCTCACCCACCACAGAGGGGTCACCTTTTCCTCTGCGAGGCAGAGAGAACTAATGGCTGAACTGAAGCTTCCGTAAGGTCAGTCTGCCTCTAACGCACCCCTAATCCCAGGGCTTCCTCCCCAGGATCTCTTCCCTATTCTTGTTCCTCAGAACATGGATACTATGTTCGGATAGATAATTCTGTTCTGAATTCCAGAGAGTTTTGGTTTAGCTCTTCAGCCTCGTGCTCCACCCCACTTCAGAGTAAGAATGTGAAATCCGATGGGAGAAGATTAAGCCGAGAGCAGCTGCAAGTCAAAACTCTAAGGGAGATTTGCTGTCAAGAGCGAAAGCGCATGCAGGAGGCTAGAGACGGCGTGAAGACGGTATCACTGCTGACGGGTTAGGAAGCTCTGGGTAGAGCAGTGGCAGGTGCTAAAGCCTTTGGTGGATGAAGGGACGTGTCCAGGAAGCTGGCAGGTGACGGGAACAAGGAGGGGTAGCTGGAGGCTACGAGGGACCTGGAGTCTAGGAAAGCAAAAACAGCCTCTACTTCAGGCTCAGGGGACAGGAGTTTTTAATTGGAGCAAGAAAGTAAAGGGTGAATTCAAAGATGTTGACTGGAGAAGAGACCTTGGAAGGGGGCTGAGCACCCTGAGGAGTCTGTATGTCGGGATCAGCTCATCAGTGATGAGGGTGATTGGGAGCCACGGTATTGGGTGAGTGCAGGCAGGAAAGGACGTAGGAAGAGAGAGGGTCAAAGATGAAGGCCTGAGAGGTCAAGATGAAGAGGAGAAGCCAGGGGGGTGGGAGGCCAAGTAAGAAAGTATCTCTAGAAGGAAACAGTTAACCAAGTGAAATCTTCCTGACAAGTAAAAGGAGGATTATAAAGTGATCTCCGAGTTTGGCATGAAGACAGAAACTTGGTAGAAATGAGTTAAGGAACAGTGGATCCAGGACACCCCAGACAGTTCTTTAGAGACATTTTTACCAGTGGAGGCAAAGATGATGCCGTTTCCCCCAGATCAGAAAGGCCAGAGTGTGGGTGGGTGAAATTACAATTTCTGAAATCATACTGACAAGGTGTAAGTTGTGGTTCCTGAGGTGAGGAGGAGGATAAGACCACTGGAACCCAGAAGGAACGGAGAAAGCAGGGCTTTGGAGATTTGAAGGCGCCAAACTTTGTGACCAGGTGAGTGGTAGAGGTGACAGTGAGCTGTGTGTCAACATCGTTAGTGACCAGGATGTTGACCAAGGACAAGAAGAGCAGAGGGTGATGGTCTAGCCATATGCTCAGAAGCAGCTGTGTTCTCGGTCAGTGCAGTGACTGCCTGGGTCCCAGAGGAGCGGCACAAGAGCCTGCTCAGAGCAGAACAAAGGTAGAGAAGGGTGACAATCTCGAAGTCCACCCGGGAAGGGCCAGCTCACCAGAGTGCCAGCCACAGCGTAGCCCAGTGCAGGACAGCGAGGGTCCAAGAGGCCCACAAGTCTTCCAGGAAGAGTGTCTGGAGCTGGTGCCCAGGTGGAAATCTTAGAGCCTCTGTGTTCAGGCTTTTTCCAAGTTGGCCTCCATCTCTTTAAGAAAAACGACACAAGAAAAAAAGTTGTTAAAAGGGAGAACACTGGCCAGCACGGTGGCTCACGCCTGTAATCCTAGCACTCTGGGAGGCCGAGGTGGGAGGATTGCTCGAGCTTAGGAGTTCAAGAGGAGCCTGAGCAAGGGTGATACCCCGTCTCTACTAAAAATAGAAAAAATTAGCCGGGCATGGTGGCAGGGACCTGTATCCCAGCTACTGGGGAGACTGAGACAGGAGGACGGCTTGAGGTTCCTGTGAGCTATGCTGACACCACTGCACGCCAGCCCAGGCAACAGAGCGAGACATTTGTGCCTCTGAGAAAAAGGGGGATCGTTGGAAAAAGGGGGATCATTGGCAAGGCTCCTAGGCCTTGGATGCCTTCCTAGGCCTAGGCTCCTGGGTGCCTTCCCCTCACCCAGGAGTGACATCCACACACACACAGCCCAGAAATGCCATCATGTCATGGTGCACAATGACCAACTTGCCACTATTTTTTTTCAAGTCCATAGGTGTGGACCCTCTGCCGGCTAAGCTGTCCTATGACAAGTCACACGACCAAGTCTGGGTCCTGAGCTGGGGGGACGTACACAAGTCCCACCCAAGCCTCCAGGTATGTTGAGCTCGGCAGGCGGGTCCCCACTCCACGGAAAGGGGGACTCTCCCCCTGCTGCCCTGGGTGCCTAACCACATTCATCCAAAACATGCCCCTAAAGACTCAAGGAGAGAGTAGGAAGCAGCCGCAGGCCCCTGCCCCTCACAGTAGCGATGACGATGGACAGGATTCTGATGTCATGGCAACCAAAATGCAGCACCCATGCCCACAATACCTGCTGCTCCTGAGCCCGTAGCTGCTGGGGCCAAACAACGAGGCCCTGGCGTCCTGGCTGTGAGCAGGGGACGGGGCCGGCTGACCAGGCTGGAGACCTTGTCGAGGCAGCAGTCACAGCCCTAAACAAAAGTGCGTTTGCTAAGTGCTGGCACCGGGCAGGGGAGGGAAAGCTGAGTAATTTGCCTGTGGTCCAGGCCGTGTGGCTCTGGACCCTATGTCAGCCCCTGTGCTGCCCCTTACAGGGGGCCGTGGGGACCCCTCTCTCCCTCAGCAGGGGCCTGGGAGGACGCAGCACCACAGTGATCCGAAGGCTGGTTTGCTCAACCCTCCCGGCGAGGGGGCACAGAGCCATTCTGGGTGCACAGGAGAGAAGACAACTTCTTCCTTCCACGCAGCGGCTGCCTCCGGACCCTGGGGCGTAATGCTCGCTCAGGACCCCGGGCGCGAAGCTTCCTCCTGGACCGGGGAGAAGACACTACTCCGCTTGCTGTAAACTGAGGCTCTTGTCACTTAAGGGACACCACCACCCACCATGGGGCCCCAGTGCTGACAAAGTAACAATCGCCTGTCAGAGCAGCCAGAGTAACAGCCCGGAGAAATAAGCACTGCAGGAAACCCAAGAGGAGCCACGAGGAAAGAATTTTCTGGAACTAACAACAAAAACGACTTCCCAGCTTAAAACTGCACTGAACAAGTTGAAAAACACATAGTTCCTACTGAGACCCAAAATAGCAGCCTGAAAGGTAAAGAAGAAAATCTCTCTCAAATCACAGAGCAAACGTATGAAGAGCTCGAGACCTGCAGTGGGAACAACAGAAGTTGAGAAAGGGAAGGTGATGACTGGAACGGAATCAAACACCAAGTGAATGTGGGATAACATGTCCAAGTTGAAGAAATTTAATCTTGCAGATTGAAAGGAATCCAAAGTTCCAGGCTAGACCGAAATAGCAGGTCTCTGTACTTATTGATAAAATTCCAGAACTCCCAGGATAAAGGGAAAATCTTAAAAGTTTTAGGTCGGAAAGAAGAAGTTACCTATAAAAGGAAAACCAAGCAAATTAGCATCGGACCTCTCACCTCCCACAGGAGCTGGAAGAACCTGGAATCACATCTACCTAAACGAAAGGGCTGAAACCCGGGAGTCCTAGTCCCAGCCGGAGCATCAGTGACCTGTCAGGACAAAGATGTGCCTGAGAATCCAGGGCCCCATCCGAGGACGGATACCAGACAAACATCAGGGGAACCGGATGAGAGGGGAAGGGCATTTCAATTAGAAACGTATTAAATTATTTCAGTAAAGATGAGAGTAGAGAGTGCAGGCAGAAGGAGGGAGGAAAAATACTGGAAAAAAAAAAAATCTCACTCTATTGGGTTAAGAAAGGATATGGAGAATGGTGTTGAGAAGTGAGTATCTCATTATTCCCAATATGACATGCTGGATTTTCCTATTAAAAGCAGAGATGATCAAAGTTGATTTAAAAAAGAAAACTAGCAATAACCTGAAGTGGTAAAAAAGGTTGTATTTAAAAGAGTGAGAATAGTGATGACAGGTAAACAAAAAGATGTGCATGAGTGATAATGTTAATATCAGACAAGAGGAAGGTTAGGATTAAAAGCACTAAATCGCATATTGAGAGACATTAGGGGATGAACAGCCAATCTATATCAAACAACGTAACAACTAAATACATAAAACAAGAGTGATTAAAAATACAAGAACTTGATTAAAAATGTACTTAAATGAAAGAAAATAACAGGAAATTAAATAATATAAACAAGGAACTTGGTTTAATATATAGAAAACCTATGTCCACATACACAAAGTGTATCACTAAGGAAAACTTTAAAATTTTTGCAAGAATAGATATTATCTGATAATTAAGAAAACAATTCTAGATAGCTATTAAAAGTAAAATTACAAATTGTCTCAAAAGCAGTGAAAAAGAGACTATTTCACATCAAAACCTATGGGACACAGAGAAAGTTGTCCCCAAAGAATATTTGTGGCTCAAAAGCCTGCAAAGGAAGTATTTGTTTTAAGAAATTAGAAAAAGAACAAAGTTACTGGCTAGAAGGCATTTAAAAAGACTGAAATTAATAGAACACCAAAAAAAGGTGCTCACTTTGGCAGCACATGTATTAATACTAAAATTGGAACAACACAGAGAAGATTAGCAGGCATAGGCAAGGATGACACACAAATTTGTGAAGCATTCCATATTTTTAAAATGTTTCCCTCAGAGTAGTGATATTCCTGAAAACTTCAGTGTACATCACAGTATATAAAAACACTTGGTATTTTTACATAAAATAAAGTTTTGTTCTGGACCCAGAAAAAAAAAAAGAACAGATGGATTAACTCTTCACAACCCTGATAAAGAAAAAAAAAAACAAAAATAGATAAAATAAGGAATGAAAGAAAACAGGGATATTATTGCAGATACAAGAAGATGAAAGGAACTGAAAAATACTACTACATTGCAACTCAGAGGCAAATTTTAAAATCTAGAGGAAATGGATGATTACTTGCAAAATGTAAAAATAAATAAAAACTGACCTATGAAATAGAGCAATTACCATAGAAGATTTTTTTAAAGATTAAAAAATGTATAGGTGAGTTTTATCAAGTCTTCAAAATAGAGATAACTTTAATATTATTTGACCTATCCCAAGATCATGGGGGAATATGTATAGTTCCTTAAAGAGCCAGTATAATTATCATCTCACTTATGAACACAGAAGCAAAGTTCCAAACACAACACTAAGACCAGAGTCCCGCGCTGTGTCTAAAGGCGTGAGCAGGGACACAGTCCCAGGACACGGTGACAGTCACTCAGGATTATTCATAACACCAACAAATTAAAAGAGAAAAAAATGTAGGATACCTTTAATAAATGCTGAAAAGGTATTTCATTAAATACAGAAGGCATTCTTAATAAAAAGCCTAAAACTAGGAATAGAAGGAAATTCTCTAAATACAATAAAGACTATTTCCTCAAAACCAACAGTATATCTTTGCCTAAATGACAAAGCACTAAAAGCATTTTCATACCAGAAATTAGACCACGATGCCATCACCGTAACTGGAAAGTCTATGACGTGCATTATCACAAGAAAGAAACAAAGGTGGAATAAACCTACCTGCGTCACTGTGGGCAAGGGCTAAGGAAACCGGTTGCAGAAGCCGCTCCTGGGCAGGTCACCGGCACAGCCTCCGTGGGGAGCAAGTGGAAAGAAACAGGAGCCAAAAGCCTCAAAGAACAGTTTCTGATCCAGCAACTTGACTTCTCAGGCTTCATCCGAAGGCCAAAATCATGGCTGTGGACAAAGATTTAGGTACAACTCGATGTGTTACTGCGTTACTTATATTTGCAAAACATTGAAAACAATGTCCTACTATTGTTTCTGAGCATCCAGCACTGAGGGATTTGTTGCGCAAACGTGGCTACGACTCCACGGAGGTGTTTCCGTGAACGCGGCTCATTGCACCAAGGCCTCTCCGGCCCCCAGTTTTTGAACATTTGGCATCTTCTCCAATTCCGCCCAGAACGCTCCTGCCCAGCCTCTCCCGGGCCAGCGTTCAGCTGCCTCTCAGCCCGTCTCCCTGGGTGCACTGTTCCCCTGTCCTTCCACGCGTCACTCCTCGGCTGGCCTCGCCCACCCTCTGAGCGAGATGCCAGCCTTCCGGGACCCCCTGCCGACCGCCGGGCATGTCCTGACATTCAGGCCCGAACGTGCATCTCCCGAGCCGAGCCCACGGAGCTAGCGAACTCGGGGGCTTCACGGTTATCTCTGGGGCTCTTACGGGCCCAGCCACGTGCTGGGATACAAGAGAAGCTGAGAAGGAACTCGTGGCTCGGAGAAACAAGGCGGCCGTGCCCACGCCAGTTCCGTGGCCCGCGGTACTTGAGGAAGTAACCTCTGATTATGGGGTGTCAGAGCGGCGAAGTGTGAGTGACACCGACTGATGACAGCCTGTAATTTTCCACCTAAGCTGAAATGCCAGGCCTGATACCAAGCAATGATCGCAGGGCAGCTTGGAATTCTCCAGCATTTTCCTTCACACTCTAAGATCCAGCTTCCTAATGCTGGTATTTTCTTAATGACAGTTCTATGAATTTTTTTTTCCTATGCACTTGCCATGGAAGTATCATTTGGCCGTTTAAAAAATAAATCACAAGAAAATAACCTAAGGCAACTTCAGACCTGCCCAGGACGGAAGCCCGCAGCGTGCAGCACTCCGGGCCAGCACTCTGCGTGTTCAGGGGTCTGGCGTCTCCCTCCCGTCCCGCCCAGAGGGTCTGGGCTCGTCCGGGGGGAGCCCTCGAGCCAAAATTGCCTGCAAGCTGGCCAAGCCCCTCATCCGGCTGCCGGTCTGCACCCTCGCGGGCAACGGCCTAGAACCAGAAGACGGATGGGCACATGCAGAGGGCGGGAGACAGCCAGCTGCCTGGGCCTCAGTGGCGACCAGGGGGCTGCCCAGCCTGACCCCTCCCTCATCCCGTCCGACCCCCACACCACCCAGCTCTGTCCGAAGCTGCCGGTGCGCCCTTCCCTGCCACAAACACAGCGGGGACAGGCCTCTCGTTGCCTCCTGCTGCGTCCGCCAGGGAGACAGTGTTACCCCCGGGGAAACAGAGGCAGCCGTGCTCTGTCACTACCGACTTGTACAAAGCACAAAGTGCACTTTCCCCAGCAAGGCCCCTCTGTGCGACCAGAGCCTCTTCCCGGCACTCTAGCTGCGAGACGTCTGAACTCCGCGAGCAGCATCTGCGTGCCCAAGACCCCCTGCCGGACGTCGACCTTCTCCAACAAATGCTCCCGTCGCCACTCGCAGAAACGCCCCGTCTGCAGCATCCGACAGATCCCTGGGACGTGGCCCAGGCACTGGCACCACATAAAAATGAATTCCCAGCAAACAATTCTGCCATTTTCCTGACCGAAAGCTCCTCCCTCTGTTCCTAGGGGCCCACACCTGGCGGAGGTGGGCGTCCCTGTTTGGGGAGGAGGAGGTTGTCTCTGAGCAATCAGGGTGACGTTTCAGCTCTGGGGACCTCCCTCGGGCCCTCGCTCTGTGGTGGTGGTGGCTGACTGAGGAGGAGGAGGAGGGAGCAATTGGGGCGTTCACCCCTGCCCCACACCTCCTCCCCCGGGAAGGCTGGGTCCCTGCCTGTGACCTACCCAGAGCTCCCACTTTGCTCCTGCCCCGGTCCTGGGACTGTGGGGTGCTCATCACCGACCTCACGGGACTCCGCTCTGTTGCAGGTGATCACGGAGGCCAGCAGCGGCCAGGGCCAGCACCTCATCCGCACCCCGTTTGCAGGGGTGGACGACTTCTTCATTCCCCCGACAAACCTCATCATCAACCACGTCAGGTGAGACCGACTCAAATGCCTCCAAGCCGCTCCACACCCCAGCTCAGCCCCGCAAGGGGCAGCTTTGCCCGGGGGACGGGGACGGGGGCGGGGGCGGGGGCGGGGGGGCGCCTGCTCCTTTCCCATCTCCCTGCTCCCTCTGTGCTGGGTTTGGACACCACCAGGAAGAGACAGAGAAATGGACCCGTCTCTAGAACGGCGGGCCCAGAGCCCAGCCCTCACCGTGCAGAGTCCGCGACTCTGTCAAAGAGGGTTCTCGGCTCCTACGCCCTCAGGGGCCCCGTGAGGTCAGGGGGTTTCATCCTCAAGGTGAGGACAACATAGGAAGAATCAACGGCGCCAAATTGAGCACCCTCCACCTGCTATACACAAAAGTCTAGAAGAAGCGGTCTTGACCCCCATTTTACATCCAGGAATTGGCAGAGTCAGACTGAATGCAAAGCCCAGTCTGCCCTCGGTGCCCCATCCTGCCTCCTTCCTGACCAACCCCAGCCCAGGATTCCTCTGGAAGCCCCCCCAGACCTCCGTGCAGGGGCCGCACAGAGATCAGCCTTCCTGATTGCCGTGGTTTCCCACCATCCAAAACCACCTAATGACAGCAGCCACGGCCTCCACTGCCAACCTCATCCCCATCCCAGCCGGCCACCCCCTCCCTGTTCATTTCAGAGAGTCTCCATGGCTAGGAGACCCAGCCTGCTCTCCAAGTCACCAAGCCCCTAACTGTCCTGGGGCACTACGTGTGCCCTTCTGTCATCTGCCACCAAGCACCTGCCTCCAGGAAGACATGATCCATTTTCACAAGCTGGGGACTCGTCCACAGAAGACAACCACTTTGCAAATCCCCTCACCATGGAGACCACCTGCGCAGGACCCTCTGGCTTTGCCCTAAAGGGCGCAACCCTCCCAAGGATGCCAAATCCAGCTGGAGTTGCACAAACTCAGAGGCATTGCAGCTCCTGGGAGAGGCTTTTACCCTGCAGGTCCTACTTAGGGGTGGGGTTTTCTTCCTTGCTCTTTCAGGATGCTTTAAAGGCATGCCTGGCGGTGGGGAGCATTTTCCTCCACTCTGGGGTACAGTTTTTAAAGAGAAAATCATGGAAGAGCTTTTGCTCTGTCGCTGCAGGTGTACCTAGCGCCAGGGACTTGGGCACAGGCTCTCGAGACCAAAGGGAAGTTCCAGCTGGAGTCGGGCCTTTCCACACTTTTAACCAGCCTCCAAAAAGGAATTTCAGAAAGTTCACCTGGGAGCGACCCCCACCTACTTGGGCTCCTCCTCCAAAGCTTCCTCTTAGAGCTAATCGTCCCGGCAGCCCCAGGAAGGAGCTGCCCCTGTCAGAGTCCACGGAGGCTCAGAGAGGCAGGCAGCTTGCCGGGCACCGTGGCAGCACCAGGCCAACCGGCTGCAGTGGTCCAAGCTGCCCTCGGCACTCCTGCCCACGTCATCAGGGTGGCCAGGGAAGGGACTGCCCCCGACATGCCTCGCCCAGGGGACAGGGGGACTGACAGGAAATCTGTTCAGCTGCCTCTGTGTCCTCAAATTCTGACTCACAAGTTAGTCTAGAAAACAGCAAGACATAGGATCTCCTATCTTGTCCTCATGGCAGGCAGGGTCCGGGCAGTCACCTCTTGCCCTTTTCCTCCACGCTCCCCTTCCAGACACGGGCCCCCCACTTCCCAGCTGGCACAGGCCTCAGGGAAACGGGTCACCGGCCTCCCCAATGGTGGGATGCTGAAAGCCCTTTCTCCCTCCCGCTTCACCTTTTCTGAAGACGAGTGCGTGTTCCAAGAGCATAAATCCCCAGGCGCCGTGGCTCACACTTACAATCCCAGTACTTTGCGGGCCAAGGCATGAGGACAGTTTGAGATCAGCTTGGGCAACACAGCAAGACCCCGTCTCTACAGAAACTTTAAAAATTAGCCAGGCGTGGTGGTGCTCACCTGTAGTCCCAGCTACTTGGGAGGCTGAGGCTGGAGGCTCACTTGAGTCCAGGAGTTTGAGGCTGCGGTGAGCTATGATGAGGCCACTGCACTCCAGCCTGGGCAGCAGAGAAAGACCCTGTCTCAAAAAAGAAACAAAAAAGGAGCATAAATCCAGCAACAATTGTAACTCAACTGCATTTGGTTTGAGATCATAGATAATTTGATTATGAAGCCATCCCCTGGAAGAATCATAGATCTCATTAATAGGCTTTTAGCTCACTAAGGGATTATGACAAGGGGAAAAGGGAGAAGGGACAATCGTTTAAGACAAGTGACAGATTCCTATCCCTCAAGGAGGCCTCTCGACCTCTGACCTCAGTTCTTCCTCCCCCAGGTTCGGCTTCATCCTCAACAGGTCTGAGCCCGCGCTCCACAAGGTGGACCTGGAGACGCTGGCGCTGCTCAAGACCATCGCGCTGCGGCGCCACGGCTGCGCGCCCCGGGCCATGGCGCACACGCACCGGGGCGGCTACTTCTTCATCCAGTGCCGGCGGGATGGCGCTGCTCCCGCCGCCCGGCAGCTGCTCGTGGACGGCGTCACGGACTCGGTGGTCGGCCCCAACGGCGACATCGCCGGCACCCCGCACGTGTCCCCGGACGGGCGCTTCGTGGTCAGTGCGGCGGCCGACAGCGCCCAGCTGCACGTGCAGGAGGTCACCGTGCGCGGCGAGATCCGGACCCTGCACCGCCTGGCGGTGAGGCCGGGCGTCTCGGACGTGGCGTTCCAGCGCTCCTCGGCCGAGGCCAACCGGTACGACGTGTTCGCCACGCTGCAGGCCGAGCCGGGCCTGCTGTGCCTGGAGCTGCCCGCGGGGACGAGCCGCGTGCTGGGGAACCTGAAGCAGCCGCCCGCGGGGCCGGCGCCGCCCTGGGGAGGACCCCGGAGGATCGTGAGGGACAGCGGGCTCTTCGGGCAGCACCTGCTCGCCCCGGCCCGGGAGTCCCTGTTCCTCGTCAACGCGAGGCGAAAGGCGCTGCGCTGCGAGGTGCCGGGCGTGAAGGGCGGGACGACAGCGGTGTGGGTGGGCGAGGCGTGAAGGCCGGGCGCCCCCGCCGACACCGCGCCCCCAGCAGGCGCGTGTACATTTTTCAGACAAAAGCAAAACCCTGTATTCGCTTCGTGGTGACACTGGTCTCCCTGCAAGTTTCCTGGTGTGAGGTCTGCGCCGCCGCGAGACTGGGGTCCGTGGGGACGTTGGTCTGCACCGTGAGCGGCAGCGAGGACACGTGCTGCCGCGTGAAGGAACCGTTTCCGGGCCGGCCGCCCATCCGTTACCTGGGGCCGCGGGATCCTGCTTTCCAGGCTGAGGCTTTGTCACTCGCCTTCGCGTAGTCACCGTCCTTTCCCGCCAGCCCCAGCCGGACTTGACCCTGGCCAGTGGCCTGGAGGCCGGCCGGCCGGGCTCTCCGTCCCCGCGTGGCCGCCCGCCGCCTTCCCGGCCACCGCTTGCTTTTCTTTCCATGGACTTGTCAGCCTGCGGGAGCGCCCGCAGGACGTACTTCATCTTGGGGGATGGGGAAATCACTCTCTTTATTTTGGAAATTTTTGATTAAAAAATAATTTTTTATAATCTCAAATGCTAGTACGCAGAAAGATGAAGTCTGAGGTCCGCTGTGTTCTTCCCTGCCTTAGCCAGGTCTCTGGGGGTCCCAGCCAGACAGGGCGGTGGGCGTCTACGAATACCGGCCCGTAAACCATCGCCAGCCCTGGTTCTCCAAGTGCAGATCAGCTACCCTGTCGGTACAGACTCAGTTCTGTGCTGGGACCCCAAGAGGCCAGGACAAGCTCCGTGTGCTCTGCTTCTCGCCACAGAAGGGGGCATTTCAGTAGCCAGGTCCAGACCCCCGATTCGGGGCACGCTGGTCCCGCCCGACAAGGTACGGGCAGCCTCCACGCTCAACACACAGGCCCCAGGGACAGGCGTGGGTCCCGGCGGGCTCTCCAGGCTGCACCTTCTCTTGTCTGCCCGTGGCCTGTGCACTCAGCCCCCGAGCACTGCACAGAGAGCACGTCCCAGCAAGGGTCTCCTTACACGCCCCGGCACACACACTCCACAGCCCGGCATGCGAAGGCTGCAGGCTGGCACTGCTGCGGCATTCCCTAACGTCTCCGGCGACAGAGACTCCCAGGTGGGCATCAAAGAAGTAACCCAACCGGCCCTGTGGAGACCGCCTCGGTCCGAGACTGTCGGCAAAAAAGAGGGTCCCTTGGTTCTCAGAACACTCCTTCCCTCTGTCTCATGCCAGTGGCCAAAACTTACAGGATTACATGATTGCTCCACAAGCCACACGGGGTTGGGAGAGGTGGTCCCGCCACAGACACTTTAGCTAATCCAGCCCCTTCCACCTGCTGACAGGGCCGTGATTTTCCCTTGCTTCTAAGGAATGACCCCTTTCAAGGAGAGGAAGACCGAGACTCTGCATCACTCTTAACACTCGCGGCTGGTTCTCACTCCCACCTGACTGCCCAGCCCACCTGCCCCCACCTCCTTTCCTGAGGTCAGCCCCTTCTCTGGCATGTCTCGTGTGTCTGAGCCCACCGAATTCTTGTCCCCTGCAGCTCCCAGGAGTGTGCTAGCATGACATGTACGTCCATCTTCTAGAGTTCAAAGGTAAGCTATGCAGACACAGGTTATGGAAACTGACCTCAAAAGGCTAACGTTCATTTTCGCAATAGCCGGAGGGGTGGCTAACACATCTCGCCCTTTCTTTCTTTTTTCTGCCTCAATGTCTTGATGCATTTGCTCCCAAACTCCCATTTTTACCACTGAAATTCTCCAACCTTCATCAAATTCTTCTGGTAAAATCTTTTAAATTGTGTCAGCCCCTGGCAGAGAAAAAGTGTCTGAGCCTAAAGGAAGAAGAGTCCCACTGACTGCCAAGCCGGAACACCGGCCCCTGAGCTGCAGGATTCCTAAGTAAAAGACCAGTCTAATGCGAACTAGCATTTAAAAAAACAAATCGGGAGTGAAGGAGTCGACTTCTGCAGCATCTGTTCCTTTTCCGCCATCCCTTCCATCTGCAAGTGTGTCTGGAAAGCATGTCTGCCCTTCTCTGTCCTCACGTGCAGCTACAGGACATGGCCAGCCCAGGTCCCACAGCCAGCGTGCCGGACACATGGAATCCAAGCAGGCTCGAAGCCCAGGCCAGAGCCCTGGGAGTCCAGGCCCAGGAGGCAAAGTCACACCTGCAGGGGGCAGATGTGACTCAGCAGTGAAACCCGCAGGGCTGCCCAGCTGGGGGTGGGGACGGTGGCCGGACCTGCCCGGCCTTCCTGCCCCACCTCAGCCCAGAAGCAGCGGGAGGACACAGCGTGAAAGCCACCGAGGGAGGGCTGTCACTGCAGGTACGTCAGCAGGTCACCCTCCTGCTGAACACGCAGGGTCAATCCACAACTCATATTTTGTATTATTAAAGAAGTATTGACTTTTCCAAAAGCATCACCAAACTGTCTCAGTAATTTTGAAATAGAATTTCACAAAAATCCAGGTTTTTTCTTTACGAAATGACAAATTATCTGCACCTGTAGAGACAGAAGGCTTCTAAATGAGGCCTTCTGCCCTTTGAGCACGAAGGTTCTGGGTCCAAGCGCCCACCCAGCCAGCCCAGACGGATGGTCGAAAGAGGGACTGTGGGCTTCCGGATGATATCGTGAACCTCCTGCATGAGCAGGCCTCAGAGCGGGCCACCCTCAGCATGGCAAAGCCACCATCCCCATCTCAGCAATGCTGGCCAGCCAGCCCTACCCGGGGCCGGCCCAGGCTCATGTCTTCAGTCTCCAAGCCATTCCGGAAGATGCTGGAAGAGCCCTGTAACTCTCGGCTGGGGCCAAACGCTAATACCAACCTTAGGTATCTGACCTGAACATAACATCCCCAGAAACAGAAACTCAGTCCCCACAATCTCCACCCGCCGCCCAGCCGTCCCCCGGGTCCCTGCTCACCTGTGCAGACCAGGGCTCCCAGCCCCAGGTGGGTGCCTAGGACGACGGCTCGGCCCCCAGAACGCAGGAGCGGCTGCCACCGTGCAGAACCGCAGCCGCTGGGTCTCCGTGCGGGACGCAGCAGGAGCTGGCTTCGCACGGCCTCATCTTCTCGTTTTCTGTTGACCAGTAACCTGTGAACTAAAGAAGATTTCAGAACTGAGATGCAAAACAGATTCATTCTGGATATATTTTTCTACAAGGGGCTTAAACAGTGTAGTCGATTCATCATTCGCAATGTGTTTTGTTCACATACCAGACGCTGAACCATCTTCACTAGCAAATCCTGCAGTTCTCCCCCACCCCCGAGAAGCCTCCGGGACAGTCGACGCCACCCCCACGCCCCCCCACCCACCATGCATCCTCCAAGCTACCTCACACTCTCCCCGCACCCAGCACCGCCGGAACGCTGCTCCGACAGGTGACATTGGACAATTGCAGTGCTGCCACTGAAGTCCTCTGCCAGCCTCCCCCACCCGGTCAGAACCCCCTGGGACGCAGCTCCTTGCTGCCCAGAATCACCCCCCAACCCAGCTTGCAGGCCATGGCGTTAGATGGCCGAGACTAGAGAGCGTCGCTCACAAGTGTCAGGGGAGTTGGACGTTATCCAGCAGGCGCAGGGACCATGACGTGGTGGCCAAGCCGCCTGGGTTAGAGGCCCGAGCGCCCAGCCTCCCTCCACTCCCCTGTCACTCTCTGCCTCTCCTGTCCCTGTCCCGTGTCGCAGGCCCCCTGCTCCTGAGCTGCTTCAGACCACCTCTACCATGCGGGGAGCAGCTGGCCTCATCGCTGCACCAGCCCCGGGGCCTTTGCTTGTGCTGCTTTCTTGCTTCGGGCACAAGTGAGAAGTTGCTCACACGCCAGACGCTTCTGTATTTGCTCCCAGATTGGCATGCAGGCAAAGCAGTTTTGCTCAAGGAAGTCACTAGCTGCCTTGGTTTCTCTCCAAAATCACAGAGATCATAAAACAGAGATGCTTAAAAAATTCAAGGGGAAAAAAAAGACAGTGCCTGTCCTCAGGGTGTGACTGCAAGACCCCAAGTAGCCAGTGGAACGCGACCCACTCCCTGCTTTTGTCTACACCAGGTCACCTGCCAAGTCACTTGAGGATTTGAGCGTCTTATCTGGGCTTGCAGGCTCCGGGCAGCAGCTGACACCGCGGACGCTCGGAGACCAGCCTTGTCTCGGCACCCACGTCCGCCCCCAGGAGCCGCGGGCAGCGAGCGGGGAGGCCCAACTCGGCCAAACACGAATTGTGAAATTTCGGAAAACACGAGGGGAATGGCAATTATCCTCCAAAACTCAGTGAGGCTTCGTTGGCCAGCACCAGAGTGTTTAGCACGTGCTTCTATTTTTATTTATTTTTTTATCTTTTTGACAAAGCCACGACTCACACACCTTCTTTCCACACTCACCTTCACTGCCACGGACTCGACCTTTCCCACGTGGCCGTGCCCGAGGGGGCTTCAGAGGGCTCAGCCTGCACTCCACAAGGCAATAACCGCCCACTCGCCCCTGCAAGCCTGGTGACCGTGGCTCTCCACCTGTCACTGTGGCAGGATCAGAACACTGCCCTGCGGAGGCAGCCTCTTCAAGATCAGAGCTTTGTTGGCTGGTTGAGAGGCCCAAGAGCTCCAAAATAAGGAAATTTCCTAACTCTAAACCTGCATCCAGCATGACATCTGCCATCGGTTGGAGAGTTGTTGGTCCCCTGCTACTTGAGAGAGGTGAGGGACACAGAGCTGTAAGCCACCCACCCGGACCTGCAGCTCCCAGGGTGGCACCGCCTGGCCAGCACCCTCACCGCCTGGCTCTGGGGGCCGCCAGCCCCCGTCCTTCCCGGCCTGGTCCCGCGGCCTCCGACCCTCCCTGCTGTTCCCACTGTCTGCAGGCAGAGCTGGGCGTGGAGCTGTGCGGTCGTCACGCACTGTCTCGGGCTGCCGTGCAGCTACGTGACCCTCGAGACTGGGAGCCACACGCCACTTGCCCCGCTGAGGTTGTCCTCCCTCCCCGCTTCAGGAAACCGTCAGGTCTCCCACGTCAGGCAGATTACATTATTTTGAGCAGTTGTGTAGACTCCAAAATATATTTTCTGTAATCACCAGTATTTCTCAAAAGGCCTCCTCTAATTATTATACATGTGAATTTTTCCTTATTTATAAAATATATATAGATTATTTTTAATACATCAACTTTAGTAGGAATTTGTACCAGCACAGTAACAGTACGCGGCATTTGAAATGGGTTTGTGTTTACTTTGACGTGTCACGTGGTATGGAACACGCGGTGTATTTGCAGTCCCACTGGTATCAAGACGACTCACAAAGTACCATGAAGTGTTGCCATTGTAAATGCTCTTTTTCTGAGGATTTTACAATAAAACTTGAGAAAAGGGACCTTTTCCTGGGGCCAGTCTGTTTGCAGGTGTTGAAAAGAGAACGGACTGAGGCAGGACCTTCCCCCCGTCCCATCGCAGCTGCGGGTTCCTGGTGGTCGCCGCGAACGGCCCTGCCCGCGCCGGGTCCCAGGTGCTGCCGGACGGCAGAGCACCGGGACCCAGACACCATTTGCCCCAGGCCAGGTGTCAGCTCCCAAAACGCACAGACGTGTCTGGCTCGGAGCTGCTCGCCAGCTGCCCCGGCCGGTGCTGATCCGTCCTGGACGCTGATCCATGCTGAGCCACTCCGGGCTGTCGCGGGCGGACTGTCAGGCCGGACACAGAACACATGACATGCTGAGTGCTCACCCAGCCGCTGACCGGGGGCGCCCTGCCGCGTGCCAGCTCTGTGCTGGGCGTGGGGGACAGAGGGCTACACCGGGGAGACATGGTCCCCAGCCTCAGGGAGCGCAAACACGGCCACACGAGTGTCAGGGTTTTCCCGAGACACAGAGCCTGCGGGGGGCGGGGTGTGTTTGAGGAGAGAAAGACACAGAGAGGAGACGTTTATCTGAGGGAATTACCGTGTGACTGTGAGGGCCGGCGAGTCTAACACCTGCAGGCCGGGCTGGCGCGCGGCAGACACAGGGCAGGGCTGCACGCCACCCTCTGGCACGGTCCCTTCTTCTCCAGGGCTCGGCCCATTTCCACTGAGACCGTCCGCTGATGAGATGAGACCCGGCCACGTTACAGAGGGTGATCTGCTTTCCTCAGAGTCTGCTGATTTAAATGTTAATCTCATCTAAAATACCTTCACAGAAACACCTAGAATAGTGCCTGGTCAGATGGCTAAGTATGTGGCTGTCTTAGTCCACTTGGGCTGCTAGAAGAGAATGCCACACACTTTGTGGCTTACAAGCAACAGAAATGTATTTCTCACCACTCCGGAGGCCTGAGACCAAGGTACGGCAGCCTTGGGGTCTGGGGAGGGACCTGCCCCCCGGCTCACAGACGGCACCTTCCCCCTGCGTCCTTGCTGCTGGAAGGGGCCGGGCGGCTGTCAGGGACCCCCCCGTAAGGGCACAGTCTCATGGGTGGAGGGTCCCACCCTCATAACCTCATCACCTCCCAGAAGGCCCCACCTTCAAGTATCACCACACTGGGGGTTGGGATACAAATCAAGGGGACACATTCAGTCTACAGCAGTGGCCCAGCCAAGGTGACACATAAAATTAACCATCAGTGACATAAACAAGACACTGTCCTGGAAGAGTAACCTACTGTATGTGCCTGGCCTGTGACGAGCATTTAATAATCATCTGTTTTACACCTTACAATACCCCGGCAAGGTGGTTGTCACTGTCATCTCCGTTCCACAGAGAGGACGCTGAGCCCAGAGCAGCAGAGCCGGGATTCAAATCCAAGTCCCTGCGGCCAACACAAATGCCCCAACCGCTGATCCTGCCACCCGCCACATCCCCCACAACAAAAGGGCTGAACCCCGGCCACCCCGGCCTCACCTGCTCGCAGACCCGCGGCACAGGCTGCCTGTGGCAGGGCCTGGCCCTGCTCTAACCCCTGCCCACCAGAAGCAACTGCCCAGACTCACCCTCAGGATTTGGCGCTGGCCAGCGCCCTGGGGCAGGAGGAAAGTCTGCGGTCCCCAACCCCCCAGGACAACACTGGCAACCGCGGTGGCCACGCTTGTGTCACCCAGTAGCGCTTTCTCTCTCTGCCACGCTAACACCAGGGGGAGGCCCACAGCTCCCCGTCGGCTGAGCACCGTCTGACCCGAACCCGAACGCGCCCACAGACAGCAGAGAGCAGCAGCCAGTTTGCTGGGGGCCGCGGAGCCCCGCTCATCCTCGCACGCCCTCGGGGTCTCTCCCAGGAGCCCGAGGAAGCCAGGTGTCGGGATGTGGGGTGGGGGTGGGACAGCAAAGGGGCAGCCTTCCCCAGGACCCACCCAGGCCACAGGCAGGAGCTTCTGTCCGCTGACGTCCCACCGTCCTGCTGACCAGGCCACAGGGGCCTCCCAGACAGATGCCAAGTACCTGGCGCAGCGCCCAGGCCCAGGTGTCCCGGGCAGAGGGCAGGTCCTCAGGCTGGCCACGCTTGGCTCTGCCCACGGCCAGGACACCTTCCCAACCACGTCCACTCTCTCAGTCACACATAAATGCCTCGTCGACTTCTCATCACCTTCTACCTCAGAAGCAACATTCAGGCTTCCCTTCCTCTGCAGGAGGGGAAGATTAAATTATTCAGAACAGTTTTGCCATTAAAAACACTGAATAAAAGAAACAATTAAAGAATGCCTTCTGAAACATCTGGGAGGTGAGAAAAGCGGAAGGGAGGGAGGGAGCGAGGACCCAGAGACGAGGCAGCGCAGGGCGGCGGCTTCTCTCCTGAGAGCACAGGCCTCTCCCGGCACACCTGGGCTTTCACTCCTGCCGCCCCACGGGCCTACAGGGCCAGGAGTTCAGGGCAGCCAAAGAATTCTTAGACTTGGCACCAAAAGCATGATTCATAAAAGGAAAAATTGATAGATTTGGATTCATCAAAATTTAAAATTTTTGCAGCTTTAAAAGAATGAAAAGACCAACAATAGACCGGGAGAAGATACTTGTGCAAACCACATAGCCAGCAAAAGACTAGTATCCAGAACACACAAAGAACTCACAAAACTCAACAGTAAAATGACAAACATTCCAATGAGACAATGGGAAAAAACATGAATTCTAAAATTCTAAAACAGATATCTCACCAAAGAGGATATAGAAATGTTAAGTAAGCACATGAAAAGACGCTCAACCTCATTACCCATTAGGGAAATGCAAATTTAAAACACAATGAGCTATCATTACATGTCTACTAGAATTGCTAAAATACTACTCTAATAAAAAAAATAGTGACAACACCAAATGCTGATGATGATACAAAAAAAACGGATCGCTCATACATTTTAGATGAGAATGCAAAAGGAGCAGCTTTCAGAAAAACAATGTAGCTATTTTTTTTACACCAGCATTTAACTATCCTATGACCCAATCATTACACTCTTGGTCATTTTGTCCCACAGATACGAAAACTTACATTCATACCAAAACCTGTGTCAAATGTTCTTTGCAGCTTTATCCATAAGAACCTGAAACTGGAAACAGCCCAGACACGCTCTAATGGCAAAGCAAACTGCAGTGTGTCCATCCTGTGGAACACCACTCAGCAACAAAGAGCCATGAACTGTTGACGCACACGGCAGCCCGGATGAACCTCCAGGGAACTTTGCTGGGAAACCAATAACCAAAGGCTGCAAACGCCATGTGATTCCGTTCCAAGGGTGTACACTCTGCATGTTTATATGCCAGTCCCGAAATGGCAAAATCGCAGAAATGAAGAACGGGTTAAAAGTTGTCAAAGATTAAAAGGGAGAATGGGGTGGGTGGGACCTGGGTGTGGCTATAAAAGGACAGCATGTGAGACCCTTGTGGCAACAGAAATGCCCTGTATCTTGACCATGTCAACATCAATATCCTGACCGTGACATTGCCCCGTGGTTCTGCAGGATGTTACTTTTGGGGGAAACCGGGCAGTGGATGAATGGGACCTTTCTGTATCATTTCTTACAAATTCATGTGAATCTATAATTATCTCAAAAGAAAAAGGAAATTTAAAAAAATCTCCAGGCCCAGATAGTGTCACCAGTGAATATTATCAAACATGTAAGGAAGATGTAATACCAATTTTATACAAACTCTCCCAGAAAATAGAAAAGGATGAAAAAAAAATCCCCAACTCATGTTGTGATGTTAGAAAACTCTTTTATACCAAAACCCAATAAGAACAACTCAAGAAAGAAAACATTACAAGCCTATCTTACTCATAATACAGATACCAAAATTTTGAACAAAGTGTCAGAAACTGAATGCAGCAATTTAGAAAAAGGAGAACACACTATGACTGAGCTGGATTAATCCCAGGACAGCGAAGCTGATTTAATGTTAGAAAAAAAATAACTGATGTAAGTTACCATATTATCAGGTTAAAAGAAGAAAGGCATAGGACCATCTCAAGATATATAGAAAAAGCATTGAGAAAATCCTAACTTCATTCGTATTCATGATTTCCTCTTAGCAAAGTAAAAATAGCAACTTCCTTAACTAATTATTAAAGATGAAGGTCTATAGCAAACATACTTCATCGAAGTATAATCATTAAAGTAAAACATTAGCTGGGCTCCACAGTGCATGCCTGTAGTCCCAGCCACTTGAGAGGCTGAAGCAGCAGGACTGCGTGAGCCCAGGAGTTCAAGGCGGTAGTGTCCTATGATCATGCCTGTGAGTAGCCACTGCACTCCAACCTGGACAGCATAGCAAGATCCCATCTCTAAAAGAAAGTAAAACACTGGGCCGGGCGCGGTGGCTCACGCCTGTAATTCTAGCACTCTGGGAGGCCGAGGTGGGCGCATCGTTTGAGCTCAGGAGTTCGAGACCAGCCTGAGCAAGAGCGAGACCCCACCTCTACTAAAAATAGAAAGAAATTATATGGACAGCTAAAAATATATATAGAAAAAATTAGCCGGGCATGGTGGCGCATGCCTGTAGTCCCCGCTACTCGGGAGGCTGAGGCAGGAGGATCGCTTGAGCTCAGGAGTTTGAGGTTGCTGTGAGCTAGGCTGACGCCACGGCACTCACTCTAGCCTGGGCAACAGAGTGAGACTCTGTCTCAAAAAAAAAAAAAAAAGAAAGAAAGTAAAACACTGAAAGTGCCCTTTAGACAGGGGGTAAGACACCACCACTGCCACTCCAACTCAGCACTGAGTGCTGCAGTCCTAGTCAGATCAAACGGTAAGAAACAGAAACAAAAGATATAAGAATTGGAAAGAAACAAGATTATGTGATTATGTAGAAAATTAAAGTGAATATATAAGATATATTACAATATAAAAATTAGCAAGAGAGTTTAGCAAGGTTGATGATTAAAAAAAAAATTAGTACATCAAGTAGGTGGGAATGTAGACTAGTACAGCCACCATGGAGAACAGCATGGAGTCTCCTCAAAAAACTAGAAACAGAACTACCCTCTGGTCCAGCAATCCCACTGCTGGGTATGTATCCAAAGGAAAGGGCGTCAGCATATCGGGGGGATGTCTGCACCCCTGTGTTTGCTGCAGCACTGTCCACAACCGCCAGGATCTGGAATCAATCTAGCTGTCCAGCAACAGATGCATGGACAAAGAAAATGTGGTGTATATACACGATGGAATATTATTCAGCCATAAAAAGGAATGAAATCCTGTCATTTGCAACAACATGGATGGAACTGGAGGACATTATGTTAATTGAAATAAGCCAGGCACAGAAAGACAAATTTTGCATGTTCTCACTCATATGTGGGAGCCAAAAATTGAAACAATTGAACTCCTAGAGACAGAGAGTAGAATGATGGGTACCAGAGTCTGGGAAGGGCCGCAGGAGAGGGATGCAGAGGGGATGGTTAACGGGTGGAAAAATCTAGTTAGATACAGTGAACAAGATCTAGTGTTTGAGAGCACAACAGTGTAAGTACAGTCAACAATCATTTATGGTACATTTTAAAATAACTGAAAGAGTGGAATTAGAATATTCCCAACACAAAGAAATGACAAATGCTTAAGGTGATAGATACTCCAATTGTCCTGATTTGATAATACATACATTGTATTGTATGCCTATATCAAAATATCACATGTACCTCATAAATATATACACCTATGAATATTATGTGCCCATATTAAAAATTTTAAAAGAAAAAAACTAGTACAACAAAAAACATTATATTTCTATGTGATAGCAACAAGTAGAAAAAATAAAATTTTTAAAAATTTACAATAATATTTAAAAATACCTGGGAATAGGCTGGGCATGGTGGCTCACACCTGTAACCCTAGCACTCTGGGAGGCCAAGGCAGGAGGATCACTTGAGCTCAGGAGTTCAAGACCAGCCTGAACAAAAGCAAGATCCCATCTCTACTAAAAATAGAAAAAAATAGCCAGGCATGGTGGCACATGCCTGTAATCCCAGCTACTCAGGAGGCTGAGGCAGGAGGATTGCTTAAGCCCAGGAGTCTGAGGTTGCTGTGAGCTATGATGAATCACCACACTCTAGCCAGGGCAACAAAGGGACACTCTGTCTTAAGAAGAAAAAAAAAGGACCTGGGAATAAAATCAACAAAGATATACAAGATTTCTCTGAAGAGAATTCTAGAACTTTGAGAGACATTAAAGACATTAAATGGAGAGATAACCATGTTGATGGATTGGAAGATTTAATATTATAACAATGGTAATTTTTTTCCAAACTGATTCATAAAATAGTTACACTCCCAATCATAATTTTAAGAAGAGATTTTGGCAAGCTGATGCTCAAATTTACATGGACGTGTAAAAGTTCACAAACAGCTAAGAAACTCTTGAAGAAAAAAGTCTGGGAGGACTTATTCTATCAAATAACAAGACAATATAAAGGTATGTTAAGACAGTGTGGAATTGAGCAAGATTAGACAAATAGATTAATGGAACTGAATATGGGACTCAGAAATCAGAAATTAATCAGCAATCAGAAATAAATAGATGTATATATGAAAATATATCCAGCAGAGGTAGTACTGAAGACTGGCAGGGAAAGGATGAACTTCTTCACTAGATGGTGTGGGAACACATACACCAGGATACATGTTCCTGAATAGCCCCTGCAGCCTTCCTTGCAATAGCAAAGACTGGAGAGAATGCAAATGTCTTTCAGTAGCAGAATGAGTAAAAAATTATGATATGCTCATATAACGGAGGACTGCAGTGACAGTGAACCAAGTACGGCCACACACCATGTTACAAATAAGTCTCACAAACATAATGTTCAACGAAGGAGTAGGCATAATTCAGAAACAGCCAAAACTAAACTAAACTGTACTTTATCACAGACATATAAGTAACACCACCATGAGAAGAAGCAAGAAAATATTTATCCCAAAAGTCAAAATAATGACAGAAGGGAAGCGATTGCTCTTAAGAAGCGGCACAAAGAGAGGTTCTTTTGGGTGTCTGCGATATTCTAGCCTTGGCCTGGTGTTAATTATAATTGTTCACTAAACTGTGTATATATCCTATGTGCACTTTTGTGAATTATGTTATGTCTTACATTAAAATAGTTATTAAAAGACTTCTGTTTCTGGCAATATAGTAAACCATGTTTCAAAAAATCCATTACTACCTGGAGATGCCGGAGAAAACAGAACAAATACTCTTAAATGCATAGATGAGGAAAATAAAAACTACAAAAAACAAAAAGACAAATTAGAAGAGAAAGTATGAGCAAATTGGAGCTTGGGTTTTGATACACAGTGAGGAACAGAGATAAAACCTTGGACTAAGGAAAGTGAAAAGTTCTAAACTGAGACTCCTGAATAAATCTGAGACGTTCAGAGGGATTTACCTTCAGGGAAAGAGTATTCTAGAGAAAAACTTACCCATTGGCTCCGAGAAACCAGGAAAATATCCAACTCTGGACTGCACTCTGGATGGGATAAAAAGACTTCCTTGAGGATTCATAATTATGGAACTACTACATACATACATTTGGAGTTCAAATTTATACTACCCTCGTGGTTCAAGAACCCCCAAAGTGAGAAATAGGTATAAAACTTGGTATTGGGCCAGCAGTCCCACTGGGACATCCAGGAGAAGCAAAGACAGAACCACTGTTGAAGGATACGACCTCAGTCCAGGCCACTCAGCCAGGCTCTCAAAGATAAACCTACATTTAATGTGAGCTCAAAATAAAACATTACTAAAGTGCATGAGGAAAACCCGCCACGAGTGAGAGTCAGCAGACACAAGAAACAGCAGCGTGAGACCCACAAAAACTTCAGATACCAAAATAGTTTTACAGAAAACATTAAAAATGACTAAAACAAAAGAAGGAATCGAAAATCACTAGAGTAAAAAATACAATAGGCTGTGAGTGCAGAAAGAACAGGCAGAGATGAAAAAGACCCAAACGGAACTAGTAAAAATGAAAAACACGGAAATGGAAAGTTTAACAAATATATTAAACAACAAATCAGAACTGAGAGCTAGAGGGACACCACTGCTCGAATGTAGCACCAAGAGATAAAGAGACAGAAAATACAAAACAGATAAAAAAATACAGTAGGCAATGAAAATATCCACACACCTAACGGGAGTTCCAGGTAAAGAACCGTGAGCTTGGACAAAGGCAACATTCAGCAATAACGGCTGAGAAGAGACGAAATACGGGAGACAAGAGACTCAAAGATGAGTCCTGAGCAGGATAAATAAAAATAAATTCACACTTGTAGTAAAAATGCAGGTCACCAAAGACAAGACCTTAAAAGCAAACAAAGATCTTTGTAATTTACCTATAAAGGAGCAGTAATCCAACCGACAAACCTCTCAATAACAGTAGGAAAATACGGAAAACAATGGAATCATATCTTTACAGCACTTAGAGAAAATAACAGTTAACTTAGAATTACCACCAGAAAAACCGCTCAAAGATGTGCTTCCACAAGACTGAAACTAAGCTCAGAAGAAAGGAAAGGAATGGAAGAAGGAACAACAGGTAGGAAACTGATAAATAAATATGCATGTCTCGATAACTATAAACAGTAAGGATTATCAACTTGGGAGATGCAAAATCCAAGTGGAATTAAAATGCTGGACAACAATTATATGCAAGATGGGAGGGGCGTCATTGATGTTTAAGCATTCTGAAGCCCACATATATGCTTATATAAGGAGGAAAGAAACAATTTAGGCTTTGAAATTGAATGTAAGATGTTCTAAGATGTCCAAACCAATGGATGGAGTGAAAGGGACTTAATACACCCAAAACAAACCAACAAATAAGCAAACCTCTATATCAATCCAATAGAAGGCAAATAAAGAGGAAAAACAAATAGCAGAGAAAAAGGATGCTAAATAAAAATGACAAAAATGCTAGAAATAAATCCCAACAACAGCAATCCCACCAGAAGAAATGTGCCAGTCAAAAGACAGAGATTAGATTAAATTTTAAAAATATTATTTCACTGTATGTTGTTTATAAGACAAACTTGTTCCTAGCACTCTGGGAGGCCGAGGCGGGTGGATCATTTGAGCTCAGGAGTTCGAGACCAGCCTGAGCAAGAGCGAGACCCTGTCTCTACTAAAAAAATACAAAGAAATTAGCGGGACAACTAAAAATACATATATAAAATTAGCCGGGCATGGTGGCGCATGCCTGTAGTCCCAGCTACTCGGGAGGCTGAGGCAGGAGGATCACTTGAGCCCAGGAGTTGGAGGCTGCAGTGAGCTGTGATCACACCACTAGACTCCAGCCTGGACAATATGGCAAGACCCTGTGTCTCAAAAATAAATAAATAAAGTGTTAAAAAAAAATTTTTTTAAATTAGCTTGATCCATAGATGTATATAGAACCCTGCATATACAAATTAGAAAAAACACAGTATTTTTCAAATTCACATAAAACTATACAAAAAACCATCTACTAGGTACAGCGCCCCCCCCAAAAAATCCCAACAAATACCAGAGAATGAAAATCTAAGAGCATGTTATCTGACTACAGTGTAATAAGACAGAAATCAATGACAAAAAAGATAACCGGAGAATCTCCACACATTTGAAGACTTAAATGTGTAATTGTAAATAATTTAGAAGTCAAAAAAGAAATCATAATAGAAATTAGAAAATATTTCCAATTAAATTATTAGAGATATCTATATAGATATCTCAAATACATATAGGTATATCATAAATATATTATTTGATATATATTGGCAATATGTATCAGAACTTTATAATATACACAGAGAGAAAAATATGTACATTAGAAAAGAATGCCCATTATTAGAAAAGAATAAAAGGCCAAATATCAGAGATCTGAGCATTCAACTCAAGAAAT
This sequence comes from Eulemur rufifrons, assembly GCF_041146395.1. Classification (NCBI taxonomy): domain Eukaryota; kingdom Metazoa; phylum Chordata; class Mammalia; order Primates; family Lemuridae; genus Eulemur; species Eulemur rufifrons. Next base: position 1,721,754 of record NC_090992.1, on the reverse strand, counting down.
TACAAAAAGAACCAAGGATAAACCCAAAGAAAATTGAAGGCAAAAAACGTAGCAAGAGCAGAAACTTTTAGAATAGAAAGCAAAATATAAAAAAGATTGAAAAAACCAAGTTCTTCGCAAAAGCTAATAAGATAGCCAACCAACAGCAAGACTAATGAGGAAAATGAATACAAACAACATTAAGAATGAAAAAGAAGACATAGTCATCATAGATTTAGCAGAGTTTTTTTAAAACTACAGATTACTATGAACAACTTTTTGCAGTTCATATAAAAACTTAAATGAAATGGACCATTTCCTAGGAGAAAAAATGGTTTGCCAAAACAAACTCAAAAAGAAATGGAAAACTCAAATAAGCCTATAAAAGACAGCAAATCAATAGTTAATCTACACACAAAAACAAAAACACTAGGCCCAGACAGTTTAAGAGGCAATTCCGTCTTATACAAAATGTTTCAGAAAATAGAAAAGAAAGAAAATCTCCTCGATTCATTTTATGATGCTAGTAAACCTTGAAACAAACGCCAGATGAGAACAGTAAAACAAAGGAAAATTATGAGCCAATCTCACTTATGAACAGTAGGAAAATTCTAAAGAAAAGTCTAGCAAATCAGATTTTAGAAGACAGGACCTCACAATCAAGAAGTGCATATCCCAGTAATACAAGTATAGATCAACTTCAGAACATCTATTAACGTAATTCATTCTGTTAACATATTAAGGTGCACAGTGGCACACACCTACAATCCCAGCCACTCAGGAAGCTGAGGCGGGAGAATCCCTTGAGCCCAAGAGTTCAAGGCTAACCTAGGCAATATAACGAGACCCTGTCTCCCCTCAAAAACAATAACAAAGAAAAATCTATGATCACCATCACCTCAGTAGATATAAAAAAAAAAAAAAAAACACTTGATAAAATTCAACACCCATTTATCACTTTTTAAAAGAACTCCTGCCGGGCATGGCTGCCAGCGCCTGTAGTCCCAGCTATCTGGGTGGCTGAGACAGGAAGGTCACTTGAAGTCAGGAGTTCAAGTCCAGTCTGGGCAAAGCAGCAAGACCACACCTTTTAAACACACACAAACTCCTAATGAATTAGGAACAGCTCAGCACAATGGCTCAGGCCTGTAATCCCAGCACTTCGGGAAGCCAAGGTGGGGAGGGGCACTTGAGGAGTTCAAGACCAGCCTGGGCAACACAGGGAGACCCTGTCTCTACAAAAAATTTAAAAATTATCCAGGCATGGTGGCGTGTACCTGTAGTCCAGCTACTCCAGAGGCTGAGGCGGGAGGATCACTTGAGCCCAGGAGTTGGAGGCTGCAGTGAGCTATGATCACGCCACTGCATTCCAGCCTGGGCAACAGAGTGAGACCCTGTCTCAAAAAAAAATAATAATAATAATGATAAAATAAATTAGGAATAGAAGTCTGTCAAGCGCCTGCCCCTTGCACACTCTCTTGTCATTCTCTGGTGTAGAGTTCGCAAATCATGGAGCTGGCCAGAGGCTGAGCCAGAATTTTGACCCTAACTCTTTCACAGTGTGGCACAAACCCAAAAGCTGTAGTGGAAAAAGAGTGATAAATTTGACTCTATAAACATTAAAGTGTATCTATGCCCCAAAAAAGTTGAAACACTTGGAAAACATATATAGCAACACATACAACAAAGAACTAATTTATCAAGACTCACAGAAACCAATAAGAAAAACCCAGCTTAATAGAAAAATGAACAACAGATGTGAACAGATAGTTTACAGGGGAAAAACATACAACAGGACAATTTACATTGCTAATTTTCCTACCTCCTTGCCTACCCTGGTTTTGGCAAGATGACATCAAAATTAAAAATTCATATGCCCTTTGACCTAATAATTCCACTGCTAGGATTTATTCTCTGAATTTATTTGCAATGGCTCCCCAAGAAATGTATATGAAATACTTACAGCATTGTTCGTAAGAGCAAAAAAAAACTGGAAACCAGAAAAGTAACCATCAAATTACGTAAAATTGTAGTATATTCATACAAGGACCACTATGTAGCTATGAAAAAGGATAATACAGATCTGCGTGTACTCACAAGGAAAAATCTAGGCTAAACTATTATTTGGAGACATTAAAAGCAAAGTACAGAAAAGTATAATACTTTCTCAGTCTAAAAAAGAAAATCATGTATAGATTATATATGCAAGTATATGCATAATTTTCTCCCAAAGGGAATCCATAAGAAACAAGAATAGTTATTTATGAGAAGAGGATAGGGGAAGGAGTTTCAGCACTTTTCTCATTTTTCCTTTTTGTAGTTTGAGTTCCCTAATAATGTTTTTTTCAAGCTAGGCATGGTGGTGGAAGCCTGTAGTCCCAGCTACTCAGGAGGCTGAGGCAGGAGGATTGCTTGAGCCCAGGAGTTCAAGGTTGTAGTGCACTAATACACTTGCAAATTGCCACTGCACTCCAGTCTGGGCAACATAGCAAGACCCCATCTCAAAAAAAATTTTTTTTTGTATTTTAATAATATCAACAGGATTTTTCTGGATGGGAAGATTATGGCCAATTGTTTTTCTCCTTTGTAGCTCCCTATATTAAAAGAAAAATAGCCTACTAAAGAATATGTGTATATATCTATTTAATTCTTTAACATACAGTCATATGCCACATCATGTTTTGTGTCAACAATGGACCACATATATGACAGTGGTCCCATAAGATCATAATACCGTATTTTTACTGTACCTTTGCTATGTTTAGAACTCCCGGCTTCAAGCAATCCTCCCGCCTCAGCCTCCCAGAGTGCTGGGATCACAGGCGTGAGCCACTGCACCTGACCCCCTTTTCTATGTTTAGATATACAAATGCTTACCACTGTGTTCCAATTGCCCACGGTGTTCAGAGTAACACACTGAACATGTTTGAGCCTGTGAACAACAGGCTACGCCGTGTAGCCTAGGTGTGCAGCAGCTACGCACCTAGGTTTGTGTAAGTACGTGATGTTTGCACAATTGTAAAACCACCTAACTACATGTTTCTCAGAATGTACCCCCGTCACTAAGCAATGCACGGCTGTGAATATATTTGGAAGAGGTTCTGATGGCAGAACTGACACCTGCCACACCTGCCAGCTTCCTGTTGCCTTAACTGGCTGTGAGCTCTAGGCAACTTACAAGAGCCTCTGCCCATCCTGGCTGTGGCACCTCCCAGCCTCTCGCGATTCCAACAGACCCCAGGCAGGATGACCCTGGCCCTACCCCAAGCCTGCCTGCAAAGGGCAGAAGGGCCAAGACAGGGCCACAAGGGCTCTGACCCGACCGGGGGCAGACAAAAGAGAACCTCGTTCCTCACACACCCCCTCCCTGGCTGAGGCTCCTCGTCTGGCGCCTGGAACGAGGAATCTGACCCTGAAGAGGAGCCTTTGGTCAAGGTCTCTCCACCGTCTCCCCCAGGCAGGCTCAGGACCTGACCCAGGACACAGCACGTAAGGACCGGGGCTCCCTGGGCCCCGTCTGCTCATCCTGGTAAATGCAGAATTCATGCTTGAAACTCAGCTCTTTCTGCAGACACTCACCAGCTCACGGGCATTTTCTTCACTCAATTCCACGCTCTGATTGTGACACCCAAATTGATTTTTCTGGAAATTACAGGTACTGGCTGAATCCCCGTTACGCTCCCTTCGCCTCTGATGGTGCTAAACGTCGGGCTGCAGGGATGCCCTGGCTCTGCCGCCCACAGGCCTGCCTACCTGGCCTGCAGGTGGCACTTAGATGAAATCTGACTGTCAGATCTGTATCTCCCACCTCAGACATGGGCCCCAAAGGAATTTCGGTCTTGATTATTTATGTTGCCCTTGTTTTCAGCTTCTGGGGCTGTGGGAATATTTTCTTTCTACCCACAGCGGTTATACTGAGCTCCAAGAGAAACCCACCCCACCCCACCTCCAATACTCAATTATCCCCCATCTGGGCACCTTCATTAACCCCTGAAGGGGCCAAGCACCAGCACACACCAAGCTTTGGGGGTGAGGCAGAGTGAGCGTGAGGAGTTCACAGTCTGGGAAGAGGGCAGGACACAGGACAGATGCCAGCTGGAGGGACCTCCAGGCAGAGCTTGTAACACAACTACAGCAGGGAGGGCTCCGGCCACCCTATCACGGAGAGCTCTTGGGGGTTAAGGGGATGAATCCTGCAAGCCACCCTGCCCTGGCGGCTCCGGCCTCCCATCAGGGCTCGTGAGCCCAGGACTTGCCCCTCACAGTCAGAGGCCAAACAGGACACAGAGGAAACCCGGGCTTCCCACCTGAGCGGACCCCTGCCTGATGCTTGGCCCCTCTGTGCACAGACACACCCCCTAAGGCCCAGACAGCCACTGGGAAGCCCCAAGAGAAAGGGGGGCGCTACAACAGAGCAGACCGGCCTAAGACCTTTTTCTGAGCCAGAGATCCTGAGGCGGGGCGGGCAGAGAGCACACAGAGCTGGAGGCCGCAGGGAACGCGGGGAAGAGGGCACAGACCACTGCGGTGTCGGGCAGTGGTGGGACAGGAAATTCAGGAAGGGGACAGGGAGCAGAGGCTGCTGTCCCCACACAGCGCCCTCCCTTCTCTGGGACCACCTAAGTCCAGAGCAAACGTGGACAGACCTACGGAGGATCCAGAAACACAACAGCAGCTTTCGGAGCCACTTCTCAGAGGTAACTCTGTCACTGTTCCTGTCAGCTCCTATGATCCCAGAATGTTCTGGATCGCAGGATCCAGCAGCTCATACTGCAGGGCCCAGAAAACACCTTCACCCTCGTGACCAAGTCCTTCCTCATGAGCCTGGCGAGGGCTGCGTCACTCAGGACCCCCACGAAGAGAGGGTGTAACAGGAACAGAGGCCCCGGGCCCTGCGAGGCTTTGAACCTCTGCCTCCCTGGCCCCGGGGCCAGCCCCAGCCTTGCAGGAAGGAGCTGAACCCGCGTGCCCTCCCGTGCGTGGTCACAGCTGTGCGGTTCTCCCCCGAGGGGGCTGCCCTAACAGAAAGGGGCGAACTGCAGGGTGCTGGCACCAGCGCAAGCTGCTGCAGGCTGCGCCTCTGGGCAACAGGGGGCTTTTCTAGGGCCCTTGTAGACCCCAGCAAGGGGCCATGGACCTCCATGGGCTGGGGTCCAGGCAAAAAGGGAAAGCCGGTGACCGGGGACAGCTGCTCTCCAGGCCAACAACGCTCTGCGCCGCGGCACAGTGAGCGGCTATGCGCCTGCGCGGCCACGCGAGCTCGGGCACAGTGAGCGGCTATGCGCCTGCGCGGCCACGCGAGCTCGGCCCCTCGTACGGAGGGTGGCACTCGGCTCCCGACACCGGAACGAGGTCTGACCCGGGGCGGGGGGAACGGAAAGCCCGCTGCACACGTGCGCCACCTGCCCCGCAAGTCCTAGGACCTGCCAGGGGAGACCCTGGAAGGCAGATGGGGGCTTCCTAGGTGAGCAGCAAGCGATGCTTCTGTCGTGAACGTCACTGTGAAGGCCACTGTGGGCCCTGACAGATTCCATAACCGGAAACCCGTCTCTTCACCAGTCGGGTGTCGCACAGAAAAGTGTCCCTGGAGCTACTTTGAGTTCCCGGGCAATTGAATTCCTGACCTTCGGTTCCACTTTACTAGAGCAACCCATAGCACATTGACTTAATGTACGGAAAAGAGGAAGAATGAGACGAAAAAGGGAAATACTCATCACGGTAAATAAGATTTTGCAAAGCTAGACAAACTAGATGGGGAGCTCACTCTTCAATACTTTTTCTACTTTGGCTCATTTTAATTATCTTTCCTTTTCTCACTTGTTTGAAGAAAACCAGCTACTGAGGCTTTTGAAGGAAAACAATATTCCAGATGCACAAAGATTAAAGAAGAAGAAGAACTCTATGGCTAACAGGCAAACCAGGTTCTGGTGTTCTGAGGAGGGAGCATATTTGTGGGAATGATGGGCATTCCCGCTGCCTTTGCTGGCCATCCCTCGGATTTCTCCAGAATCTACTAAGAGCAAAATACCAGTGAGAGACAGTGAGACCCCAGAAGACAAAATGTGAAGGGAGTTTGATAAACACTGTGTCTCGTTTCCATTGGCAGTTTCCTGACCCCAGAAGAGCCAGGCCTCTCACAGGATTTTGGAAGATACATAACCCCAGGATTTTGGAAGATAGATAAATGCAAAGTTTCGGGAGCTTAAAGCACTTTCACCAGGGTGGGTCAGAGCTGAGCTGATCACTCATTCTCCTCCATGAAACCAGAACTCGTCTGCATCCAAGGGGCAGCGAGGGAACTTTCCAGAGCACATGCCACAGGAGATCGTTGTGGTTACAGGGCCAGGCCGGAGAGGGGAGGTGGTCACAGCAAACAAACGGCGGAGCCTGACTGGCAAGGCCGTGCTCCTTCCCTCCACTCTCCTCACCAGGGACGTTGCTCGTTTGCCACAAAAACCAGCAGGGCTGAGAGTGGCAGGGGGAGGGCACCTTTGCACACAGAAACAAACAACATCTGCTACATCCTGGGGGCTCAGGGAGCAACTCCAGCCCCCACAGGGCTGCGCGCAGCCAGCCCTCACACCATTATGTGATGAAACATGCTCAATTGGTGGCAGATGACTGTCTCCAGGACTCTGGATTATCCACCCATTAAATCAGATTGCTAATAAAGAGGTTTTAATGTAGAGTTATGAATCTTCCAGCAGTAACTGCTTACTTCACGTCTCTGCACTAAATACTCCACAGTGAGTCTAAGCAAGAGAGCATCTGTCACAGACGCAGCTTTAGTCAACACTAGACAGCTGGGCCAGTCCCAGGCTGCCTCCAGGCACAGCAAGGCCCCCCTGGCCACGTGTGCAGCACAGGCCGCCTCCTCCTGCTGAGGAGCACACGGCTGACAGCACAGGGTCACCACAGGAAGGTCCTTTCTCACCTGCCCCAACCACATGGAGAGCTCCAAACCACACCAGACGTTTATCTTCCTTTCATGACCACATTGCTGAACACCGCAGGCAGGGACAGCCTGAGACAGAAAAGTCTTTTCCAAGCAGAGGGGCACACGGCTGCCTGGGACACTCAAAGGCCTTTTACTGTATCACAGGATAAATGAGGCTCAGAAGAGGAATTGTTGATGATTCTACTCTGGGAAGAGGAAGAATACAGAAACCACAGTCCGTGAGCACATGGGAGACTATAACCAAAATCCAATGTGTCGTCTGTGGGCTCGGACAGCCCTCTGAGCACAGGAGCCGGAGGAACACACGGCGCGCTCCCGTCAAAGCAGGGGGCGAAGGGCCACACGGCGCCGCCCTATCCAGGGCTGAAAGGCCGTGGGGGTTCCTCCCACGCCTACTTACCAAACACGACCGTGCGCCAGGCGCAGTGCCAACGTCAGGCTGCAGCTGTGACGGGACCTGGGCCTGCCTGGCACAGCCACAGCCAGAGGGAAGGCACAGCGACAGGCGAGCAGAGCTATGTGAGACTTGCAGAAGGCTCTGGGCAGGCGCTCGGGCACCAGACCCAGCGGCCGAGGGGTGGCCCAGCAGAATCAGGGGACGCTTCCTGCAGGAATTTCTAAGTGAGACATGAAGGTTTAGGAGATAGCTTGGCAAGGCAAAGGGGCAGTGGGGGCTCGTGCTCCTGAAAGAAGGACCGATGTGTCCAAAGGGGAAGCCAGGCAGGCTGCAGGAAGTGAAGACACCAAACGCTACAGCAGGTGGCACGAGGCACGCGGGGCATTTACTGCCCACGCGCTCGCCCCACCCTGAGGCCTGGGAGCGGGCAGGGAGCTGGCACGTGGTCTTCACAGGGGAAGCAGGTCGGCCACAGCTTGGTGGCTGAGATCCAGCCTTCTCTGAGACACCCTCCTGGTGACACTCCACTCAGGGGTGCGGCCTGAGCATCCATGTGGCCTTCCAGGTCCTTAAGTGCAGCCTTTTGCCTGAATCCAAATTTTGCAGAACAAATCCTTTTACCAAAAGGGCTGCAGCAGAGAAAGACGAAGTTTTTCTTGCCTCCTTTGGTGCTTCAAAAAGAACAACCTTGAAATCAGAAGGCGGCAGGGCGGGGGTGCAGAGGTGTCCGGGGCCAGCCGGCCCGGCTCTGCGTGTCGCCAGGGGCAGCACAGCAAGAACAGCAGACCTTGGTGTCGGTGAGCAGTCCTGGAGCGAGGAGCCAGGCAGAGGTGACGTGAGCCTTGTCAAGTGTGACCAAAGCAAATTGACAGAGACAAAGAACAACAGAGGCCACCAGTGGGGAGGAGGGGGGATGGAGATTTAGTCTTTAACACATACAGAGTTTCTGTCTGGGCCGATGAAAAAGGTCTGGAAGCGGAGGGTAGCGATGTTTGCACAACATTGTGAATACACTTAATGCCACTGAACTGTCCACTCAAAATGGTAAATTTTACGTTATATAATTTTGCCACGGTTTTTTAAAAACTTGGCCAAAGCAGGGGACCACCAGTCCTTCCTGGCCTTGCGTAACGATCAATGGTCTAGACATTAATCAGACACGTAAACGATCAGGTCCACCATGCGGCGCACAGTAGGTGGCCAGCACTAAGAGTGATCACTCCTGCTGTCGTTACTGAATCCACGTGGCTCTATTGTGATCACCTATGTTATGAATGTATTGGGTGTTAATGATCCTTAAGTACTACTAGAGAGTTTCTTTTACAATTAAGTATTAATTAACTGAAGGATCATCATAGAATCCCCATTATAATTCCACGTCGTGTGTTTTCCAATTCAAATTCAGCTTCTCTTTCCATTGCTCACTCCCGTCTCCCACAATAAGCTGTTTACCGTTTCAATTATTTTCGTTCCAACCACTGTGATCACTGTACTTAAAATTCAATCAGCCTTCTAATTTTAAGCATCTTTTCTGTGTATAGCGCCAACAATTGACAAGCGTCCTGAATTTAACATCTGTTCCCAGCAGTAAATGGTTTCAAATTTGAGAACTGAAAACACATATAAGGTAATTATGAGCAGTTCTCGAGCTGTGATTCTCTGCTGCGTGACAACAGCGTCTTCCGTGACAGCGGCAACCTGACAGATGGGGCCGCGGCCAGCGTGTTCGTGCGACAAGGACGCTGCACAAGCTGCCTGGACACCCTGAGGCCAGAAGAATGGCTTCTGACTGGCGGGAAAAAACAACCTACCGTGCACCGGGAAACTTGCTGAATGTTTTATAGGCCCTCTCCCATCGAATCCTCAAGCTGGGTTTCCCAGAAACACGAGTTCAAACGGGGCCCCTGGGAAATCCGTCATGAGGTCAACAGCCCTCGCGGGGAGCCCTGTTGGTGTCCCCAACCAAGACACCATCAGAGGCGGGTGCTCAGCCCTGCCCTCTGGGCTGGTGCTGGCGTCTGCACCAAGAGCCCGTTCAGGACAGCAGGGCGGGAGATCCCGCCGGAAACTGGCTTGGAGTTTGGTCCCCAGCCGGGCTCACGGGCCCAGGCGGGAGCCTGTGGAAGGAGGGGCTGCAGTCACAGCTGACGGTGCTCTTGCTCCGAGTCGGGACGTGATGCTCCAGGACAACAGTGGGGTCATCAGGTGTACAGAAGGAAAGCGGCGATTTGGCCTCAATGGGATACTAATTATACCTAAATTGGGAAACTGTGAAAGGAAATAAGTGCAAAATGCTAGAAATAGATTATTAAGGATGTCTGAAATTTTCAACTAGGAATTTAATATTTGTAAGCTCTCCAGGACAGGGCTCCTTTAACACCCGAGCCTTCCACTGGGCCTTCTAGAACCACAGCTCCATAATTTAAAAAGTCTTCCACATCAGCAGCCTCTACTCAAAAGCCCCCCCGCCTTGCACGGAAGCTTCCATGGAGGATGCCACCCCCCAGGGCCCTCAGTGACGGGAAACAGAGTCCCCATCCTCTCTGCTCTCATGTCACGTCACTACTTCCCACTTCCAAGACCCCCCTCGTCTCGTGGCCCAAGGATTGGCAACTGATTCCTCTAAGACTTGACACCTGGCACCCATTGTCCCCTCCAGCCTTCCCTCATCCTAGGTGACCACCACCCACATGGATGGCCCTTCCTGTACCCTGACCTTCGGCCCCTCCTGCACCTTGACCTCCACCTCCTCATTCTAGCACCCCCTTCCCTCCATCTCTGCCCCTCCCCACCACATCCTGGACCTTGTCATCACACTTCCCTGTCAACCTCATTAATTCAAACGTCACACACCCTGGCCACACCCTCCCCTGTCCAGCTTCTTAGACCACTGCCTCACTGGCCAGGCCAGGACCTCCAGGCCTTTGTCCCTTCTTTTTGTTCCCAGCCCATCAGAGGAGTGCAGGTACATAAATAGACTGATCAGTGAAACGTATTTGTCTTTGCCTCATTTACTCTGAATGCTCACATTGTTTTATCAGCAAGCGTAATGCTGGCTCTCACATGGGATGTTATGTGCACATGATATTTTTCAATCACCCTAAGAAATCATTTCAGTCTACAGAGGGCAGGAAGGGAAGGCCTTCTCTGAGATTTGAGCAAAAATCTGAAAGGAAGTAAGCAGGCAGCCACATGGCTTTCCGGAAAGAACGTTCCAAGCAGTAGGAACAGTAAATGCAAAGGCCTGGAGGCTGCAGCGTGCTTGGCAAGGTCACAGAACAGCAAGGCGGTCAGCGCAGCAGGAGCAGAGCGAACAAGGGGGAGGGTGGAGGACAGGAAGTCCAAGAAAGGGCACAGAAGGAAGACAGGCGCAGATGGACCCTGGAGGGCCTTCGCAGCCATGCGAGGGCTGGGAGGGAAGTCATAGGAGGGTTTTTTGTTTTTGTTTTAGAGACGGGGTTTGCTATGTTGCCCAGGCTGGCCTCAGACTCCTGGGCTCAAGCGATCCTCCTGCCTCAGCCTCCTGAGTGGCTGGGACTACAGGCATGCACCACTGCGCCTGGCGCTTAAGAGGGTTTTGAGCAGAGAAGTGACATGACCCAACAAGCAATCTGAAAGGCCCACTCGCCTACTGGGTCAGAGTAGTCTGCAGGGCGGGGCCCAGGCAGCAGCAGGGATTCCGGGCAGGAGGTGACGTCAGGGATCCAAATCAGACACAGACACGGCGGTGGCAGTGGTGAGAAGGGGTAAGATCTATCTGGAAGATACAACCAACTAGACAGATAAACAGAAACAGATAGAAGATATAGAAAGAGAGCGGGAAGATAGCTAGTCCGACGAAAGCCAGGTCAATAGATGACAGACTGCTCAATCGATAGATGAGGTCGGGGCATACATGTATCTGAATGAACATCCACAGTGTCTTACTGAGCAAAAAGTGTGCCACAGAGCAGCACGTATATTCTTACTGACAGTTTTAAATTTTTGTATGCACAGGAAGATATTTGGAATGCTACACACCCAACGGCTGACAACGATTTCCTCTTAAAGAACAGGATCAGCAGGGGCATCGTGGAAACTTTTTACTTTCTATGCATTTTTGGTTTAAACAATGAGCCTATGTGACACGTGCTGAATGGGACAGGTTACTTGGTAGTGAGCACCCATCCCCAAGAGGTGCTCAAGCCTGGGCTAGATGACCTCATCATGGGTAAGCCACCAAAGCGAGTCCAGCATCAGATGGCCTCTGGTATATCGAACCTAAACATCCTCTCTAGCCCCGGGCTTCCTTCCCAGGCTCGCAGGAATCCCTCCTCTCTCTGGGCTTCCGTCTCCTCCCTGGCCAGACGGGGATGACAATATCTGCTCTACCGGAGGGGTTCGATCTTATGCATCAAGCGTCCAGCCCAGGATGCTTATGCTCAATAAGCTACACCTCCCTTCCCCCACCCCGACAAGGATTCCAAGACACCTGGGAGGAGGGGCTGCTCCAGGAGGCTCCCTGTGCTGCACACCAGCTTCCAGGGGGGCAGGAAGGATGCTGGGCTAAAGGGACTGCAGCACACCCCACCCCCAGAGAATGAGGGTCTCGAGACCGGACGAGGTGGCTCACGCCTGTAATCCTAGCACTCTGGGAGGCCAAGGCGGGAGGATTGTTTGAGCTCAGGAGTTTGAGACCAACCTGAGCAAGAGCGAGACCCCGTATCTACTAAAAATAGAAAGAAATTATATGGACAGCTAAACATATATATAGAAAAATTAGCCGGGCATGGTGGCGCATGCCTGTAGTCCCAGCTACTTGGGAGGCTGAGGCAGGAGGATCGCTTGAGCCCAGGAGTTTGAGGTTGCTGTGAGCTAGGCTGACGCCACGGCACTCTAGCCCAGGCAACAGAGTGAGACTCTGTCTCAAAAAAAAGAATGAGGGTCTCCCTCAGAGGAAAGAGCAGAGCTGCTTCCCAGACCCACTCTGGGAAAAGGCAAAGAGTAACGTAGAAACGCCCTCACTCTGCCAGGCACGGTGCCCGTGGCTGGACTCCACCTGCAGCTCCAAGTCAAGGTCAGCACGTTCTGGATGATTTGTAAGTTTCCTCTTGGCTTGCGAGAAGGCCACGGGGAAAGGGAAAGAAAAGCTGAATGCTATTTCTCTAAAATCACTAATACTTCTGGAGACGCTATAAAATGTGCCTGCTCTTGCCAAATGGATGTCAAAAGAGATTTGATCTCCATTTTGGCCGGAAATGATCCGTTCCCTTCCCGATGCGGATATATGGTCTCTGTGCCTCACCTCCGCCCAGTCCGATGCACCGTACATGCTTAATTATTTTGAAACGATTAAAAATGGAGCCATAAATCTACGCTGTGACATGACATGGTGATTTGACCCCCACACATATCGTAATGGGTTATTAACAATGCTTCCCAAATCTACTGAAATTTTTTTCCAAAGCTATTCACTAATTAATAGCTGTTCACACAATGATCATTTTTGAGTAATTATGGAACTATGCCACATTATTTTGTGATGAGAGCATAATTATGTCCATTAAAATTATTTGTATAGTTTTTAACCTTCTGCCAGAAATAAATGAGGCCAGTCTGAGGTAACACAAACTTCACGACGATACCTGGAGATTATCCTTCCCGACACTTCCCAGAGCTCACATTCCAGACCAGAAAGTTAGAATTCGTCCTGCAGCTTTTCCGGAGGCCCCTGGAAGCAGGTGGCACTGAGGAAGTGGCCAGAGACAGGGTCCTCGTGGCCCCTCCCAGTCTGCGGCCCTCTGGTCACCTCCCGCAGGACCCTCATCCCGTCTCGCCCCTCCAGCCCCTCCCCCGGCTCACCCAGCCCCCAGCCTGCCTGGCGATATCCCACTGACTGAGACCCGTGGGAAGGTAAGTGCTCACCCCTCTCCCCTCTGTGTCCCGCAGAGCCTGGCAAGGTCCACGAGCCCCCAGCGCGCGGAGAAGGTGAAGAGAGTTAGAGAGTTTGCACTTCTATCTGTGGGGGACCAGGAGAGGGTGACCTGCTCTTGCTTTTTCATGTCTGAAGACTTAACTTTTGCTGAGAACATCTCAGGGTGGACGTGGGGCTGAGGCAGACACCTTACTGTCTTCCCAGGGAGAAGTCCCTCCTGGGTCCTGAGAGTCTCTTGCCTCAGATCTGGGTAAATGGAGAGGTCCCAATACATGGGACAAACTCCTACTAAAAAAAAAAAAAATTACTCGCCATTTAGCTGAAATTCTAATTTGACAGGGCATCCTCCATTTTATGTGGCGACTCTGGGTAAAACTGAAGTGGAGGCAGGTGTCCACGTTCAGGGCACCTCCCGATCAGCCCGGGGTGGGGGGGCCTCCTCATTCCTAAGGGTGAGTCGGACACACCGTCACCCCCCGAGATCAGCAGCCACAGGTCAGGCATTCTGGGCTCAAGCCCAGGGCTCCCCAGGGACAGAAATTCCACCTGCCTCAAAGTAACTGTCTTCTGCCCTCAGCTCCTGCCCCAAGACCCCCCCCCACCGTCCAGCCCCCATCCTAGCGACCCCTCCCCTCCCCTAGTAGCACCTCCCCCACCTCTGCGAGGAGCCTGCCTTCTGTCCCCACCTCCAGGACCTCTCAGTGCTCAGAGACCTCCTCGCCCTGGGGGCACGGGCGTGGAGGGAGGAGCTCAGAGTGGGATGGCCCCTTCCATGGGTCACCACAGACTCCGAGAAAGAATTTCCTTTGCCCTGTGTGGTCAGGTGGGGGCCGGCGCAGAAAGCGTATGGCCTGCCTCTTCCTTCTCCCACCCTCGTGAGTCTTCCCTGGAAAGGCGGCTTCTGACAGCGTCTCATTCCCCAGATTCAGCCTTTCATTTGGCCAACAAATACGGATTGCAGCCCCGCTGTGGGGCCAGGAACCATTCTAGATGCTCAGGAAACATCAGAGCGAAAAAGAACAAAGTATTTTGCTCACGGAGCAATCTAGAAATATCACCAAAACTCAGCAGCAAAATAGTCACAGATCAAACCGGAAGTCAAATTTTCACCATCCGTATAAAGAAAGGCAACACTGACTTGGATTGAAAACTTTAGATTATTTCAAGAAAAACAGAGAGGAGATAAATAATTCAAAAATAATAAAACGAGAACATTAATAGATATATTCAACATTGTTCTTTGGGGAAAACCAGACTTAAAATAGTCAAATCTCTGGCAAATACCAACAAAAAAAGATAAAATTTTAAATGACGGAAAAAAAAAAAAAAAAAAACTGGCCAGGCGTGGTGGCTCACACCTGTAATCCTAGCACTCTGGGAGGCCGAGGTGGGCGGATCCTTTGAGCTCAGGAGTTCGAGACCAGACTGAGCAAGAGCGAGACCCCGTCTCTACTAAAAATAGAAAGAAATTATCTGGACAACTAAAAATACAGAAAAAATTAGCCGGGCATGGTGGCACATGCCTGTAGTCCCAGCTACTTGAGAGGCTGAGGCAGGAGGATCACTTGAGCCCAGGAGTTGGAGGTTGCTGTGAGCTAGGCTGATGCCATAGCACTCTAGACTGGGCAACAGAGCAAGACTCTGTCTCAAAAAATAAATAAATAAATAAATAAAATTTAAAAATAAATGTAGCAGAGAAGCTATTATTTTTTGCTAATGAATTTGAAGATCTCAATGACAATGATTTTCCGTGGGAAAATATAAACTATCCCTATAAGAATTTTTTAAGACCAATAATCAAAGAAAAAGTTGAAAATTTACCTCCACTGAAAACTCTAGCTCCAGATGTTGAATTTAACTTTCAAGACACTGCTCATTTTTGTCATATGAACTGTTCTACCACATGATAAAAGAGGAACAGCAATCTAATTTACGTTATGAAACTATCATAACCATGACATGTAAATCTGACAAAAATAACAGGAAAAAAATCCCATGGCTAATCCTAAATTAAATACTAGAAATAGAATTCAACAGACTCTTAAAACAATACTACACAATGATAAAGTAGGGTCTATCCCAGGATTGAAAAATGGGGTGGTGTCAGAAAATCATTCACGTAATCTCTCATCTCGGGACATCAGTTTTTTTAATGTTGGCCTCATGCTTAGACGCCTGCTAAATTCAATATCCATTTCTCATGAAAATTCTAAATACTGGGAATAGAATGATACTTGCTGAACATAACAAAGTATATATTGTATAAAGAATTTATCTTCTTTGAGGATACTGCTTACATCAAATGAGTGTGTATTTAATTATATGACACTAAAAATGGGAAGAAAAAAATTTACTATCTATATATAAAATTTTCCCCTTGGTGTTTCTAAGGTATATTTATTTCACATTTACCATCATTGAAATAAGAATATCTTTCAATCAGTGTGTAAGGTTATTAAGTGACTCCTTCTCCTCCCCACTCTGCCCTCCAAAAGCTGTAATTAAGTTGGTGCATCTCAATAGCTTACATTGGAGGAAGTAAGACGCATCTCAAACAAACTCACTTCAGATCCACCAGCACAACACTCTGGTCTTGATGTTAAAATCAGAAACAAATCAGTTCGTTATCAGTAGGAACAGTAAGTTCGTTATCATCACCATTATTATCTAACACTGCTCAGAAAGGCTTGATTGATACAATAAGATAAAAAATAACACTTTAAAATACAACTATTAACAATGAGACTATATAATCATTTCCACTCATTCATTCATGACAAGATCATATTTCGATAAAATTTAAGGTAATTTGATCTAAAAAAAAAAACCTATTAGAATAAGAATAGAGTTCAGTGCCATGGTTATAAATAAATTTGCAAACTCACCAGTTGGCAAGGGTGTGGTGAAACAGACACACTCCTATATTAGTCAGAAGAATTTAAGTCGATACAACCATTTTGAAATAATTTGGCAGCATGTATCAGGAGTCTTAAAATGTTCATACCAAAAAAAAAGGTTAGTACCCCTTATGGTAGATAATAATTGCTTTCCAAAGAACTATGCTTTCCTACTAACAGAATCTAAACCCTGGAGACCAGAGTCCCCAGACCAGACCTAAGGCAACCAGGGTAGTCTTGCTGCCTTTTGCCAGTGATGGGTCTAGGATGGGCAATTGACCCAGACCATATACAAGAAAGCCTGCTGGATACTTTAATTCCCTGCAAAGAGAGAGCTCTTAAGAAGAAAGCTGGCTGGGCATGGTTGCTCATGCCTATAATCCCAGCACTTTGGGAGGCTGAGGCAGGAGGATCACTCGAGGCGAAGAGTTCAAGACCAGCCTGAGCAACAAAGCAAGACCTTGTCTCTACAAAAAACAGAAAAAGTAGCCAGGTGCAGTGGCGCATGCCTGCAATCCTAACTGGTTGGCAGGCTAAGGCAGGAGGATCACTTGAGCCCAGGAGTTTGAGTTTGAAGGGAGCTATGATAAGACACTACACTCTAGCTGGAGCAACAGAATGAGACCCTGTCCCAAAGGGGAAAAAAAAAAAAGAAGAAATCCCTTTGTTCCTATCTCTTTCTTTCCTGCTTGAGATTCTATCAAACAAGGATGTGATGCTTGCTGCTGTGGCAGCCATTTGGAGCCATGAGGGGACATGTCGTCAACGCCGTCCTGAAAGACAGGACGGACCTGAGCTTTTGGTTATGTCACTGAGCCATTGCTCTAGCCTGTACAGTTTTCCCTCTAAACTTACGTCTGAACACATAGCAAGCACCCATCATTCAGGGATGCCTGGCATCTTTTAAATAATGATATTTTGGCAGTTTCACGTGAGTCTGACCTTCCTACACTACAAATCCAAAAATCCACCTCTTGGGCATCCTTATTGCTAGACTGAGGACATGTGCCCCAGGTTGTGCCTATCAGACCCACCCATATGGGATGTGGAGTCAAAAGGGAGAAATGAAACGATACCCCCCTGCAAGGAACTCAGACTTCCAATAGTGTGCCGTTGGAGACAACTGGTCCTTTTAAACAATGTGTGGCAGAGCTTCTGTAGGCGGGTCCCCGGGGTCACTCATGCCCAGCAGCAGCAGCAGCAGGGATGTGTCACTGGATGGTCCCACATCACTGGACGGTCCCACAGGGAGGTGGAGCACTGATCCCAGCCGCACCGCTCCTGGCTGACGTGTCGAAACCTAGTTCTCTGCGACCCCCACCCCCACCACCCTCCAAAGCTGCTGAGTATCTTATATGAAGTCTCCTTTCTACTTAAACATCTATGGAGATGTATATATCTAGAGGAAGTAGATTCTCTCATTTAGAAATAAAAACCCTAACCTATAATTCCACCTCTAGCAATCTATTCCAAAGAAAATAATTCAAAACCTAGATAGAGCTTTACATGTAAAGATGACCATTGTATTACCTGTAATGGTGAAAAAATTTAGAACATGTCGCACAATGAGATACTTATGAAGTAATCTGTCATGAAGCCACATAACGTCTCTATTATGAAATGCTTGTAATAACACGGAAAACTGCTCAGACTACGGTGCGATTGTGCAGAATCACATGCAGTCTGATCGCAGCCGTGTTAGTAGCAACAGGAGTCACACAAGCATTTCCCCACTTGAGTGAAGAGCTCCTCTCACCTGTCCTGCACCTGCCTCCTCTGGGGTCTGCCCAGCCCACGAGTGCAGCCGCCTTCTCACCTGCCCTGAGAGTCGCCCTCCCACAACCAGAACTGTGGGGGGTCCTGCAGCCTGTTTGCACCTTGTGACATCCCCACCCTCCTGGCCACGGTTGATAGGACCGGACCGCTGACCCAAGCTGGGTCAATGGGCGTCTTCCCCACGTATATGGGCTCAGAATGAACCTATTGATTTCCTCATGTGCCTGGACCTGAGGGCCAAGGAAGAGCTCAAGGACTCGGGGTGACCATCCTCCCCCTTAGGGCCAGAGAAGCAGGGAAAGCTGTCTACAGAGAAAAAAGCAGGGAGGAGAAGGGAGAGAGGAGGGAGAAACTGAGGAAAGGGAAGAGGAGACTGACACCTTTCCAGGCTCTAGTCTCAGCCCGTTCCTGAGTTCCAGCTTCCTTCCTGTTCTTGGGTTCTGAAAGAAACTTCTGTGTCCTTATAATAATTTTTTGCCATTAACTGGTTTGCATGGGTTTCTGTCACTCAAGGATGACTTGCTAACACATTTCTAAAGGTAAAACCTCAGGATGCCGTGAACAATCTGCGGGCACCTCAGCATCTCTGACCTCTTTCCTCTCCATCGCAGCCTTGACCTTCGCAGAGGCTGCTGCCTGCACCCCAGCCGCACAGCCAAGCTGGAGTCACCCCAGGCACGATTGGCCGAAGCAGCTTGGTGGCCGTGAGTTCCCGGCTCCCTTCCCTGGGCTGGTCAGGGAGAGGAACCCAAGGAGAAGGATGGGAATGAGCCAGAGAACCAAAGTCACCTACCTAAGAGTGAGCCTGTCTTTGCTAGAAGGAAAACAACAATTTTGGAGCTGAACAGGTTGCTTAAAGAGTCTTGGCCACTGAAGCCAGGCACAGTGGCTCTTGTCTATAATCTTAGCACTTTAGGAGGCCAAGGTGGGAGGACCGCTTGAGGGCAGGAGTTTGAGACCAGCCTGAGCAACATAGCGAGACCCCGTGCTACAGAAAATAAAAAATAATAACAACAAGGAAGTCTCGGCCGGAGCCAGAGGAATAGTGAGAGAAGAAAGCCAGCCCAGAGATCGAGCATTCTGAAGAGAAAGCAGAGATCTGAGCAGTTGCTAGAAGATCCAGGCATCAAGGAGATAAATGGATGAAGGAAAACATTCAGGAAGTTTGCTGGGTGACTCCCCCCCACCCTTGCCAAGGCTTTTGGAGCCTTGTGCGTTTCTTTTGGATGCTTAATTGCACTGAGATCGTCGTAATGAAAGGAAGTCCAGTTCTATTCCATTGACACGGGGGAGAAAATGACCTTTGAGCTACTTAGAGTATCGAGGATGGGATTCAGTTGTTGTGATCCTAAAAATAAAGGAAAAGAAGCCACGGAAACGTTTGTACGTCTTCTGAGGAAGCTGCTGGCGACCGCACGTTCAGACAACTCCCGGCAAGGCCAGCCGTGGCGTGAAGGGCCCCAGCCGCCCTTCTGCGCCATTTGCGATGGAACCTCTCCAGGACGCCTGCTCGAAATGCGAGTCAATCAACGCTGATCAGCCGACTGCTGATCACAGTGATTAAAGCCTTTGCTGATGCAGAAAACTCGAGCGGAGCCTCGAAGGACCAGACCCAGCCAGGCGCCCCCAGCCTGTCCCCACGGCCCCGGGACAGCCTGGCTAGAGACGGGAGTGACTCTGCTCTCCCCTCCACACCGTCGGGGTCCCGGTCACTGGAGACACCGAGCGCTCCCCATCCCAGCTCCCATCCCTGCCACCTCTGGGGAAACGACCCACATCCAGAAATGCCAGGTACACCTTTCTGCTGAGACTCAGTTCCCCCAAGGAGACCTGGGCTCTCCGGAACTGCTGAGAAAGAAGAATGGACTATCAGAGAAAGAACTTTCTGGAAAGTCATGTCTGCACATGTGAGTGCAGTTATTACACTCCCACAAGGGTGCAGAATATGGTCCTAAAAAGAAACATCTTTCTATCTTGTCTCCCTTATCCCATTAACTCTACATCCTTTGATTTACTTTCTCTTCCCTCTCCCTCTCTTAACCACACTCTCGATTCCTTGATTATTTGGAAAGTCCCGTGTGTGAATAAAAAGATGAGCCCGTCATAAAGAATTCCCCACACACAGTCTAACACACACCATCTGCACCCCCACACACAGCACGTCTCCGCCTGCCCCCCAAAACGGCAGAGGTGGCCCGCCAGGGAGCTGACAGTTGTAATTAGGGAGAGAGGCTTGATTAGCATAACCACAGCAAGGAGAACTCTCTAGAGAATCCAGTGAAAGCCTGGAGAAACTCCAGACACGTCCGGGAGACACACAGAGTTAGGGGAGAGAAGCGTGTGCCCACCGACCACAGAGGTGCCGTCCTCAGCAGGCCGCGGCAAGGCTCGCGCCGGGATGAGCCCCTCGTTCATCCTTCCTCCTTCCTCCATCAACCCACCATTCAACATCCATCCACCTAATCATTCATCTTCCTTTTACCGTCCCATCCATTTACCCATCCATCCTCCTTTCATCTCTCCAGCCACAGATTCATCATCCTCCGTCTTCATCCACCCTTTCAGTCATCCGTCTTTTCACCCAGCCACCCACTTGTCCATCTCTGAGCTCCATCCATCCATCCAGCTGCACCGTCTTCAGTCTCTGCATTTACGTCCTCAAAACACCCCCTTGCTCCCATCCACCCATCCCTCCAACCCTCTACTGTGTGCAGGATCTGTGCCAAGTTCTGTGGCTGCAGAAATAAACACGAGCTGCTCCCATCCGGAAAGATCTCTCAGTCTGATGAATAAAGCCCATGCAGCCACCTCCTCTGCGGACCCGGCATGTTCTGTCCGGGATCCTCAACCAGCACTTTCTGGCTGCCCCAGCCCTGGCCCGGTCACTGTGTGTCCAAGCAGTTGGCCACAGTCTGCGGTTTCTGAACTGTGCCCCTCTCGGAAGCCCCTCAAGGTAACGCCTCCCAGCCACGTGCAGAGAGAGCTATCCTGTCCCCGCTGCCTTCTCTGTCTTCTCGAATGCTCAAGGCCACGTTAACGCCTCTCAGAGATGAGACTCCAGGACCCTGTCCAGCCAACCTGCTTCTTAACCAGCCGTATCGATGTTCAGATCGACTCTTCCCCAGGACCAGCAGGAGAGACGCAGGAAAAGGCAGAGACACTGGCCCGCAGGACAGACCGCCCAGTTCTACACACCTGGGGCTCCCACGACTTCCCTGCACCCTCCCGGCAGCTGTGGGGGTGCAGGGACAGGGAAGACATGGGTCACTGTCTTGTTCTAGAGATGAGGAAACTGAGGTTCCAAGGGGCTGAGCGACTTCCCCAAGGCCACGTCGAGTATCAGTAACAGCGATGCAGTAACGAGATCTCAGGTCACCCACTGCCCGCTCTGTGCCCCCTTCCCTCCCACCCCTGCCACGGGAGCTTTAGACAGGGGACAGGGCTGAGGAGGTGGGTCCCAGAGGGGCTCCTCCAAGGCCCCAGAACCACCCCACCCCCAAGCAGGGCGTGAGGAGGAGCTTAGTTATTATTCAAGACCCCTCACCGCTGGGGCCCACCTCTCCCCCGAAAATCCCGGAAAGAGCACCCCGGAATCCCGCTGCCTTCGACAAGCTCCAGGGTGCCATGCCTCTGCACCTTTGCCTCAGTGTTCCTTCTGCCTGGAAGGTTCTTCCTTCCCTCTCTGCTCGGAAGGGACCTGGCAGCCTTCAAGGCTCGGTCAGACCCCAGCTCAACGCAGCCCCCCTGACGGCTGGGCAAAGGGTCTCTGGCCTGCGTCTGTCCTGTGAGCCGACGCTGACGGCACTCGAGTCTCAGCGCCCCTCGTGCTCTGAGCTCCCTGAAGGACAGACACAGAACCTGTCCCCTCGACAGTAAGAAGCACACAGTAGGGACTCAGAAAGTGTTTCCTAAATAACCAGCCGGGAAGCTGCGGGCACCGGCGGCGCCAGGAGCACAGTGGCTCCGCTCAAACTCAGCCTCCTTCCATCCTCTCCTCGGCCCAGCCAGCCCCGGTGCCACCGGGACGGCCCTGCCCACCTTCACACGTGCAGGGACCCGCTCGAGGGACCCTCCAGCCAAACCCGACGCCCACCCCCAATTCTCCGTCCCTTTGCTGAGTCCCTGCGAGCTCCAGGACCCTCCCCACCTGCACACACCGGAGTGACATCCCCTCGGCTCCGGATGAGGGACATCAAATGTCCCAAGTGATTGAGTTCACTCAGGGGCACATGGGGAGATGATCTGTCCGTGTTCTCCAGAAAACGAAGGCTAGAGTGGATCTTGCTGGTTACATTACCCCCCTGAGAGGCGGAAATGACTCCCAAAGCGGCAAGTGAAATCACCACTTTGTAATCTACTAAACAAAACCAATACCCAAAGAAAGGTTTCTCTGCCGTTTTATAGCAATTTCACCATTTAACTGTCTTTGATTGCAATTCATAACAATGAATAAAGCCCTGGGAAACTTCATCCTGAACGCCAATGATTTTCCCCGTAAGCCAAAACGCGAGGCGTCACTTCCAGGGTGGCTGCGGCCCACCGGGCGGCGAGTGGCAGTGACCAGGGTCACACGGCGTAAGCGGAGTGGTCGTCGTCCCTCCTGCCCGGAGACAGCCACCGAGTCCCCTCCTCCTCGCCTCGCGCCCGCCCCCGTCCTCGCTCAGCGCGCCCGGGGCTGTCCCGGGTCTCAGCCTGCAGGAGCCTCCGTGGGCCCAGGGCCCCGTCACGTGCGTGTCCTCACGGCACTGGTCCGTGGAGTGCTTCCGTGTGAGTGGTCATTCGGCGTCTGTCCCCATCAGACTCCAAGCTTTGTGACGGCAGGGACCTTAGAAACTGTTCCGTTCATCACTCACCTATAGTGAGAAGTTACTGTACAAATAGAAAGGAGCAAGGACAGGATGGGGTTCCAATGCCACCAGCCAGGCACCCTTCGCAAAGGCACAGCAGACGCCCGCGCAGCCCCCGACTCCCCCTGTCCACAGACACACGCACACGCACACGCACACGCACACACACGCACACGCACACGCACACACACCACACACACGCACCACACACACGCGCGCACACGCACACACGCGCGCACACACACGCACACGCACACACACACACACGCACACACACCACACACACGCACACGCACACGCACACGCACACGCACGCGGAACCACAGCGCACGTGGGGAGGCCACGCCGGGAACGGCTCGGGTGGGGCCGAGGATCGGAGAAGCCGCGCGAGCGTGTGCCGGCCAGCGCGGGGTGTAGACGGCCCCCTTCCTTTAAAAAATGTGTAAAATCAAAACGGTCCCCAGAGACACAGACCTTCCAAATCTAAGTCCAGAGAGACAGGTTTATGGATCATTATTAAACTGCTGAGAAAAGATATAAACCAGGAGAATATTAAACATAAATCAGACAAATGAGGCTGCGGCCCCATTAGCGCCGCGGAGACCTGGACGTGGGAGGCAGCGCCTGCGTCTCCCGGAAGCCGGGGGCGGGGCGAGGGGACGGGGCGGGGCGAGGGGACCGGGCGGGGCGAGGGGACGGGGCGGGGCGAAGGGACGGGGCGGGGCGAGGGGGACCGGGCGGGGCGAGGGGACGGGGCGGGGCGAAGGGACGGGGGCGGGGCGGGGCGAGGGGACGGGGCGGGGCGAGGGGGACCGGGCGGGGCGAGGGGACGGGGCGGGGCGAGGGGACGGGGGCGGGGCGAGGGGGACCGGGCGGGGCGAGGGGAACGGGGAGGGGCGAGGGGACTGGGCGGGGCGAGGGGGAGGGAGATGGGGAGGGGTGGGGCTGGACAAGGGGCGGGGCGAGGGGATGGGGCGGGGCGAGGGGAGGGGCGAGGGGATAGGGCTGGACAGGAGCGGGGTGAGGGGGTGGGCGGGGCTGGACGGGGGCGGGGCGAGGGAGACAGGGCGGGGCGAAGGCCTGAGCCTCACGCCCCTGGACCCCCAGCGGGGCTCACCCCAGACCCTCGGCCACCGGACTTGAGGCTGAAGGCGGCAGAAACAGGACTGTTCCTAAGCAGGTCCTGAGCGGCGCTTGCGGGGTGAGTGAGGTGTCCCCCAGCTGTGCTCTGACACCCCAGCCAGGCCAGGGAGAGGGAGACCCTGTCACACCCCAGAGAACTGTCACATCAGCAGGCCGGTCTCCCGAGGAGGCAGAGTAAATGGTGGAGAAGGAATTTCCCTGTCTGCAGTCTGGCCTGAGCCCCAGAACTCAGGACGCTGGGAGGAAAGTCCCACACGCCCTAAAAAGAGCAGCGAGGCCTGCGGGGACGCACTGAGACGCGGCCAAGCGGGCCCCGCGCCCACCCACCCTGTCACCCACTCCTGCCCGGAGAAGGGAGGCCGGAGCTCTCGGGATGGAGCAGATACTGTGGCGGGTCCCCTCCCAGTGCGGGACAGAAGGTGCTCAGCCCCCGCTCCCACCTGGGGGCTTCGCGAGTGCCACCTGCAACAGGCGGGTGTCGCCAGGAGGGGGGACTCCAGCTTGCCCTCCTGGACGTTTCCTGAGCTGTGGAATCCCGGTCCTGGGGTGTGGTGGGTGGAGAGGGGAGGGGAGAAAACAAGACAAAACTCCCATTTTCATGTCACACACCAGACCGAGGCGCTCAGAGGTTACGCGAACCTCCCAGGGCTCCCCACGTGGGCCAGGAGTACGGAGGACCCTGCTGGCCCGCTCCTTCCCCCGCGTGCCCCTCGGGAAAGCTGGGCATGAGACTCCTCTCCAAAGCCCCCTCCCCACTCACGTCCCAGGGGCAGAGCCCCGAGCTGGCCTGGGCTGGACACCAGGGAAGGCCAGGCCTTTGTCCGGAGCCCCGTGGGCATCTGAGCCCCAGAGGGCGAGGGCAAGGCAGGGTGGCCCGAGGGTCCCCACCACCCCACACACACCCCTCGCAGTGCATCTCTTGTCACGACAGACAACCTTTGTGAAGAGCAGGGCAAGGCCAGGATGACCTCTGCCCCCCACCCCAGCTCACTTCCACCATCGCCACCTGCCGTGGCAGAGCCTGTGCCAATCTTGAGTGGCAAAAACAGACACTTATTTAATAAATTGCTTTCCTGGGGGAAGGCATAAAGGTGAACCAGAGTAGTTGACTTAAAATAATTTGGAATGTTTTAACCTGGGGACGTCAGTGTGGAGTGAACAAGGTTCCGGTCACAGGACAAGCCTCCCCGCACCAGAGTACAGCTCTGCTGTTTGCCGTGACAGTCTTGGCACCACTGGTTTACTCGAGGAGCGTTTACTGAGCACCCATGACACCCTGGGTGTGTCACACGCACTAGAGCACAGCAACGAGGTGAGACCCGGTTCCTGGCCTCCTGGAATTTGCCTAGTGGCTACGATCCCAGCAAACAAGGCAGGTGCAGACTGGAAACAGCGATCGTAACAGAGCCCTGACGCCACAGCAAGCACCGTTCTCAGCCTCTCACACGTGTTAACTCACCCAGTCCTTTAAGGAAAGTTCTATTATTAGCTCCATTTTCCACATGAAGCACAGAGAGGTTAAGTAACTTGTCCAAGGTCGCACAGCCAGAAAATGGGGAGACCAAGAACCACCCCAGATGTGTCTGGTTCGAAGCCCTTTCTCTCAAGCCCCTCGCTCTGCACCTCTTGTGTGACAAGACCCGTGAAAGAAACAAACTGGGTGATGGGGCAGAGCGATTCGTGGAGGCCGTTCTCACGGAGGGAAGCCAGGCGAAGCCTCTGTGGAGGGAGGCTGGAAGGGAGCCATGGGAGTAGCAGGGAGGAGCCTTCCAGAAACTGTGACACGGATGCAAAACCCAGCACGTTCAGGAATAAAAGGCAGGCTGGGGAGGCCGGAGCCCAGGGGAGGCAGGCAGTGGGCAGGGCTAGGGCCGGACCCAGATCTCCTTGAACAGGGAGATTACATTCAGAGTGCTCAAGAAGCCCCTGGGGAGATGCTCTGTTTCGGGAGGAAGGTGGCCGGGGACAGGACTCCAGACACTACAGAGTCACCGTTCTTACACGCTGTTAATCTTCACGATCACCTCAGAAGACAGGACTAGTGCCCTCATCTGCATTTTTATAGATGTGGAAACTGAGGCACAGAAAGTTTAGATGCCTTGCCCACGGCCACCCAGCACACACGGGGAAGCCAGGGCTGAGGCCAGGCCCCTCCAACACCCAAGTTCCGCCTTCTGCTGCAGCCTCCAGGCCCCTGGACACCCCTACACCCAAATCTCCAAGCCCAGCCCCACCGTGGGCCGGGCCCTCACTCCTTCCAGCCCCCACCCTCCTGCCCCAGGGGCTTCCTGCAAACTAGACGCCCCAGGTCACAGGTCACAGGTCACAGAGGGGGGAAAGCGCTGACACACAGGCCCGAGTCAGACGGTCCCTGGCTACAGTGTGGCGGCATCAGGCTCCCCAACTGTTGTTTACTAATAAATCCCTGAGAATTTATAATAAAGCTGATGGGGCCTGACGGATGGGCCCACGACAAAAGGGAGCCAATTACCCAACACTCTCAGCTGTGATCTTAAAACAGATGTTTGAGTGTGTAAAATTACGGCGTGTGGTTGGGAGCTGCAGATACAATCCCAACCTTCCCTTTTATTGCCACTCATAAATGTTCGATGTGGGGAGATCCACATCTGAAATTCAGCTGCTGCCATTTTGTCCCACGTTCCGGAAGCCCAGGCTACGTTTCAGAGCTGGCGTCTCGGTGATTTACCCTCCAACTCCAGCGAACAGCACACAGAAAAGAGTCGCACACACAGTCCCCCCCCCCCCAGCACAGCACAGCGGGACACAGGCCGCGTTGATGCTCCAGGTGACCAAACCTGGACCAGCAGACTGGCCCCTCCCACCCTTCCGCAGCCCAGCCCAGATCAGCCTGACTCTTGGCACATTTATACGGCCGAATGGAAGGGTGGGTTCATGAACATTTGGATGTGATTTGCACACGAGTTCTCTGGAACTTTCTCAGCCACGCACAGTGTAGACTCCAGGCAGCCCCGCAGCCAACCAGCCACTCGGCCCAGCTCCTCCCCAGCCCCCCTGCTGCCAGCCTCGCCCCTCCTACCCCACCCACCAAACGGGCCAGACCTCTCCACGGTGCAAAGCAGAGCCGCACTGCTGTGTCCCAGCTTCAGGATTTCCCGAGGCTCACCCACAGCCTCAGGAAAAAATCAAGGCCCTTGGTCCAGGTACAAAGGAGGTCCCTTTGCCTCAGTAGGAGAGATGCAAATGTTCTGAGCCCCAAGAATTCCCTCCCGAAGAGTTCACACCTCCCCTGGGATGCTGCTCACGTGGTGACTTACCTGCTAGTCCCTCAAGGGCCCCCCCCCCCCCGCCGTGTTGGCACAGCCCCTGACCCAGGCCCGGTAGCCATGGGCAGCCCCCAAGACGTGCTACACACACCTACTGAGCTAGCATGTCACACTCAGGCAGCAGTGCCCCCAGCAAAGGTGCCAGGGCTGAGGCACTGTGACTTGAGGGCCAGCTCTCTCTGCGCAGGCTCCCAGGTGCCCTCGAGCTGCAGGGGCCAAGGTGAGACGCCTTCCTCCTCCCGCTCATGAGGCCAGATTTCTCCTCGCCTCACAGACCCTCTCAGGGACCCTCGGCCTCTCCTGTAATCTAACCGTGCTTACCCAGACGGTGTTTGTCCTGCGTTTCACAAGGCCCCTTTCGGATGAGCAGCGCCCTCCAACCCCTGTATAAAGTCAGGGCTGCAAGGAGGAGGGAGCTTTTATGCGACTCCACACGGTGACAGCATCTCATCAGCCGTCCCTCTGGCCACTCTCTGCCCTGAGCACTGGCGGTCCCTGCTTGTCTGTGGGCCGAGGGGCGTCAGGGCTGGAGCAGAGGACGTCTGGCTCTGGGCGGGAGTGACCCGGGCTGGGTGGTCCCGGGTGAGTGGAGGAGGAAAGCGGGCGGCGGGGACTCACAGCCAGGTTTCCGCGGTTAAGGGGGCTCCCAGGTGCTACGAGTAGACTCAGAGGGCACGTGCTTTTAGGAGAAGCAGTTCCACGTGTTGCAACAGGCAGGGGCTGTGTTCAGAGCGGAGATCCCAGGAGACACACGTGGGAAGATTGGTTTGGGAAATGTCCTCTCTCCACGGCTCCCTCCTCCAGGCTGTCCCCTCTGTCCCAGCCCCTCACCAGTGCAGCCAACACCCACTCGTCCTCTGCCCCCCGCTGCCAGCTGCTCCTCCTCAGCTGCTCCTCCTCGCCCCCCCCCACAGGCTGCTGTCGGCCACCCCTTCCCCTGTCGGCCCCCTGGACTAAGCGCTGCGTGAAGACAGCTGTGGCCTTCAGTGTCTGCGTCACCAGCCCGGGGCAGAGCCCACGGCTGCTCAGAGAACAGCTTTGGAAGGGACAAGGGAGCCCACAGAGGAAGTCCAGGCTCCCACCTGTTGGGACCTGCAGGTCCCCAGACGGTTGCCATGGCACGTGGGGCGACCTCCCCCACCGCAGCCCACAGGGAGGGGGCCGAGGCAGCCACGCCAGATTGTCGGGAGCCATTTATTCCATGAACTTAAATTAACAGGAAGCAATTTCATTAACAGATACTGCTGCTTGACGAGCTAGCTCCAATTTAGGGCTTATTTTTCAAGTGTCCTTAAAAGCTGTGTGGAGCAGGCTGAACAGCTGAACCTGATGTAATGGAAATTGCTGAACATGGATGCCTCCCCTGGGGACACTGGGGACCGAGAGGCCTTTCCCTAGACTGCGAGGACCCCTGCAAGCCTCGGAGCTTTCCTCCACGTTGAGGCAGGGGTGGACGGGGCTGCAGACGGAAGCCAGGCTCTGGAGGCCGTGGCTCACTGAGAGAAGGGACCTCGACTCAGCAAACGCTTCTCTCCCTGGAGAAGATTCCCGCCCGGCCAAGGGAAGACACAGAGAGAATCGCAGTCGCCTACCCGGCGAGGCCAGGGCGCACAAAGCCCCAGGAGACAAACCCAAGGCCAGCACCCCAGAAAGAGACGCCCCACGCAGGAGGGCAGATTCAAGGGCCCTCCGGACCTGGGGGAAACCGGACACTGTTCAGAGAGACCCAAAGTCCCGCAGTCAGAAATACTAATAGTTTCAGAGAAATTCCAAACTTCCCTTGGCATGTTTTCAGGAGCGCTTTGCATTTTCCTCTCTTCCTACGGCACAGCTGTGCTCACCCCGCCTTCCCCTCCTGCCCAGGCCGGTCCGGCACCCTCAGCTGCGGACACGGACCAACAGCCCCGTGGCTTCTCCTCGCCCCGCACCCAGCGTCTCCAGCCCCAGAGCGAAGGCACAGTGCTCACCTGGGAACTTGCTAGAAATGACGGCCCAGGGCCCAGGGCAGGCCCACTGCATGGGGGGCCCAGCAACCGTGAAACAAGCCCCCCGGGGTGCAGAGGCACCCTGCGGCCCGGCCTCACCTCCGAGGAGAGCCCGGGGCTGATCCAGGGCGAGTCCTCCCACCCCGGCCGCTCCCTCCGCTCCAGCTGCGACTCTTCTGCCCGCGCTGCGGACGGCGTCGCAGGGCCCCGGGAAACGGGCTGTGTCGGGAGGCGACTCGGTGACGGGGTGGGCGTGAGGGAGGGGACAGGCACCCTCACAGGCTAGGAAATCCGTCTCCTTCGTGCCACCCAGCACTGGCCCCTCGGCCTTGAGGCAAAGAGAGGAGACCAAACTGGGTGTCGGGAGGGTCGCGCGGAGCCCGGGCGTCCGCAGCTTTGACTCACTTCTCCGCAGCGATGCCCGGACCCGGGGCCACCGCAGCTCCCTGGGAGTCTCTGTCCACAGCCGGCGCCCGTCTCGCCCCTGCGGGGCCACTGGTGGGGTCGGGAGGGGCTCCAGCGCCGGGTAGGGTGGCGTCACGTGTCACTCCCTCCCCGTCCAGGGACTGGGGACAGGCCACGCTGGAGGAGGCCGGTGCGTCTGTGCCTTAGGTTGCCCTTCAACACGGCTCCTGCAGAGCCCGGGCTCCCGCTGGGCGAGGGCGCAAGGAAGGTCCCCGCAGCCCTGGGGCCTGGTGACGCGGGCGCCTTCCGACTCGGTCTGCTGCCCCCTGCGCTGGGCAGGGCAAGTCACCTGCCCGGCGTTAACACCTTCATCCTTCCTGACTTCGATGCCTCCCGCGTCCATCAGCCCGTGTGACGGACGGGACTGGGGCGACCCCAGTTTCACAGGTGGAGAAACTGAGGCCCCCAGCGGTGAAGTCCTTCCCAGTCGAAGTGCAGCCCATGACGGGCACCGCCTGGGAACTCGCTGAAACTGTCACTCGGGCTGCACTCTGACCTCCTGAGTCAGAGTCTGCATTTTAACCGGATCCCCGGGTGAGTCTGAGAAGCGCCGGGCTGGTCACCTACCCAAGGTCTGGGGTCAGCCCGGGACCCTCCTGTTGGCGCCAGCAACGCCGCGCTCCGGGCGGGAAGGGGCTCGGGGGTTGGCAGCAAAAGCCCGACTTTCCAGCTCGAGGCTTCGGTTTTGCTTTTAGCTGCCCCGAGGGAGACGGGGCGGCTGCGTCCCGCGAACTCCTGGGCTCCTGGCGGAGTCGGAGCCGCGAGCGGACGCGACCGCGGGCAGAGGAAGGGCGACAGCGCCCCCGCGTGGCGGCACCGACACAGCCGCGCACGCAGCACCGGAGCCCGCTGCAGGTGCATCCGATTAAGGGAGTTACTCCAAATAGCGCCACATTCAGAGCAAATTTCCTATAGGCAAAAGCCCCCCGTTCTAGCCACACAACTTTCCAGAATATTAACACTCTTCGACAGCTCCGCCGCGCACCGCTCCGTGCGATCTGCCTGCTGTGGCCTTTGCTCACCCAGAACACGGGAGTTGGACGAGGTGACTCCAAGGAGAGTTCCACTCCTCTGTTTTCTTCTCCACTGACAATATTGCACCTCTGTGTTACAGTGTTCGCGGAGCCTCCTCCACTCCTGCTTCACGCCCGGCTGCAGGGGGCAGAGCCCGCCCTTCAGCTGTGGGACGTAGGAGGCAAGGACAGCAGTCACCGAGGAAGGCCCTTCACCCAGCCTGGCCTCCCCCACCGCCGCAAGGGCCCTCGATTTTCCCATCCCGTGCAGCTCACGGGCTCCTCCTGGCGACCCCACCTGGGTCCTAGAAATCTACCCACTGGCGCTGCCAAAACATACCCTATCACCAGGGCCCTCCTCTTCTAGAACACCTGCTGATCTAGCTTACCCTTGGAAATGCTTTGCTGGGATTTGCATCCTAGAAACTGAGCCCCTGAGATGGTCTTCCAGGTGTTTCCAGCTCTCTCTTCACCAAGCATTAGCCGGGTCTAATCTAACAGACCAGCACATTTTCATTAAGTTTTAAAGTGCACGTAGAAAAAAACAACGTGAGACCTCCAGTGTGTGGTGGGTAGGGGGCTGTTAACCTGTGGCAGGATTCCAAACGTCACAGTCCACCTGGCCTTTGAAGGATGTGAACCCAGACACAAGTAGCAAAAAAGGCCCAAGACAAACAGCTTTCTATATTCTTATTCTGTGCATTGTGCTTGAACCTGGGGAATCCCACAGGAATTGGGAGTCCCCCCCCTTCTCCCTGTCCTGACATGTGCCAAAACTGGAGTGACAAAGTCAGGTTGGCCAGAGCTGGAAAGCGTTCTGTATTTTTCTTTCACATCTTCCGAGGTCTTCCCTTCCTCGACTAGCCAGAAACTTAGACCTTTAGCTTCCCAGATGCCCCTACCTCAACTTGACCATTCTGTCTCCTAGACTGACGCTTAACAGGTCACCTCCTTCATTTCTACACTTTTTTTTTTTTTTTTTTTTTTTGAGACAGAGTCTCACTCTATTGCCGGGGCTAGAGTGCTGTGGCGTCAGCCTAGCTCATAGCAACCTCAAACTCCTGGGCTCAAGCGATCCTCCTGCCTCAGCCTCCCGAGTAGCTGGGACTACAGGCATGCGCCACCATGCCCAGCTAATTTTTTCTATATTTTTAGTTGTCCAGCTAATTTCTTTCTATTTTTATTAGAGATGGGGTCTTGTTCTTGCTCAGGCTGGTCTCGAACTCCTGAGCTCAAACGATCCTGCTGCGGCCTCCCGGACTGCTAGGATTACAGGCGTGAGCCACCGCGCCCGGCCTATTTCTACACTTCTTGCAGCATCTGCTCGAAAGAACAGCATCCAGTTCACAAGGACGGCAGCCTTCCAAGTTGGAGGGTCACGTCCCAGGGCTACCCCAGCCAGAGCCAAGAAATGCACTGACAACTCCAAGACTCCCACGGTCTCCAGGCAACTGCCAGGAGCTATCCCCATTCACACACAGGACGATGCCCGACCTCCTTCCTCCCAGACTGACGTCCCATTTTACACAGGCCAAGCTTCTTGACCAAACACTCAGCACCTGTGGCCATGCTGTTCTTTGGGAAGGTATCAGGCCTGGCACTTACCTCTATGCCACAGTGTGCAATAACCCGCCCAGCTCCTACGCCTCTGAAGCACACCCCACGGCACCTCACTCTGCTGGCCACTGCCGCTTCCCACCTCTGACTCCCCTCCTCCCGCACCTTACGCATCATCGTTCCTCTCTGGCAGCTCCTTGTTTCTTTCAAAGCTTCCACTTCCTCTTCCTGACACATCCGAACACAATCCTTCATTCCCTAAACCAGAACCGCAGCTCCAGCCAAGCTTCCTTCCACACCCACCTGCAGCCTCAACCTTTCAACTCCAGCCGTACAACTTCTCAATCTTATCCCAGCTCCCACCATCATCTCCAAAGACTCCAAAAGACTTGAAGCTCCACATACCCAAACACACCTTTTATTCCCGGTTTTAAACTTTGAAGCCATTCTTTTTAAAATATACTTCCAGTTCTTTAACACTGTAAAATTCCTAAATGCTTACCATAAAAATATTTGAAAACACAAGCAATAATTTGCAAATATCACCCACAATCCCACCCTGAGGAAACCACTTCATTTGGAAAAAATCTTTCTAGTTTTTTAATGCAAACACTTTTCATGTTCTTTCCAACCATGGGAGACTCCTGTGTGGCTTTATAACCTACATTCCTCATGTAAAAGTTTAAATAGACACCTTTCTGCTAAAGCCACTGGAAAATTACTGAAATAGATCAAGTATTCAGATGAGCATACTACCAAAGGCCAGATGAAGAAACAAAAATCATCAGGCCCCTAAAGACCACCTCACGTTGCCTTGTCACTACCCCACAAATGACAATCACTATCCCAGCATGGTTTTCAGATGGAGCCAGGCTCAAACCTTCTCTTTTCCTCCAGGTACCGAGAACAGCCATTTCCTCCTTCATTTGGCTGTCCACACAAGCGTGAATTTTTTATTTATTTATTTTTTAACAGAGACCGGGTCTTGCTGTCCCCCAGCTGGAACCCCCGGGTTCAAGTGATGCTCCTGCCTGAGCTTCCCGAGTAACCAGGTAACTAGGGTTACTGGTGCAAGCCCCAGGCCTGGCTTAAGTGGCCTGTTTTGAAAGCCCCACTTACCTCCAGTTTTCCCCCAGGACCTACTCATTCTACACACATCGCATGAGCACTCCTAAAACACCCCGTCATTCTCCATTGAAAGACCTCCTGCAACAGAACCCCAATCTCTCAGCCCTCCCCACCACCTCTCACAGTTCCCCCACAAAAACCACTTTCGTGCTCGAAAAGCATCCCACCCACCACTCGCGTCTAATGCTCTGCCTGAAGCCTGTGGAAGCTCTGAAAGGAAGTTCACACACTTCAAGCCGAAGCTGCCCAGCTATACGACCTTCACACCAGCCCTGGTTTCACCCCCAACACCTTCTTCCACAGTGACGTGCAGGGACACCGGTACACTTCCTGGATAAACAGGGCCGTTACTCTTTCCAGGGGAGCCCAATACTCCCATAAAATATCAATAGCTACGGTCTGGCTGCACACTTGTGGCCAGTCCCAGGCTATTAATATTCACCTTACCAGGGGCCCACTCTTCTCTCAGGGACAGAGCAGCTCAGGAGGAAACCAGACTTGGATCAGACACGTTCCTTGGACACGTGACTAGGACAGGCCCTGCTGGCAGGTCCGCTGCTCCCAGCACAGCCAGACCAGGACTGTGTGACGTGGCAGGACCCCAGGGAACAAGGCCCCTCCCCTCCAAGGCCCCATCCCCCGGCGGTTCAGGCTTTTGCTGGCTTCATCCCGTGATCACCCCTCACCACCCCACATCCGCAACACACACCCCCGCACACTCGCCCCACACGGCCACGGCTGGCAACTGCTCCAGGCACACTCTGGGCCGTGCTGTTCTCTGGGAAGATCATCAGGCCTGGCGCTTACCTTTATGCCATAACCCCATTTTTGGCTATTGTCAGAATCCTCAAAATAAAGCCCAGTCACAGGAGCAAGATAAGGATTCCTACGTCTGAGGAACTGGGACAAGACTCAAAAGCAGAGAATGAGCAGACAAGAGCAAGCAACTTGCCAGCCAGTACCTTGATTCTTCTTCAGATAGGAGGTCTCCGGGAAAGCCAAACTGAAACTAAGCTAAGGGGGCTCCTTCTCCCGGAGGAAAGTTGTTATTGGAAACACACGTCCGTGCACGCACACACACGCAGGAACACACACGCGCGAGCACACACACACACACTCGCACACGCAGGAACACACACGCACACGCACACACAGGCACACACATGCGCACACACAAACACACACACACACACTCGCAGCAACCTTCATTATGAAATTAAGGAAACCATTCCTTTGAGTGTAAGACAGGTTTCTTTTATTAGTTTCTCCTAAACTTGTCTCATGTTTACTGAATGATTTTCTTAGTGTAAGAACGTGACCTGGAG
Source organism: Eulemur rufifrons (assembly GCF_041146395.1). NCBI lineage: Eukaryota > Metazoa > Chordata > Mammalia > Primates > Lemuridae > Eulemur > Eulemur rufifrons. The sequence goes on along the minus strand of NC_090992.1, from coordinate 1,687,065 downwards.
CTTTAACAAACCAACTTGGGTAACGCAACCGGGATAAATGCTTGTCTACACACAAGCCATCAACTGTCACTCTATGGCCTGGCCTCCATGTAAACCCAGCTGGTCTCAAAGCCTGTCTGAACAGGGAGCGAGCAGACCACATCATCTTATTTCTAGTTTTAACTTCAAGTTCCCCCCATCCCAACACCTAGACCCTTCCCCACACACACAAAAAAAAAATTTTAGAAGAAATGGCCATTAAGGACTGAGTCAGTTGCATAAGGGTTGGCTTAATCCTGTAGCCAGAGTTCCAGGCAGACACTGGCCTCCCAGCAGGCCGGCTGGAGCTCTCGAAGCATGACACGCACAGAACGAACAGAGGATGCTCTAAGAACAGGGCCCTCCTGGTGCCGTGAGGCCTCCATGCATGCTTGTACCAACATGAACACACTTCCACCTTCCTCCTCTCTGAGAATTGTTCTCGACAGCATTTTGGAGCTTGTAACACTCTGAAACTTTTCCATGATAGACAGAAACTTATTCTAACTATGCAAGATATAATCCTGTTTCTAACAACATAGGCCAATATTATCAGAGAGATGCTCTGTTATACAGAATAGCAATTATTACAAAGATCCAAAATGTAACCAACAAAGCTCATAAGAGTTTCTAAGGCAGGTACCAGCTCTGGCCTCTAATACAGGCTCCCCTTGGAGTTTCCAGAATGCCTCACTCCTACCACCGCTGTCCCGATCAGCGGTCAGAGGATGCTTCGGTGCGCCTGGCGCTGGCTGCACAGGTAAGAGTGGGGTGTTGCTATGGCATCAGGCACCGCACTTCTTTAACACTAATGTCAGACTCATCCAGTGCAATCCAGTGTATCTTCATTTTCTGTATGATCTGTCAGCTGTTTAACATGTACAAATTGACATACTGATGACAGATATTAACACTTAACACACAAGTGATTCTGAATGAGCTAAAAAGAAATTTTAACTCTTATCCTAGGAGTTCAAGCTATACCTCAAATTTACACAGAACATCTCCCACCTGAACAGGCCAGGATACAAATCTTTACACCACAGTTAACAAGGATCGATTCCTCGGTTAAATTTACCATGCCTATACCCGACAGTACATCTACCCAATTCTAACTTTCCGAAGAGGAAATTATTTGGAGACTTTGATGCTCGAGGTATTAGTGAACATCCTTTCAGGAAGAGCCTCTAGGTCTAAAACCCTCAGTTAACAACTTGCTCTAAGTCAGGGGGGTCTATTTTCCCAAGAGCAGAACATGGCGTTTATAATGGGGGCTCTTTCATGCGGAGAAGGGGCAGAGAACGGGGGAGGGAGTGGAGGCGAAGGGGAAAGAAGCCCGAGCACAGCCTTGCTGCTCTGCTGTTCCTCTCCGCCATGCTCTGCTGCCACCCCCAGGCAGAGGGAGACCCCTCCCACGCCAGGCAGGGAGCCTCGGCGGCCATCTCCACATCGGATTTCTGAAGCGTAGTTAGAGCTCCTGCCACGGAAGTCATAACGAAAAGTCTGCTGGATAGCCAGGTATAGCTTCTGCTATAGCTCAACTTTCCAATGTAAACCTATTCCTGCAGACGCATGATTAAACATAAAAGGAGTGAAGCATAAGCTCAGTAAGACTAACTGGGCTTCTAAATAGTACCATTATGAAAAAGATACAATGCACTTAATTTCTGTATCTAACTATTTAGAAGTCAAAATGCTCCATACATATCCCCTCCCCCAAAATTCCCTAAAAACTAAGAAATCTTCAGTATTCACTTGCTCTAGTTGATATTTAGAACAAAGTTGACAACTTAAAGCTTTATAATAGTCTGTTTTAATATAAACAGGTGTTGGAATCAATCAATGTCCATTTCAGGAAGCTTCTTGTCCGAATCCGAAGGCACAGCTGTGTCTGCGCCCTGCTCAGCAGCCTGAGGGCCGGAGCTGTCTCCTTGTCCGTCCACTGGTCCGTTCTGCTCTGCATTTTTTTGCTCCTCTTTTGGAGGTTCCACTTTGGGTTTAGGCTTTGAAATTATAGGGCTACAAATGCTCATCAGCTCCTAGAATGAGTAAGAGAGAGAACTGTGGTTTCCTATGAACTAACAAATTTTACAGACATGCCAAACCCAAATCCACCCTCTCCCACCAACCACCAACCCAGAAGCGAACATGCAGTGGTGAACGTCCCTCCAAACGTCACCTGAGGACTATTCACAACGCGGCTGACAAGGACAGGCTCGTCTATGAAGGCGTAATCACCTTAATTTTAGCTTCAATCTCCTTTGACTTGACCACCGGGTCCGCGGTCGGGCTCTGCTTGTTCTGCAGGTTCAGCTTGCTGTTCATCCACTCCATGGCCTCGCCCGTGCTCTTCTCCACCTTCGCCATGTCCGCGGCGTCCAGGTGCTCGTACTGGTCCTCCTGCAACGGCAGCGGCAGCGCAGACAAGCGTTAGAGGCGTCTCCCCGCCCCGAATGCCGCCCAGTTCGCTGCCATCTTTCAAAAACATGAAGTCTTAAAAAAAAGGAAGCACATTTAGCCTCACGATCTAAACAGACACGAAATTATTCAAGAAAAGAAACATAACCACAATTTTTTAAACAGTCACGAAACAGATTTAAAGGCCAAGAAAATAAATGAGGTGGTACTTTACAGGTTTCAACAGTATAAACAGCTGCACATGTTTGATACAAACTCTTATAAAAATAATTTCACAAGGCGAACAAATTTTATTAGATACAAGAGTTGAGGTTTAGGCATGGTAGTTCAGAACCAAAATAATGAATACAATTTTTAAAAGAAGGCCCTTCAAAAGTACAATTAAAAAAAAAAAAAAAGCCCAATTTATCATTCTTAATGTTTCTTACACTGACATTACATCAAAAACCCACAGTCTAACGGAGTGGTTAGGACCCAAACTTTGGAGTCAGGTCTGGCTAAATGCCAGCTCTCTCTGGGTGTTGCCTAAGGAGAGTGAGGCTTGAAGAAGTCACAAGTTATCTAGAAAGGCCGATGCTACCACCTACTTCATAAGGGTACTTAGGAAGGTGCAGATTCAGCGGGACAATGTATTTATGGAGCGTGTCACATAGCGCTCAGAACTATTAATTTGTCACAATCTTACAACTGTGTGACAAACCCAATTACACACTTAATACATTCTCAGAAGGACCAGGACAGAGCATGCTATGTCGAACACAGATGAAGCGTTTCACGACAGGAAAAGGGAACTAAACAAGGCTGCTCAGTTTCAGATTCCACCTATTAAAAGGATGCAGCAAATCCCACGGTTCTTATTAAGAGTCTATAAACCATTACACATTACATTTACATCCAAAATAAAACAAGTATTATTAAACAACAGCTAAAGAAAAAAGAAGAAAAACACTGTGTAAATGCCTCAAAACTTATCTTTACCAAAATAAGAGTAGGGAAAGGAAGAAAGAACGTACCTTGTTTTTGAAAGCGCTGATCACTTTCATGTACTGTTGGATCTGTTTCCCTAGTTCTTCAAATAACTTGGGTCTTTCTTCAGATTCCTGGAACCGCAACTTAATAGGCTGACCTAGATTCTTAAAAGAAAGAATATACAAATTCTTCACGGGGCAGCTTAAGATGTAAGAGTCGTACTGTTTCTACTAAGATGGATTATAAAGCACATTTAATTGCCACGTGCTATGCAGAAGTTACTTCCTTCCCCACCTGCTGGGGACAGGAGGCTGCCTCGGGGGGGGGACAGCAGGGTCTGCCCCGACACTGCTCACTGTGGCGTGGATTCCATTTGCCACCTGAGCCCTTATTCTCAAACACAGTGGGGAGACAGCCAAAAATTAGGTGCCTCTTAACAGAGATACACAGCACTAAGCAGGAAGTATACTTGCCTAAAATAAAATTGTATTTAATTTTTTTTTAAGCCACCTGAATCAGATGAAGCCTCTAGATCTAACCACCAATTTAACAAAGTTAACCACCACCCTGGAAAAGAAAATTGGTGAAATCAGACTAGAGGAAATCCTACAGGACAAACGATCCAGTTTCTTCATCAAATAAATAAGGGGGAAAAATGATGAAGTAACTACAGACACAGATTTAAGAGTCATACAAATAAAATGCATGAACCTTACTAACTGCAACTGAAAAAACAATTATGAAATAAATAGAACTTGAAAAGCGAAAACTGTAGTGTTAAGAAATTTTTTAGGTGTGATAAATGGTACAGCATGAGGTTGTATTTTTCTTTCATTAAAATATTTTTGGATTAAATTTAACATGAGAGATTTGCCTCAAATAACAGAGTAGAACAAAGAGAAATAAATAAATTGGCCATAAATTGAAAATAGCTAAAGCTATAGTCTCTTTACTTTCACGTGTTTGACATCTCCCAGAATAAAAGGTAAAACACACACACACATACACACACACACACACACACACACACACAGGAAGGACCTCAAGGAGAGTCTTACTATTATTGCCAGAATGGTATGGTAAACTACAGGTACTATCCTTGAGAAATTCCCCTCAAGAGGTAGTCATAATGGCCCAGTTCCACAAAAAAAAAAAACAACAGGTAATCCAGAGCTAAAACTAAAGGGAAATGTGAAAAGTTCATTCTTGTGCATTTGCATCCTTTTCCAAACAAAAAGCCTCAATTTTAGATAATACTTTGCAAATTAACCCTAAGGTTTAACGATCAAGATTTTTTAAATACTAAACAAGATACTTTGCTTTTATCAAGAATCAAAACTACATAAACAGTTCTGCCCCAAAGGCCCTACAGGTGTCTTTAAGGAAGTGACTAAATCTTGCTAGTTTTTGCATCTCTTGACAGTAACAATGCACTAAATCTCCAATTCAATGAAGCACTGTAAGTCTAAACTCAATTTTCAAACACAATTCTTTTGTTATTATGAGGTTCTAAAAGTGAGAATGATAATCAGCCTACGTCATAAACGGTACAGTTCATCAGACATGTTCAGCCTGCTTTCTTTACTTGACATGAGAATTCCTCCCAGTTTTGAGCTCCTCTCTCTGGAAGCTTCAACAAGGGTTTAGGATACCTTCGCTCTCAAGAGTCACTTACTTTTAATTCAGCCAGTTTATCAACATAAACTTGTTTTGGCTGGTCTTCTCCTTCCTCATACAACCAATTTTCAGTATCTTCTAGTTTCAAAGTAAAACTGTTACGATCCTAAAGATAAAGAAAATATTGTAATTAGGTCAATCAAAAACCAGCTGAATCACCAGTACAGTCACGAGTACAGAATGCAATGATAGATCTCGGATTTGCTTTAAAACACAGGTTGGGCGGAGATGGGAGATACAGAAAACAATGTTGGCAAATGTTACCCTGGACAGGTATGGGGGGTTACTGTTTTACGCTCTCTCCACTATAGGAGACTTGGGGCATGTTTGAAAATTTCAAAACCAGAAACTGTGCATTTAAAAGCAAGGGAGTTAAAATAAGCAGGGAAAGTGAATGGATCTAAAGAAAGGCACATGGTAAACAGCAGCATTCAATGTGCCAAACACTGATTTGTCAAAGTGACGCACACTAACTGGGTCCCGCGGCTCCCGTCTGCAGTCCCAGTTTTCAGGAGGCCGAGGTGGGAGGATGGCGTGAGCCCAGGAGTTGGAGGCTGCAGTGAGCTACGATCAAGCCACTGCACTCCAGCTTGGGCAACAGAACAAGATCCTCTTTTTTTTAATTATTATTTTTAATTAAAATGTTGTGCAAAGACTATCTTTAGGAAACACTGCACTAATAAAGAAATACGTAATTAACTACATAAAACTTCTCCCTCAACACAAAATACACTTTTAATAATTTTACTATACACACAGAGGTGCAGACTTCTCTTCTAACCCACTTAGCGATGCTCCCAGCAGACACAGGGCAGCTGGGCTAACCGTGGCACACTTACATCTTCACTCACAAACTTCTCATATTCACCACTGAGCTTGTCTCGCATTTCATACACATATTCTTCCACCGCATTCTTCGCATCATTCCGCTCCTTCTCCAGTTTATCCTGCATGATCATCTTACCCTGAGAACATTAAATTAACATTACGCATTAATTAGACATTAGCACAACTGAGACAATTTCCACTTAAATACTAACAGAACTATAAAAATAGAGAATTCTTCACCAAATCCTTTTAGTTCTGTGAGCCACTCAACAAAGCAGAGCTGGAAGACTAGTCCTCAACAAATTTTGAGACCAAGAAGTGAGATTTTTGTGGGTGGCACTAGGGCAAAGCATTAAAAATATCACAGTGTAGAAACTCAAAAGCAAAAATAAATGTAAAGGCCAGGTGCTCATACCTGTAATCCTAGCACCCTGGGAGGCCAAGGTGGGAGGACTGCTCAAGCTCAGGAGTTTGAGACCAGCCTGAACAAGATCAAGACCCCATTTCTACAAAAATTAGAGAAATTAGCCAGACGGGACGTGTGCCCATAGGGGTCCCAGCTACTCGGGAGGCTGAGGCAGGAGGATCGCTTGAGCTCAGGAGTTTGAGGTTGCTGTGAGCTATCATGATGCCACTGCACTGGGGTAACAGAGCAAGACTCTGTCTCAAAAAAATATATACATATGTGTGTGTGTGTGTGTGTGTGTGTGTGTATCTATAGTTAGAATGAACAATATTAGGACAACAAAGCAAATATAATCATTAAGTTAGGGAATACTTTTAAAATAACTATAATAAAAGAGCAGAATTGGAATGTTCCTAACACAAAGAAATGTTAAATGCCTGGGGTGATGGATACCCCAATTACCGGATTTAATTCATGTTGTATGCCTGTATCAAAACAGCACATGTACCCTACAAAGACACACAGCCATTCTGTACCCACAATTAAAAAATTTTTTTAAAGAAATTACTGGTTCAATGTCAAAAGGTAAAAATACTGTTGTTGTTATTATGGAATATGAAGAAAAGTCAAATTTATTCATGCAGTATAAATGCCAAAGTTTCTGTAACACAAAATTATTCTAAGATGCACTGGGTACCTAACAGGAAACTTCACAGACAACACTTAGGACAATAAATGTGCTCCAGGATCCCAAACCTTGCGTCACTCGCCGTGACAAGAGTTAATGAATTTGCACAGTGACTGGCAACGGGGAAGGAGTAAGCAAAACAGTGCCACCATTAACGCTATGTGACTTCTCCTACTGATCAACTTCCATGACCCCCAACCTCAAATATCCCAATCTCTAGGGAACAAACATACATCCACACCCAAAACTGAATGCTACTCCCCTACAGCAAAGACACGTCACAGATCTCTTAACAGAGCTTCTACCGACACAGACGCTGCGTTAGTATCACCGTGAACAGACAGACACACCATGGGATCCGTAATTTAAACTTGTCCTCACGGTATCCAAAAGTCTACATCATTTTTTCAAAGTCCAAACAACCAAAAGTGCATAAGGATCACTAGAAAGAGTCTGAATGCCATGGTCATACTGATTAGTTAGCTCATTGTTCTAAGACACTTTTAAACAGCCACCTCGTTCTCAATGTATAAGTTGAGCATCTCTCTGTCTATCTGCCACAGCAGCTGGTTCTCAATCGGCAGGTCCACAGTACTGGTCTTCACTTTCGCCTTCTTGGCTTGGGGTGGTTGGTCCATCTTTTTGTCTTTTGATCCAGCTTGGGAGGTCTAAAATAATAGAAATCATTAACAACAAACACATACACAGACTACTTTGAACTTCAAAATGGGTCTTATTTCAAAAGCTATTTTTGCTTTTTTATTAACGTTGTTCCCTGATGATCTAAATAACTTGGGCCTATCACAGTGTCCAGAAAACAAGAAATAAATAAACATGATATGAGGTGTCTGGAGTAGTCAAATTCGTAGAGATGAAAGCAGAATGGTGGCTGACAGGGACTGTGGGGAAGGGGAGTGTGGTTAGTGGTTTAATGGGTACAGAGTTCCAGTTCTGCAAGATGAGAAGGTTCTGAAGATTGGTTGCACCACAATGTCTGTATTTAATGCTGTACTGAACTGTACACTTAAAAAAGGTTAAGATGGTAAATTTTATGTGTATTTTACGACTGAAAATAAATTTTTAAAAATACATACACATAACAACCTCCCACAATCAATACAGAATCACTATTAAACATTTTTCTTCTATTCTTGGCTAGACATATAGAAATACATTATGAAGTTAGTGGAGAGAAAATATGAAGTTTTTAAGGATCAGTAACATATGTGCAATGTGATTTTCGGAATGTTTTTAACTATTTACATTCTCACAGTAACTGAGGAAGACCCAGCCCGCTGTACCCTGTCTGTAAGTGGGAATTCGTTTAACTTGACCTGTTATTTTAATGAGTTTCTTTGGCTCAATAACCTTTTCTCACACACTACTTCTTCAAATTGCCTCGTAATATTTATTACATCATTCTCTTAGGATTTTTGTGATATTTTTCCACAAATGACCAACGCTTCTAGTTTTTCTCATTTCATATTATTTGTCAATAAAAATTTTTACTGTCAAATGTACCCTTTTCCTTTGTGATTACTTTGGCTGCCTTTATCCTTTGAAAGCTCTTCTCCATCCACAGATGAGAAAAATATACACTTCAAGCTATTGTTTTTCTGGGGCTTTTTTTTTTTTGTTTAGTTTTGTTTTTTAGTTTTTCCTCCTTGCCTTGCTAAGAGTATGTCTGGGTTTTTTAACCCTTAGCTTTAGAATTCATCTGGAATTCAATTTGTTCTATTACGTGAGGAAAGACTTCAATGTCGTTTCCTCACCTCACACCCAAGTCAACTCCTGAAATTAACGTGTCATTTGCATATCATTTCCCTTGGAAGCAACAGTACGAACGACATTCCAGTCCCTGAGCCCCCCAAGGAAGCCTACGGAATGCCGCCCTGAAATCTGCCCGGTTCCCCGGCCCTGGGGCGCAGAGACCTGTCCCTTCTCCCTTCTCTTCACCTGCCTTCCGCAAACAGAACTTCCCTCTCCCACTGCTGCCCCCAACCCACCCAACAGCACGAGAGCTTTTCCATCTTGAAAAAGGCCTGACCCAACTAAATCTGTGAACACAACCTCCTCTGTCCATTTTTTCTTTTTTAATATTACTTGCACAGCTAAAAGAAAGCAATTAAAATTTTTTAGCTGACATCAAAATGGCCAGTAACAGACTTAAGCCACCTTAAGGCTCTGCCAAATACCACAATCAGAAATCCTTAAAAAAGTGAGATCATACATTGTAATTTTATAAATAACTTGAAAGAAAAGGTGTTTTCAATGTTAAGAACAAATTTAAACATGAAAACTCGAAATTAAAGAACAGGTTGTAAAGGATTAAAAAATGTTGCATATTCATTTTGGGATAAATTATTTACAAAATGATTTAAATACAGTAATTAAAATCTTTCAATAAAAAGACATGGATCAGGGAGTTGATAAGATGTGAAAAATTTTTAGGTCTCATTATGTTCATCAGTAATGAATATATTATGGATAGAATGATTCAGTAAGAACAATTCAGAAACTAACATGAACCAATCACTAGCTTAGTAAAACTAGGGCTTCTGAGTGCTTTCTTCCCATGTACCAACTAGAACAGAGTTCAAAGGTCATCTTGCAAAAGGCACACTACAAAACACTATAAAATCTTGCCTAAAAATTGTTGGTAGGCTGGGAGTGGTGGCTCACAACTATAACCCCAGCACTTTGAGAGGCCAAGTCAGGAGAATCGCTTGAAGCCAGGAGTTTGAGACCAACCTAGGCAACACAGCAAGATCCCATCTCTACAAAAAATTTAAAAATTAGCCGGGCATGGTGGCACATGCCTGTAGTCCTACCTACTTGGGAGGCTGAGGTGGGAGGATCACTTGAGCCCAGAAGTTCCAGCCTAGACAACAAAGTGAGACCCTGTCTCTAATTTTAAAAATATATAGTGTTCAAATAAAAGAAGAATCTCTACTATACCCTCTAAGACACAGCCCCTCAGCCAAAACCATGTATGTTAAGAGACCGCAATTCATACTCTAAAACACAAGTCATACCTCCATTTCTTCAGACTCTGCCTTATTTTCTGCTGGTGTTTGCTGCTGTTGCTCTTCAATATGAGCTTCCTCCTGGTCCACTTGCATCTTCTGAAAAACAAGTCAAATTAAATCCTGGAACCACGAAATGTTAATACCAACAGAAGACGAAGCAACCTTCATGGCACACTGACAAAGTCACAAGGTATGAAATTCCTGCTGAATCACCAGCAACCTGGACTCAACTTCCAGGAATGCTACGTGTGACCTACAACACAGACGTTTTCCTGCCGGGATCTCAGCTAACACGTGTGTGCCGTGGGCACGATACTTCCTCTGCCCTGCCCTCGCACAAACCAGAGTGGCTGTGGAATGCTTTGTACGTTACAAGTGCTCGTCCTTCATTGTGGCATCATTTAACACCATCTCCAAAGCACAATCTCAAGAGAGCATTAAGTTTCTCCAAGCTTCCACATGAGTAGTTTCCCTCAAAAGTTTTAACTTTTTCAAGTAATTCCTCAATCAGCCTTTTCATCCTCAAAAGTACAATCGCTGCATGTGTTAGGGAACGGAACACATTGGGAATTCTGTTAAAATTACCAAGCCTAACAACAATGAAGGGAGACGTCTGTGACGCGCCTGAACACGCGGTTCTCAGTGCCTGCAGCAGAGCGGAACGACCTCCGAGGCTTTTCAAACTACCGGCCCCCGGGCCCCGGCCCAAAGCAATTCCAGCAAAATCTCAGGGCGAGACCCAAGCATTTGTAGTTTTATAAAGCTTTGATTCTGGTACACAATGAAGACAAGACCCAGTGCATAATTCCAATAAATGAGTGTACAATCTATTCTACTTGTGAAAATAATCAACTAAGACTCAGAGCATCCTTCAATAACCAGAAAGAATTACAAGAATAACTCGGCTGAGACGTGCATGGTCTGAAGGAGCCAGCCGTGTAAAGACCTCCTGTTGGTTTGGCTGTGCCGGGGGAAGGGACACATGCAAACCCACTCCCACCCAGCGGCTGTCACGATGTTCCTCCCTTGTCACCAAACAAGTCACCACTGCGCCATCAAAAATGGTATAAAATGTCCAGATTACCTCTTCTTCCTTCGAATTCTGATCTGTCTCCATCGGCTCCTCATTCTCCTCAGACTTGTGTACCTCCACCAGGGATGCACTGGACACACTGAAAATGCCGTGGACGTTTACGCGAACCTTGACTTTCACTTTCGAACTGGAGCCATCAGACTGAGGAGTGACCTTCTGAACTGAAAACTGAGCTAGGGACGTATGAAAGACACAAGGAAACACATAACCTAAGCGGATAAAGCCAAACAGGAACATATGCCCACACTGCCAGGTTAGGGCCAGCTCCCAGTGACAGGCCAGTAACTAACATGATGCTTCCAACACGAGCAAAGTGGACACTCTTAGAATCTTACCATCAGACTTCTCCTTCCTCTTTCCACACAGTCTTTTACTATCCTGTCCCGATTAAGGGCTTAAATATCTCCTAATTCTTTCCTTTCTTCCCGTCCCTTGTATTTCAATTTCATCTCTATATGCTACTGACAGATTAATTCCTGAAACAGATTGGTCATATTCTCCTCTACTGAAAAGGAAAAAACCCACTGATTCCACGTGATTCTGTCATTTATCAAGAAACTGTCATTTCTAGATTCAGTTCCTATACAAATGTTTTGCTTATGTTTTCTGGATTCCAACAGCTCTGCAAAGTATGAATTATCACCCTTATTCCTGGCTTTACAAATGAGGAAACAGAGTAAGTTAACTTTCCACAGCTCCTAAGTGCCATTCAAGATGCTCCTAATACTTTTACCTATGTATTCTAGGTCTTTACAGTGTAATTCTAGTTTCTCTCTCTTCTCTCCAAGTATTATTTCCAGATAAGAGTTTCCCAGAGTCTATAAAAACTCTAGCCAACATGGTTCCAAAATCTAGGATGACTTGATACTGTACCACTGTGTACACCTCATAATTGTATGTTAGGGCCAGAACAGGATTTAACTCCTTACAGTATCATACACAAAGCATAATCATAATATGTATTAACTGAGAAATACTGCCCACATAATAGGAGATCCAATCACATAATAACTATCTGACTGGTTCTTAACCTGTTAACAAGACTGGAAGAGGTTTTCTTTTGTAATCTAAAGTATCTAAATTTCAGAATATTGTGCCCTCGTTCTTTCTGCTATCCCGGTTCTCTAAGTAAATATAAGCTACTTTTTTTTTCTTTTTTCTCCCAGCTCTTTACTTACCTATAGCAGGATCTGGGTAGGGTAAATCCCGAGGAAAGCTGTAATAGGCCTCAAGAGTAAAAGGTTCCTTTCTATAAAATGTGAGGACTTTAGAGAAAGGAGCAGCATGATTTTTTGGAAAGACTTCACAGTCACTGAATGGAGGAAAAAGACAAAAATACACAAATTCAGGATATTCCTAACACTTTTACCCATGTATTTATTCTAGGTCTGTTTTTACCCATGTATTCTAGGTTTATAATTACTACATAGTCCTAGTCTGTCTCTCTTCTCAACTGACATTATTTCAGGTGATAAGAGGTGGGCACAGTGGCTCACACCTGTGATCCTGGCACTTTCAGAGGCCGAGGCGGGAGGACTGCTTGAGGCCAGCAGTTCAAGGCCAGCCTGAGCGAGAGACTCCGTCTCTACAAAAAAAGAGAACAACTGGCCGGGCATAGCAGTACATGCCTGTAGTCCCAGCTACTCAGGGAAGCTGAGGCAGGAGGATCACTTGAACCCAGGGGTTTGAGGTTGCAGTGAGTTATTATCATACCACAGTACCTCCACCCTGGGTGACAGAGCAAGAACTTGTCTCATTTTAGGAAAAAAAAGAGATTTCCAACAATCTTTATAGATCAAGCATAAGAAACTAAGTAAGAACAAATGTATTTATTCTGAAAAAAATCAGTGATTTCTTTGCTTCACGCGCTATGACAAAATGTTACAAATTTGCATAAGTTGAAATGGAGTCAATATATTACTCAGGCTTAACACTGAATTAACTTTAAGTATAAAAACGATTAACAAACATTACCTTGACCCTTCTTCAGCTGGAGAATTCCATCTCAGAGAGACTGAATATGGCACTACGTCAGTGATAGAAAATTCTCTGACTTTGAAAGCAGGCGATAAGATTGCACACTAGAATAGTAATTTTTAAAAATTCCATTTGACAAGTATAGACATAAACTGAAAGTATTACTAGACCCACAAACAATGACCTCAGAAAACCACCAATAGTCTTTTATAAATATTTACATTAATAATTCAATGGTGTATAAACAAGCAGTTTTACAACCTTCTATCATCTGTGAAATTAGCTATCTAACTGCTCCTTATTATTTTTCCATTAACCTCCCCAACCCTTATTTAACTGATGTGCACTACTTCATGTTGACCTGCCAAATTCTAACAGTGTATCAGGCTCAAAGTTATCTCTGTTTCTAGTCAATTAATTCGTCTTACTATATGCTACAAAGTACAATCCTTTTTATGAACATCACCTCTGCTATCCATTTTAAAACAAAGATTTCAGAATCTTACGCCTTGAGATCTCCCTGAGACAACCTCAGGTTATCAGTTAGGTACATAAACCACTGTCATCTTGTTACGATGACTTCTAAATGGCTGCCTAGGAAAGAAAGCAAACTCACCTGCAATGCACAGCCTCGAGTGACAGCTTCATCGGCATTTAGTGTTGTGCTGAGTTCTTTACCAAAAAACTTGCTGATCTTCTCTTTCACTGCAGGGATTCGTGTAGCACCACCAACTATCTCCACTGCATAAATATCTTCTTTCTTTAACTCTATTTTTAAACAATTAGACATTTACATTAAAGGAATCTTTAGTATTTTACAACAAAATAAAACAATAACGTCCTGTAATAATGAAATAATTCACAGATGTATAACAAAACTCCTTCACTCCCTCACCTCCGTCCACAACACACACACACTCTCTCTCTCTCTCTCTCTCTCTCTCACACACACACACACACACACACTCACACAGACGTGTGGCATCTGGAAACTAGTAGGTGTTTTGATTCTCAAAATAATGGGGGAATGGTGGCAAAACAATAATGGGATTTAGGAGGTGAGGGCCAGGAATAGTGAATATTCTGTGATGTACAGGTCCTGCAATTTCTGACAGAGCCTCACGCAAAGAACTGCTAAAACATCAACAAATCCAAGGTGCCAGTCAGCCAGCCATAAGGAAAACGAGAGGGCCTCAAAATCATGGTTACCCTGCCCTGGCATGAATGCAAGAGGGATTTAGAATCTAGCTACTCCAGTGCTCTCTTCAGAGCATAAACATAATTCAGATTAAATCACAGGTATAGTCTCCTCATATCGAAAGAAAGAATGTACCAGGGCTCTGCTGTTGCTCATAAAATATCTAACCACCACTGACAATTTCTTGAGAAGGGCAATTTAAAGAAATGGGCTGTCCCAGTGTGGAAGGAATGTGCTCATCTACCATAATCACCCTGATTTAGTACCAAAGCCTGTACCAAGCTGACAGTACACCTCAACACCCTGACATAGCAACCAACACAATGAACTCTACGTAAACACTTTGTCAAAGGTTTTATGAAAATTAGTAATATGTTACTAAATCAAACAACCACCTTTTAACCTGAGACAAAACTAATGCATCTTGTTAAGTACGTGATTATCATACCTTCCCCCTCTGTTATATCTCTCATTCAGCTAAGTAAAGATTCACTGGCAGAAAAGTTTACAAAACTATGACATCAGCACGGCAAAAGATAATTTTTATCACCATGAAATAACTGAGATGCTTATATCCATCTTTTAATCTGAATTAGGTTTCTCGGACAAATTTTTATCAGATTTCTATGAACATTTATCAAAAGATTACTGAAGAAGTGGGGGTTGCTCCAGTAGAAACATAAAAAGATGCTAATATAGCACTGCAGTAGTTCCTATAATAAAAATTCGTATAATTGCTTGGGAAAAAAAGTAATAAACAACATTTTCCAAAGAGTCTGAGATACACAAACAATTCAATCACAAAAATACTTACTGGCTTGTTCCAAAACACTACGAAGTGGTGGCTCTACTCTAGCTAAGAGATCATCACACATCTCCAGAAATTTGCCTCTATTTAAAAAAAAAAAAAAGAAAAAGTTAAATCACACCCTCCTTTTATGTGCAATAGATGGCTAACATCAAAAAACAGACAAGTGTTGGCAAGATGTAGAGAAACTGGATCCCTCATACATGCCCAGAAAGTAAAATGAAAATGGTGCAGCCACTTTGGAAAAGTGTTTGGCAATTCCTCAAAACATTAAACAGAGAGTTACCATGAGTGAGCATTTCCACTCTAGGCATATATCCGAAAGAACTGAACACGTGTTCACGAAAAATATTGCACATCAATGTTCGCAAGCAGCAGCTTTGTTCACAACAGCCGCAAAGTGGAAACAGCCCAAATGTCTATCAACTATATTCGCAATAAAACAGAATGAATACAATAAAAGGAACTGATACATGTTACAACGCAGATTAACTCAGAAAACATACTCGGTGAAAGAAGCCAGTCAAAAAAGAACACACTGTTAGACTCCACTTATATGAAATGTTCAAACCAGAGAGACAGAAAGGAGACGAGTTGGCTGCCTGGACTAGAGGGAGGAAGAGGAGACCCACTAGGTAACGGGTGCAGGGTCACATTTTTTTCTTTTTTGAAATTAATACGCTACTTTTTTTGCGTTAAGTTTTAGGTTTACAGAGGGTTGAATATAAAGAGAATCCCCACACATCCCCTCCCGACCCCAGCCCAGTTCCCCTGTTAACATCCTGCATCAGTGTGGTGTGTCTGTTACACCACAACACCTGGCTAATTTTTTCTATTTTTAACAGAGACAGGGTCAGAGTCTTGCTCAGACTGGTCTGAACTGCTGACCTCAAGTAATCCTCTCACCTCGACCTCGCAGAGTGCCAGGATTATCAGCATGAGACCCCATGCCCAGCCTGACAGTCTTATTTCTAACAGCAAAAAAACTGGGAGGAGACAGTGCCCATCGATAGAAGAAAATAAACATACAATGGCATACTAGTCAGCGAGACAGAAGAAATGACATACCCAACAACTAAATGAATCTCAAAAATTTTATGCTGAGTAAAAAAGGCCTCACACAAAAGACTATATACTATATGATTCCATTTATAAGACGTTCTAGAATAGACAAATTTAATCTATGGCTCAAAAGATTAAAAAAAAAAAAGATCACATCAGTGATTACCTCTGGGGATGAGGGCTGAGGAGACTTTCTAACACAATGATCTATTTCGTGACAAGGGTACTGGTTACAAAGGTGTATGTATGTTTGCCCAAACTCAGCAAATATGCACTCAAAACTCGAGTATGTCATTATATAAAAATATATCCCAAAAAACCCACTGAATTATGGTTAATATGCAAACTTTAGTATTTTGGGAGAAGCACACAGATGTCTGCAATTTACTTCAAACTACATCAAAAAATAAAATTGATGAGCATACAGAAGTATGGATAAATGAACAAATGTTAGTATGTGATATGTGATAAAGCCGGTGCAGCAAAATGTTATCAGTAGAACCTAAGTGGTGGGATAAGGATCATGTTCATTGTAAAATTCTTTCAACCTTGCTGCATGTTCGAAAGGGTCCATAATGAAAAACACGAGAAAGCAAAGGAGTAGAGAAGATTCTAGGAAGATCGCAGCAGCAGTGGGAGAGGTTTTTGGTAGTTTCTAAAGTTTTTAATGTTTTATTAAAATATAATTCACATAACATAGAATTCACCCATTTAAAGTGTAAATTCAATGACAATATATTTAGAGTTGTGCATCATTATCACAATCAATTTTAAAACTTCTCATCACTCTAAACTGTTTTCTCCGACCCCTACACACATCCCTCTGCCCTAGGCGACCACTAATCTTTCTGTCTCTACAGATTTGCCTATATCTGGACATTTCATATAAACAGAAGTATCAGTTATGTGGTCCTTTGCAACTTTCTCATTAGCATGAAGTTTTCAAGGTTCGTCCATGTTTTATTACGTACCTATACTATCATTGTTTAGATTCCCAAATAATATCCCACAGTATGGACATACTACATTTGTTTATCCACTACATCAGTTGGACATTTGGGCTGTTTCCACCTTTTGGCTCTTATGAGTAATGGTGCTATGAATATTTGTGTATGAGTTTTTGTGTGGACATGTTTTCCTTTCTCTTGGGTATATATCTACGAGTCCAACTGCATGGCAATTCTATGTTTAACCTTTTCAGAAACTGTCAGACTCTGTTCTAAAATGGCTGCACCATGTTACATTCCCACCAGCAGCATGTGAATATTTCTCCACATTCTCTCCAATGCTTATTGTCTTTTTTACAACATACAATAATCCTAGTGGGTGGGAAGCAGTATCTCGTTGTGGTTTTGACTTGCATTTCCTTGATGGCTAATGACACTGAGCATCTTCTTGTGCTTACTGGTCATCTGTATAACCCTACCCTGAAGAAATAAATGTCTATTCAGATTCTTTGCCCATTATTATTTGGGTTGTAGTTTTATTAAGTTGCAATAGTTCTTTATATATTCTATATACAAGTTGGTATAGTTTCTGAATCTCTTCATATCACATCAAATAAATACACAGAGCAACTAGGATAGCAAAACCAAAACCCATTAATAAAGCCTACAACAAAGTATTCCCACAAATCCCAAAATACAAATAGGTAGAGACAAATCACGGACAACTACCACTCCTGCTTAGTATCAGCTCTGCAAAAGGAAGGAAAATGAAACAACAGGGCATATAATGGACCTGAACACTCCAGAATAACCAAAATTCAGCAGGCCAATATGAAAACAGCACCTGAAATCAAGAAGAGTTTGCACACTCCAAAACAAAAGAGGTCCTCGGTAAGGTATACAGGGACCGTAACAAACTGGACCCAACCTAAAATTCCCTTCAAGGAAAAAAAGACTCCATTGAAGAAAACTGCTGATTAAAACATCCGAACTGGCCTGCTGCAGCGGCTCACGCCTGTAATCCCAGCACTTTGGGAGGCCAAGGAAGGTGGACCGCTTGACACCGAGAGTTCAAGACCAGCCTGGCCAACATAGCAAGACCATGTCTCTACAAAAAAATAAAAATTAGTCAGGTATGACAGCACATACCTCTAGTCCCAGCTATAGCCTGGATGACAGAGACCCTGTCTCAAATAACTAAATACATAAATAAATAAAATGTGGTATATCTGTACAATGAAATCTGCCGGAAAAAGCAATGGAGTACGAATACATGCTACAGTGTGGAGGAACCTCAAAAACATTACACTAAATGAAAGAAGTCAGCCACAAAAGCAGCCAGACACATATTACATGACTCCATTTATATGAAATACCCAGAATAGGTAAATCAATGCAGACAGAAAACAGACTGGTGATTACCAAGGCCAGAGGCAAGGGGAAATGGGAAATAACTGCTTGATGAGTACAGGGTTTTATTTTGGGATGAAAATGGTTTTTCAGGAGACAGACGTGGCCACTGCACAACAGTGAGAACATATAAATGCACTGAACTGCTCGCTTTAAAATGGTTAATTTTACAGTATGTAAATTTCGCCTCAAGTTTTTTAAAAATGAAGAAAAGGTTAATTAGAAGAAGCACTGTAATATCATGTCAGAAATTAACAAAAGATTATTTCTGACATTACAGTGTTTCTTAAAGAAAAGAAAAAAGTGAGCATTCAATGATACGTGCTGACGATGCAGATACAGTACATTACTGTTTAATAAAAACAGAAAACAGGCAAATTCAGTTTTCGAGAAAATTTAAATGACTTTACAGGTCTCTATTTAGCTCTTATAAATAAATAACATTTCACCAACAATTTCTGAAACACATACTGGTCTACCTCCAGATTCCGTAACACATACACACACAAAAAACTGCCACTTCATAAAAATGAAAGCTATCACTTTCAAATAGGGAAAAAAGGCAACTACAGATTTGTATATAGACAATAGACACCATCTCAATTTTTTAAGAATAGCCCAGGCACACTTCCCCAAAGAAGCTGTCAGTCATGCCTGAATTCTACCAGCAGAGCTCAAAACCAAAAGAACATCTCGCTCCTGTCATCCAAGCAACCGAACCAGGTGACAGTAACACTCCGGGTATTTTGGAGGGTAGCCCTGAAATGTCAATCACCCAGAATTCTCACAGCTCTATACCAAAGAGCTGCCCTCAGGTGATCCTGAACCACTAAAAAAGAACAGTTTCTTAATCACTGGGTAAATTAAATTCAACTTAATTCTGCAATAAAGCACTTTGCTCTGATTTTGTGAAAACTGATAACTCATGTGTAAGAAATGCATGTGTAAAGAACTACCAACTTCCTTCAACATTCAATTAATCAGAACAAAAATATCAGTCTACATTAGAATAACCAAATTCAGCCTTTACATAAAAAGCAGGGTACTGAATGACCTCTTCATTTTTACCCATAGCACTCATCAGTTCTATCAACAACCACGATGATTTCAAAAATTAGCTAATTATGGCTAATACAAATGGAGAAAAATCACAGTTCACGTTAACATCAAAATATTAATATAGTTACCTATTCATAGTTCCAGATACATCAACATCATTCATAAAACACTCAATGCTCAAAGGGAGGTCTGAAGCATTTGCACTCATCAATTTCTTGAGTTTCTCACACTCCTGAGAGAGTCGTAATAATGCACGGATTTTGGACTTTATGTCTAGCTTGTATTTCTTCCCAAATTCTTCACAGAAGTGATTTACTAAAACTTCATCAAATTTTCTGCCTCCCAGTGTCGTGTCAAATGCAGTGGCCAGAACCTTAGAAAAAAAGATGATAATTAATCTAACAACTAAGCAATCAACTTTAAAATGTATCATGATAAACATTTAACATATAAGTCATTTGTAAACAAAAACACGAGGGAGTTACATTAAGGTTGAAACAAGGCAATGTGTGTGTATCATTTACCAGCCTGGGGGATGTTTTTACAATGAATATTTTTATCATTAGATTTAAAAGAAATCAAAAGGATTAGAAAACTAACAAGTGACGCTGACAGTGAAGGATAATTTAGAAAAACAAAAGCAGATGGTCACTAATACACATCACTCTGATCCAAAGCCAGGCTAAATTATGGCCGGAATCTTTTGTTTAAAGATGAAACAAGCTAGGCACGGTGGCTAACGCCTGTAATTCTAGCACTCTGGGAGACCAAGGTGGGAGGATCCTTTGAGGTCAAGAGTTTGATCAAGACCAGCCTGAGCAAGAGCCAAGACCCTGTCTCTACCAAAAACAGAAAAAATTAGCGGGCGTGGTGGTGCGCACCTGTAGTTCCAGCTACTTGGGAGGCTGAGGCAGGAGGCTCGCTTGACAGTCTCACTCTGTCACATACATACATACATAAATAAAAATAAAATAAAAACATGAAACAGCTGGCAGTAGTGGCTCATGCCTATAATCCCGCGCTTTGGGAGGCTAAGGCGGGAGGATCACTTGGGGCCAGGAGTTCAAGACCAGCCTGGGCAACATAGCAAGACCTCGTCTCTACCAGAAAAAAAAAGATGAAAGTATAGAATGGATCTTAGAAATAACCATTAGTGACTGAAGTTTAAACACTGAGAATTACACTTGGTCCACCATCATAGCTATAAAAAAAAAAAAAAATCACATTTCCTAACTATCTGAAAGATTTGCTTTTTATTAAAAAAAAAAAAAAAACTACAAATAATATAAACCAGAAAATAAAGCAGAACCAAGTCTATTTTCAAAGAAACAGGACCACAACAAAGTCTCAAAATGCCCTCCAAAACCACCAAATTATTTATTTGGGGATACTCCCTCCCCAGCAATCCCCAAGGCAGTGGTGGGGTATAGACCTTGGCACCAAGAACTTTGAGACACAACTCAAAAAATTAAAGCAAACACCCGAAAAATCCTTGGTTCTTAACCAAATTCTAAATGAAATCATCTAGCTAGATGGAGAACTGATTTCATGCCCTGCTGTGAAGCTGGCATAAACGAGCAAACCCAACCGTGACTGCGATCACCCTCTGGCCCTCCTTGCTTTCTGCACTTCTGTAAGTTCCACACTGCTTGCTCCGGGGCTTTCAGCTTTCCAGAAATCTCAAATACCACTCCTGGCCCAGTCTCTTTCGCTATCCAAGTTCTAGTTCTTCCAACCCTTTCCCACAACATTCAAAACCTCAAGAGCAAGAAGAGAAAGCACCTTCACCATCCCCTCCATCCCCAGAGTTAGAGACTACATGTTAAGGAAAGCACTGTTTTTCCCATATTACAGGAACAAAAATAAGACTCGGGGATCTCAAGAGCTTTCTTCCTCAAGGTCTACATGCTTCGCTTCACACCACGCCAACTCTTGAAAATATTCTGGGCCTACAATCTATGCTCCACCCAACAACACCTAGTTCCACTTCAGATGGCTCACAGCAAGCTTCCATCAGTGAAACAAAATTCTTTAACCAATTATTTCAGTTGCCTCTCAGAAATGCTTAACTATTATACTAGTAATATAGTCTTCTGGAAAAAATATACTTACTTTCAGTTTTCCTCTATTAAATGCGCATACAGAAACTTGATAAGCAGAATGACCCATGTCTACAAAAACTACATTTCTTGGTTTCTCTTCTAAGGCAGGAAGATCTTGCTTATAGATTCCGTATGCAAGAGCAACTACACAGGAAAAAAGTAAATTCAACATAATATCATCTAAGTAATAAATAAAATTCATTTAAATAGTAAAAAGCAGGTTTAATACATAGTGAATGGGACTACATCATGTACTGTGTTTTAGATAGAATCAAATTATAAGTGTTGCATAATTTATTCAAGAAGAACACATTAACTTCAAACAGTTAAATGCTGACATTAACTTAAGACTTCCTTACAGTGTCCCGTGGACTTTGGCAGTTTTCCCCAAACCAATTCCATTCTCCAAACATATTTTCCCAGATTTCTTCCACCCTTGTTCCCACATGTCCTGTCCCCGAGATGCTGCTTTATGCCCCAATTCCTCTGACGCCACCAGTCCACAAGTCGAGAGAAGGCCCCCCTTTAAACCACACCACTGCTGCACGCACACACTCAGTGTGCTCCTTTCCAAACACGCGTGTGATTAAATACCAAAGTACATGCTGTGAGGCTCCAGAGAAAGTACTGGTCAAACTGATTCTATGTGCCACTGTATCCAAAACTACGACGACACACAGGTAGAAAGTAAGGATGGCAGCATGCCAAGCAAAATAAAGCGAAGAAACCCTAGGGTTTTAAGAGTTGAAATTTCAAAATAAAGTTATGTCAAAAAAGTAATAAACAGTCCTCCCTACCTGCAGTAGTTTCGTTCATTAACCGCAGGCAATTGAGGCCAGCAATCTGTGTCGCATCCATCACTGAGCGTCTTTCCGCATCAGTATAGAAACACGGAACCTACCAAAAAATTTGAACATTTGCTGTATTAGAGATTTCTCATTTTAGTTAGTAAAACCCAGGAACACCCTCAAATACCTACAGCAATTTATTCGGTATACAATTAAGAAAGTATTTCAAACCAGTAGGAAAAAGAACATTCATAAAGTAGCACTGGGATACGTGGACAGCCATACATTACACAGTGGACCACAATCCCAAGAGCTCAAGTAGTGACTGTGCAAAAAACAGTTAATACAGAGGCCAGAAACTGCTATCCTTAGAAAAGGCCTACTTGCATGCTGGCCCTTGCCTGGCATCTAGGAACCTGATAAATAGTTCCCTAAATTGATAGAAAATTTTCCTTACACGATTAGGAGTGGCTCACTGTGCCTAAACTGTTTATATAAACAATGTAGTTTGTGCTGACTACCTGCTTTCCTTCTGGGAGTCCAGAATTTTGGTACACGCTAGGTTTAGGGTACCTATGTGATTGACTCTCAGTAAAAACTTTGGACTTCTAGGCTCAGGCACAACTTCCCTGGTGGAGGACACTTCAATTGTGCTGTTATAACTTGCTGCTGGAGAACTAAGTACATCCTGTCTGACTCTTGGAAGATTGTGCCTTGTTGCCTCCAGACGTTGACTCATGTACCTTTTCCCTCTGTTGACTATACTTTGTATCCTTTCATTGTAATAAATCTTAGTACAAGTACAGCTGTATATACTGCACTAGGAATCCTCCTACCAAATCATCAAAACTCAGTGTGCTCTTAAGGACCCCTAAACATGACTTAACAGATCACCTTTTAACTAATCCCCAAAACTGGAAAAGCTACTCAGGCATTCCACTATTTTAATAAATTTTTCTTCTACATTGAATTCAGGATCAAAGTTAAGGCCACTGGATGGAAGAATGGGGACAAATCTGGGAGACCAATGGAGAGCTGAGAAAAGGTAGAAGCATCTACGAAATAGTGCCTATTATATCAACCAGTGCGGAGTCAAGGTCATTTGGATCAGAGCTTTTTAAAAGAATATAAGCATTTTTATTCTTCCTTAAATCTCCAGAATGTGGCCAGGCACAGTGGTTCATGCCTGTAATCTCAGGACTTTGGAAGGCTAAAGTAGGAGGATGGTTTGAGGCTAGGAGTTCAAAATCAGCCTGGGCAATATAGTGAGACCCCCATCTCTACAAAATGAAAAAAAAAAATAATAATAATGATAATTAGCCAGGCATGGTGGTACATTTGTAGTCTTCACTACTTGGGAGGCTGAGACAAGAGGGCAGCTTAAGCCCAAGAGTTCAAAGCTGCAGCGCACTATGGTTGCACCACTGCACTCCAGCCTAGGGCAACGCAGAGCCCTGTCTCAAAAAAATATAATAAAATAAAAATAAATCCCCAGAATATGGTACACAAGCTATAACCAAATTCTTTTTTTTTTTTTTTCTTTTTCTTTTGAGACAGAGTCTCACTCTGTTGCCCGGGCTAGAGTGCTGTGGCCTCAACCTAGCTCACAGCAACCTCAAACTCCTGGGCTCAAGTAATCCTCCTGCCTCAGCCTCCCAAGTAGCTGGGACTACAGGCATGCGCCACCACGCTGGCTAATTTTTTTCTGTATAGTTTAGTTGTCCAGCTAATTTCTTTTCTTTTTTTTTTTTTTTCCGCTCTTGCTCAGGCTGGTCTCAAACTCCTGAGCTCAAGGGATCCGCCCACCTCAGCCTCCCAGAGTGCTAGGATCACAGGCGTGAGCCACCGCAACTGGCCTATAATCAGATTCTTCCTGACAATGTCACTTCTACTTTACTAGATAACCAAGGACCAAGGAATCTACTGGAAAACAGATTCTGGGGTGAAAAAGCCACCTAACAGTCCTTCTTGGCCAATCAAAGCATCAGCATTATGACATAAGAGGCCACAGAAGTAAAGTATCAGACCGCAACTACAGAATGAAGAGATTCAGTGGCAAAGCCAACACGGCCACCTACATTTCAAGAGTCCCTAAGGACTCTACCGTACTACAAGTGCAAAGCTACAAGTGGCCAAGCTTCCACCTACACAGGATGTGGAAAGGACAAAATGCTGCCTTGTCTGTAAAGCTAGATACAGGCAGCAAATAGAAATGGAGGAAAAGAACAGCGATTTACAATCGGGAGTATTCAACAAACAAGTCGCTACACTATGCCAGGCACCATATAAGATGCTGAAAAAAATCCAAGAAGTGGGCTTTGAGATGAGCCTCAGATAAGATTTAAATAGGCAAAATAATGGAGAGGCCTAAGCAAAAGCTACGAGGCAGAAAAGAATATTTAAGAAAATGACGATTAGCTTGACAGATTTTTAAAATAACCATTACAACCTAAGACAAAGAAAAACAAAAAAACATTTTACTTGCAGTTTTCTTCTCTCTGCTCCTTCACACAAATCCCCAATAATGTGCAGGGATCAAACTCACCGAAACAACACAGTCAACAACGGGCTTCTTAAGAACACTTTCTGCTGTCTCCTTCAGTTTGGACAAAAGCATGGCAGTGACTTGCTCAGTGGTAAAATTTCGCTCTTCTTCCATATACATCACCTGCAAGAAAACAAAAGGGTCTAGACTTATCAGATTTCTTCATGTCTTAATCTTAAAAGCCTAAAGTGAACAAGGCCTCCCATCAACAATGGAACATTATTTTAAGAGTTGGGCCAGTCGAGGTCGCTCACACCTGTAATCCTAGCACTTTGGGAGGCCAAAGCAGGAGGATCACTTGAGGTCAGAGTTCAAGAGCAACCTCAGCAAGAGCGAGACCCCATCTCCATTAAAAATAGAAAGAAATTAGTCAGGCAACTAAAAATAGGAACAAAAAATTAGCCGGGCATGGTGGTGCATGCCTGTAGTCCCAGCTACTTGGGAGGCTGAGGCAGGAGGATCACTTGAGCCCAGGAGTTTGAGGTTCTGTGAGCTAGGCTGATGCCATGGCACTCACTCTAGCCCAGGCAACACAGCGATACTCTGTCTCAAAAAAAAAAAAAAAAAGAGAGAGAGAGAGTGAGTTGGAAAAAAGCTCGTTTTGGAAGCAAAACCTTGAAGGTCACTTTTAGCTTTTGACATGCTTTCCAAACATGATACTTGGAGATGGAAGACCATGACATAAAACAAACCTAATGAGCATCACCTATTTCCTCACCTCCTTTCCCCCCCCCCCCACTCCTGCACGCCAGCTTCATCCCTTAGTATATGCCACTCGAACTCTTCTGAGATCATCACCACAGGCATCCTAAGTAAACCTAGTGATCGATCATTCCTTAGTTTTCAGAATTTTTCACTTTTATGTTTCACTGAATTCTTAGCTACACTGGCACAATGGACTATTTTTTTCTCACAGTTCTCATTATCTCTCGGCTTTGAAGCCTGTTCTCATGATTCTTATTTCTCCCACTTGAGTGTCTCCAACCTCCAATCTCCTCTCCCTAAACTCACCTGCCTGGAAAGCTCATCTTCCCTTTGCGGACTTTTCTTCCTAACCCTGAGTGCAAGAGAGGCCGAGGTGTCCACCCTACCATCTCCCAGCCTCTCACTTCTTTTGTGTGATCAGTTCACTGCAGACTTCAAAAGCAGACTCCTCTAGATGTCCCAGAGATAGCAAAGACCAAACTCACTTTCCCTAAGACTATCTTTCCAACCTAAGTCTTATTGCTAAAAGTATGACCATATATCTGCTAGTGACTTAAGTGTTGATTCCTTTGCCTGCTCTTCCAGAAGTCAGGCCCTAAAATCATACCAGAAAGGCCACTGCGACCGTGAACGAAACAAGCGGCAATGGCAGTGTTAACTTAAACCATCACTCTCCGAGCCTCCAACCCGTATGAACAGCACCAAGAGCTCCCAACCAAATTCCAGACCCTTCAAAAAATGTCAAATAGTCTTTACCAGCAAAAGCTTTTCCTAAGCATTTGTAAGCATTTTCATTACAACCTGACATCAGAAAGGTATGGATATACATGGAACTGATAAAATACTGCATTTTTATCATAAGGCATTAACTTGGGAACCTTACCTTTATGCCAGTTAATCCACTGGGCAACTGCACGATATCATATGCAAGGTTAGATTTTTCTGCCTCCACAAAAGGATCAGAGAATGCTCGGCCATGGAATCTTTTAAATCCTTGGACTGTGTTCTTTGCATTGGAAATTACCTAAGAGAAAAATATCAAAGAATCAAAACACTACCATTAATTTTTTTTTTTCCAACAGCCTTAGATTAAATTAGCATCATTTTGGCATCGCAGTTTCCTGCCTGGTTTCAGTTTCTTCACACACTAAACCACCCTAAATGGTGCCCGCTGGATGAAAAGGAATGAGGAACTTGTACGGGTCTCACTGTGGCAAGGCCAAGACTCTACTTCTCCATGAAGTGAAGTCATTAAACTTATAAAAGTATTTTCTGTTCTTCTGTTCTTAAACTTCTAATAAACATTTACATAAAATGACTTCTAGCTTTTAAAAATTGTCTATAGCTACGGTTCAAACTTTCCAGGAACCAATTTGGCAAAAGGTGTCAACTTAGAAATTCTAGTTAAAGAAACTTCCCATAAAGCAAAAAGATCAAACTAAGTATACAAAGATGAATGCCAAAGGATACTGAATTATTTATAATAGCAGAAGCCTAGAAACAGCCTGGATGGTTTTGTATCAGAGAAATGGTTAAATAAATTATGGTATATCCATACAATGAAATGCCATATAATAGATAAGAATTTATAGAAGGTTGGAAGAGAAGTGTCTATACAGTATGATCTCACTTTCTTAGGGGGAAAAAACATACACATGCTTAGAAACAGTACAAAGGGTTCTACATTAAGATTATCTGGCCGGGTGCAATGGCTCACACCTGCAATCCCAGCACTTTGGGAAGCCAAGGCAGGAAGATCATTTAAGGCCTGGGGTTCAAGACCAGCCTGGACAACACAGTGAGATCCCCACCTCTACAAAAAATTTAAAAATTAGCCAGGCAAGGTGGCACATGCCTATAATCCTAGCTACTTGGGAGGCTGAGGTGGGAAAGATCACTTGAGCCCCAGAGTTCAAGGTTATAGAGTGCTAGGAGCATACCACTGCACACCAGCCTGGTGACAGAGCAACACCCTGTCTCTAAAAAAGAATTATAATAAAAATAAAAAGATGGTTAACAGTGATGTGTAGATAATGGCTGTTAACAGGTGACTTCCAAATTCCTTATGCTTTTATATCTACATTTTCTTATTCCTCTGGAATAAACTATTACAACTTATGTGGGGGAAATGCTGACAAAGCCTTTCAACCAGTTTCAGGATGAACTTGTACTTAAGATTTACAGAGGCCGCTCTTCCCAGTGCAAGAGATACAAGGAGCCTGCAAAGAAGGTATCACAGAGCTCCCCTGCATCAGCTAGGTCAAAAGGCAAGCACAGAAGTCCTTTTGTAAAACAAATGAGGCCTCCAAAATCAGGCCCGGCTTGGGTGAGCTGCCAAATGGGAACTCTGTAACATAGTAACTATGTCAACCTAGAACTGGGCAGCCAGTTCAGAACAATGACTGTTCTCAATGATGAAAGCAGGTTTAAAAACAAGAATTCACTGGAATTTTAGAAGGAAGGACATTTCAAAATAGCACTGTATTTGCTATCTATTGCCTTCTAAAATACCTTGAACATTTAAAAGATAAGACTATAAAACAACCAATTTAATTAAAAACCTGTTGGCCAAGCACTATTTCCTTAGGTTCATAAATCTTGGGCCCTGCCCAGCCCAGAAAAAGAGACAAGTTATTCACTCTGTATGTTGCTCCAGACTGAACCATAGAAAGGTCAAAAAGGCAACTCCTTAATTTTCCTAAGACCTCAAATACTCAAGATAACAGAACTCTTAGGGTTCTCTGCTCTGGTTACTCAAAAACCAGCAAATATGTCAGGTTCCTGGTTTAGAGTAAACTAATGGTAAGTCCTTCAATGTGCTTCTACAAGTAAGCTTTCCTTCCTTGAGAAACTTCATTAATAAGATCAACACTGGCCTTAAATACGAATAAGACAAAAGGCCCAACAAGACAGACTCTGAGGAGCATTCGCAGTATCAAGGAACAAGCAACCCTTGCTTAAACAAGATCTGGGCAAAATACATCTTGGCAGTTTGCATTAAACAGATTATACCGCTAACGCTATTTTAAAGCTGTTTGCTTCTCACCCAAGTGCTCATCCCTCAGCATCCACAGGGGTTTGGTTCCAGGACATCCCCCACCCCACGATTATACCAAAATCCACAAATGCTCAAGTCCCTCATATAAACTGGCATAGTATTTGCATATAACCTCTGCACATCCTCTTGTACACTTTAAATCATCTCTAGATTACTTATAATACTTAATACAATATAAATGCTATATTAATTGTTGTTATACTGTATGGTTTTTATTTGTATTATTTTTTATTATTTTTCCCCCCAAATATTTTCAACACTCAGTTGGTTGAATCCAAGACACGGAACCCACAGGATAGGAAGGGCCAACTATGCATGAAAACAGGGATCACGTCTTGTCTCTGTCAGTTGTATGCCCAAAGCCCACGAGTGCTGGGCACATCATGGGCACTGAAACAAATGCCGAACCAATGGATGAACAAACCAGAGAATTAAGTCATTTTAAGAAAAAACAAAACTCTACCTGGCTTTTAGCCGCTGCTCCAATTGAACGATTCTTAGGACCAAAAGAAATGCAAGCCCTAGAAGATAAAACAAACATTAAAGAATCAAATCTTATTGCAGTATTGCACCCAAAACCACAGCAGGCAAGATTTCTGAGCCTCAGCCATGTTATTTTACCAGTATGCAAGTCTACGATTTTGATCTTTCCATTGAGTTAATCTGTCCACAAAACAGGCTGCCTCTTCAGCGCCCTGTCATTTAGTTGTTGGAGCACAAATCTTATGTGGTAACTACCTGTCCAGTCTCCACCATCCTCTAGTTATTTTTCAAGTCTTGTGTTCAAAATCCCAACATAAAATAAAGTACCCTCACATCAATATATCAATTAAATGTTCTTCTCGTTTTTTAAGACAACGCATAACTTCACCAAGAACAGAGTCTACAAACCCTGAAAACGACTCCTGCCCTACTGCATATAAGTAAAAAGTAATTTTTCTATAACTAGCTTCCAAGGACACAGAATTTCTGACAAGGAGCTTCATTCTCACTTCTGCACATTCTTCCAAATCGCCAATTCATACAGTGTCTTACTGAAACCTGCTGAAAACTGAAACCTGCTTGAAGTAAAAAACAATGCATTTAAGCTTATAAAATCAGTTGTCTCAGAGTGGATGCTTCTGCTATCTTGGCCCCTATGTTTTTCATTCTAACCCCTCTGGAATCCTGCCCAATCATATCATTACCCACAAAGACCCTAAAAGAGGAAACTCTTCCCAGAGTCCACTTCCCCCTCAAGCTATTGAGTCTTCTCTTCCTTCTACTACTTTAATGATAAAGATTGCATCCATTGCTTATCACATTTAATCCTCAGAAGCACCTTACCCTATCTTATCCCCATTTTTACAGGGCAGGAAACTGAGTCCAAAAAGGTATTAATAAATAAATTTACCCACGGCCAACCAATCTGAAAGCAACAGAACTCTAGATCATGTCTCCCTACTTTATACTCCAGCTTTGAACCTCTCTATCCTCCCCTAAACTTCCAATTCAGCAGAGTGATTTAGAATAAGGACTCTCAGGCCAGGTGCAGTGGCTCATGCCTATAATCCCAGCACTTCGGGAGGCCAAGGTGGGAGGATCACTTGAGGCCAGGAATTTGAGACCAGCCTGGGAAACAGAGTGAGACCCCATCTCCACAAAAAGATTTGTAAAAAATTAGCCAGGTGTGGTGGTGCATGCCTGTAGTCCTAGCTACCCGGCAGGCTGAGACAGGAGGATGGCTTGATGCCAGGAGTTCAAGGTTACAGGGGGGTGTGGTAGCGCCACTGCACTTAAGCCTGAGTGACAGAGCGAAACCCCAACTCATTCATTCACACATACATAATAAATAAGGGCTCTGGAGCTATACAGCCTCAGTACAAATCTGACTGCACTAGACGACCTGTCTATTAATTCAGTAGAATTGTTTGATTTACATAAGCTTACTGGCCCTGTGACAACTGGCAGAACGCTGGGCCTCTCTGGGCTGCAGTAGCCCTTTCCGACCAATGGGCTACGGATCTGAGAGTCATCTCCCAGGGGAGCTGAGGGCAGCTGGGCTCTGTATTAATTGGCGGGAAGAACATGGCACAGCCTGGGATCTCATCAGAATTTCTCCAAATCTTGACACAGGGGTTAAGCTTAGCCTTTCCACAAATATGCCACCAATCACTTTAGTATTTACTTTAGATTTAAAAAAACAACCTCAGTATCACTCAAATGTCTCTCCTTTCAAAGCCCACGATGCTCTTTAGGAAACTGCCCAAAGTAATCTCACCCACTATGTCCACTCCCTCCACCCCACAAATGCTGCCCAGCCTAAGCCTAATAATTGGCACTTCTGAAAACTACCAGATCTGAATTTCTAAGGTACATCCTACCAAGACCTCAATCTCAACATAACTAAAAAGCAGTGTTATTTATCTTGTTGTTTCCTGCAGCCCTTTTTTGCAAACCTTCATCTCCTCAAAACAACTACCAGCTCTAAGAAGAAAAGACATTAATGTTCCCAACTGTCCTGTAAGTCCTGCTGAAGCGTCAATTCCCTGTTCCACCTCAGTAACGCCAAAGCTGTCTGGCTTCTAAATCACCTTCCAAACAAAACCAACTACCAACAAATAAAGCCCAAAAATGTTAATATGGAGCCTAAGGCCTCTCTCAACCCAACTCAACCCCCCCCCCTCCTATTTTCCAGAGGCTTCTCCCCCACGCCGTGAGCCAAGAGAAGTTGGATAAAGTCTCAATCTTCCTTCTTTGCTCACGCCACTTTTCATATCTGAAACGCCTCCTGGTCCTTCACTTGTTCTCGAGGAGCATCACCTATTTTGTCTGTAATGCCTTTCCAATCCAACCTTCCCAAGTACAAATTAATCATTTCTATTTAATATCTCTTAAAATTTATTGGACTTGGCTTAATTTCTACTTAGCACTGACCACAAACTGAACTGCATTATGAATGCTAACATATTTGTTTTCCCTTCTAAAAGTTTTATAAACCAGATCACAACCTATGCGTGAGTCTAAAGTTAACTGGGCTGTTGGAGAAGTCATGAACAACTTAAACAGAAAACACCAGCATGCACTGTATATAAAAGTGTATGTTATTTAAATGAAGTTTTTTTCAGTTGTGCATGTACATACGAGGTCTCAATGTAAAATACATAATCTAATAAAATTCGGGGTCCTCGGTTATAGACATACACTGTCCAATAAAGTAGCCACTAGCCACATGTGGCCACTTAAATTTAAATTATTTAGAATTTAAAAGTCATTTCTTCAATCCACTGACCACATCTCAAGTGCTCAATACTCAAGTGTGGCCTGTGGCTACTGTTCTGGACAATACAGAGAACATTTCCGTCATCCTAGACAGTTCTATTGGACAGAACATTATTTCCTCAAAAATGTTCCCTAGACAATATTGCTCTAGACAATATTCTCCTTGAGGTCAATATTTTTACTTAAAAATCTACATCTGCATTCTTAACAGTAATAGAAGTGTTTCATACATCTCGAAGAGCCAAATAAATTTCTCAGTCCAAATTATTCATTCTCCTTTTTCCTGGTCTGTACATGCACACACAGCAAATAGTTCCCAACTTCTTACAAAGCAATTGTCACTAATGCAACTTCAATCTTTACCATGTAATATAGCAACTAAACCTCAAAAAAGGCATAATTCTTCAAGTATAGAAAAATTTTATACTTTTCTTATATCGTGCAAAAATCACCAATATCACTACATAATTCTTACATCTGAAGTTCTATAACAAGCAGCCAACTATTGCGCAAGAGAAATCTTTAGCATTTCCACTTCGTCACCAACTTGGCTGATTTGAACACTACACAGTTAAAAGAGCTCAGGCTCTAGAATCAGACAGTCTGGGTCTGCCCCAATCCTTCTGCCCTTGTAGCTGTGTCACCCCTGCTGTTTAATCTCCACGATTTGATTGGCTCATCTCTAAAATCACAGCACCTATCTCATACGATGGCTATAGATTAAACTTGACGATCCACTTTTATTCCTTCAGGACACTAACATGGAAACAGCATTACAAGAATATTTAAAGGAAATTTTTCTCTCCTTCCCATTCCTCATGAACTTCCAAAATCTGCACACAGCCTGCATCCAATCCCTAACTGTGGCAGGAAGCCTGTTTCATCCAAGCAGGTCAAGCTCCCTTGTTTGACAGCTTTCATTAGAGAGCCTTCTTGTGCCAGGCAGTGTGCTGAGCACTCGACGCTTGATACTCCAAGATATTCTGAGAAAAGGGCTATTATTAACCCTATTTTCATAGATAAAGAGCTGATTCAAGTCAAGTTAAGGTGCCCAAAAACATAACTAAACTAGGAAATATTAGAGTCAGGATTCAAAAATCAGGACTATCAGACTTCAAATCCCATACATACGTACTCTTGTACTCCTAAACTGTTAATTCCTACTTCTACACCTTACTGTCTCGATCCATTCCTCCATGCATTCTAATCCTATTTGCTCAAACCTACTCAAGACTTTCCTCATCTAGTCCCGCCCCCCCCCACCATGTACCTCTCCTTGGAACATGGTGTTTTAAGTCTGTACCATGTAATCTTGTCCATAATTGGACTCTTGTTCTATTTACTCTTGCTTTGTGTCATTCATATTGTCACCTAGGGTGGTTACATCTCTAGACAACAGGAATCTTTATTTTACACTTTCTCTGTACTACACACAATGCAAAGTCAGTGCAGCTAAAACCGTAATAAGTATTCACACACTTGCTGTTTGGATGGTAACACTTTTCTTCCATTCCAAATTACAAGCTGGCAGCACAGAAAGTCAATTCAA
Organism: Eulemur rufifrons; assembly: GCF_041146395.1. NCBI lineage: Eukaryota > Metazoa > Chordata > Mammalia > Primates > Lemuridae > Eulemur > Eulemur rufifrons. The sequence continues at coordinate 1,653,470 of NC_090992.1, read as the reverse complement.
ATCAAGTTCAAGATCCCTCTGTTCTAATCTTTAGGTCTCAGAAACTGTATCCCTTTCTAGCATTGTTTTCCCTTTCCTGGGTAAGATATACTATTTACCAAATATTTATGCACATTCTGATAGGATATTATGAACTGCTGCCATTGGCACAGATCCTTAAATGGTCCAGTTGCACGTTTATAAATGTATGTAAGAACTACTTTCAGGATATTATGACAGCTGTTGTTCTTATTCACTTTCTTAAATAGAAGAAAATGAGCTTTTCAGAGAACCCATAATAATTCAACTATCAAATAAGACCTGCAGGAAAACTGGCATGAAAATGGATACTACATTAATCAGAGTATTCGCTGGTTACTGCCTTAGTCATGAACTACGAAGTACCAAAAAGAGTTGATACCAAACAGACCAAACAATTCATATTTCTGAGATTTACAGTTCCCAATACACAGCAAATGCTTCAATCGCTAAGCTTTGCACATTAAAAGGTACACAGTTGTAGAACCCAAAGGGTAAACTTCCATAGATTTCATTTACTGTTCTTACAATCCAGTAATACAAAGCATTAATATAAGACCAGCCTGAGCAAGAGCAAGAACCTGTCTTCTAGAAAAAAATAGAAAAATTAGCCAGGTGTGGTGGCATGGGCCTGTAGTCCCAGCTACTCGGGAGGCTGAGGCAGGAAGATCGCTCGAGCCCAGGAGTTTGAGGTTGCAGTGAGCTGTGATGATGCCACTGCACTCTAGCCTGGGCAACAGAGAGAGACTGTCTCCAAAAAAAAAGCATTAATAAAAACATACAAAAAGTAACAGCAATATTAGCAAATACTATATTTACTATATGCAAGGCACTATTCTAAGCACTGAGACAAGAAAAAGGTCTGAACTATACAGTTAATTCTTTATAATCCTTATAACTTTCAATCAGGTAGACATCATTGATGTTCCTAATGCAAATTAATCTCTTAAATTTTAATCCCTTAAATATTCTGGCAATAATTACTGGAACTTTACACATATACAGTATATCTTTTGCCCTAACAATTTCACTTCTGGAAATCTATCCAACAAAAATAAAAGCATTAACATGTTAATATAAATATATTACAAGACTACTTGATGAAGTACTATTTGTAATAGCAAAAAATTAGAAATAACCTGTTTGAAGAAAACATGTTACAGCCATAATATGGAGTATTACATATTTAAGAAGGTAGATTCATATTCAGTGACTATGAAAAATGTCTAAAATATAGGTAAAAAAACAGCTACAAAAGTATGATCTTATTTATTTAAATACACATACAACCCATATGTACATTTGTAGAAGTCAAAAAAAGGTATGGAAGGATAACAGCAAACAGTAAGTAATCAAAAGGAGAAGAAAATTTTACTTTAGCACTTCAGTGTTATTATTGTTACAGCAAACAGGTACTTTGCTACATCAAAAAAAAAAATTTTGCCAGGCACAACAGTTCATGCCTGTAATCCCAACACTTGGGAGGCCAAGGTAGGAAGATCACTTGAGGCCAGGAGCTCAAGACCCCGCTTCTACAAAAAAAAATTTCTAAAAAGCTGAGCATGATGGCTTGCACCTGTAGTCCTAGCTAACTGGGAGGGTGAGGCAGGAGGACTGCTTGAGACCAGGAGTTCCAGTCTGGGCAACAGAGGGAGACCCTCTGGCCTCTTAAATAGTAGTAATAGTAAACTTTAATTTAAGAAACCCGATTTGGAACCTAATGACATAAAGTTCCTGTAAATCACTTCTACCAATTTTGTATACAAGTTATTTTAGTTCTTAAATGATTCTAAGAAACTTTCATTACTTCTGCAATTAGACAAATGAGGAGTGTGATACAACCAGTCTGAAGCTTTAGTTAACAAATCAACTTTTTTTTTCAATCCACAAGATCCAAGTCATCCTGCTGCTTTACTTAGAGCTACATAACATGTAAACATTCACTTCAAAGAGGAATATTTTTCTTGCACAAATAAGGGACCGGATGTTAATCTGCAAGTTAACCAGAAACTATACATACTTTGCAGCTTTTGCTCTCTTCAAGGGCAGTTATTAATAGACCATTTTACCTCTTCAAATTCTTAATATATTGTTTATTTCATGTCCATGAAAATGATAATATTGTTTATTTCATGTCCATGAAAATGATAACATAAACAATTCATTCACTGAATTATTTTCATAAGTAACTCATTTCGAGTTCATTTTGGCAAGTACGGTCCAATTAGCTTCTGTATTGGCTGGCAGTCTAGTTACATTTTTATTCCAAAGAAGCTTTAAGGTTGTACCCTTTCTACTATAATAATCCAACTAAATATAAAAATGGGTTTTCCATCGTATTCCAAGGTCTATAGTCCAAAAAATGGCAACACAAATGCTCAGAATTAAAAATCCCAGAATTAATCTCAAAGCCACCCAATTCTCTCCCATGCTATCACACTAGTGGAAACCAACAACTCCCACATGTAATAAATACTGCAATAGCCTCTGAAGTTCTTGCCATTCTCAAATAAACCCATTCTCCACACAAAAGCCAATCCCATTTTTTAAAACATAAATAGGATCACTTCCCACTACACCTAGAAAAAAATCCTTAACACGATTCTCAAGGCCCTGCCACAACCTCGTGCCCCCTGCCTAACTCCCCAGATTCAGATCAGACCATTTTCTCGAGTGGCTGAAGAGTAGCCGTGATTCTTTCAATCTGTCAAATGTGCCAAGAAGCTCCTCTTGCCTCACGTCTTCCCACTTGCTGCTCCTTCTGCCTACAACACCTCTTCCTCAAACCCACCATGATTCCATCATCCTCCTACCCATCCTCCAGGCCTCAGACAGCACTTCCTTCAGAGCACCTTCCATCTCCACAGGACATCTTATTTAAATCAGATACCCCTATTATACTCTCATCGTATTCTGTACTTTTCCAGCTTGCCCTTTACCACAATTACTAATTACTATATACTTTTGTTTAGTATCTGGGTTTTTCCACTAACCATGTCCACTAACCACGATGGCATGACGTTTATTTGTTCACCACAGTAACTCCAGTGCTTAGCACAATGGCTGCCATATTGCAGACACCCACTAGCTAATAAAATAAAGGAAGCCTAAATTTGGAGCAAAGGCAAGGGTCTCTTCTATGCTAGCTCCTCAAAAACTGTATCCAGATTGCTACACCAACAATTTGAAACAAGGTACTTCTACATCTCATTTCCATTCTCACATTAAAACAAACCTACGTCACATTCTCGGTACCTATAAAATCCAACTCCAGTCTTCCATAACCTCTACAAAAGTCAACCTTTCTGCCCCCATTTTCTATTCAGCCCAAGACTCCAACACAGAAATCAAATTTATTCAAATCATAGTTCAGAAATTACTTGAGGCCGGGCGCGGTGGCTCATGCCTGTAATCCTAGCACTCTGGGAGGCCAAGGCGGGTGGATCGCTCGAGGTCAGGAGCTCGAGACCACCCTGAGCAAGAGCGAGACCCCGTCTCTACTAAAAAAAAAAAAAAAATAGAAAGAAATTATCTGGCCAACTAAAATATATATAGAAAAAAAATTAGCCGGGCATGGTGGCACATGCCTTAGTCCCAGCTACTCGGGAGGCTGAGGCAGTAGGATCACTTAAGCCCATAAGTTTGAGGCTGCTGTGAGCTAGGCTGACGCCACCGCACTCACTCTAGCAAGTGAGGCAACAAAGCTTGCAGGCAACAAAGCAAGACTCTGTCTCAAAAAATAAAATAAAATAAAATAAAATAATTACTTGAATGTGTAGCATTCCTATACATTAACTGGGAATATGAAGGAAAACATAGGGAAAACATAAGAAAAATTACTTAAAGTATTTAAATGGCATTTTCTTATCACAATTGCATGGTGTGTATGGTCACCTATCAGTCTTTGAGGCAAACTTAATTGCCATCTGGGAAGATTAAATTCTTTAACTGAAACAACTTTCAAAGAATGGAATTCATGGTAAAACTACTGTCGTAGCCGCTGTCTACAAGAAAAATAGGAGCACATGATAATAATCTAAAAGATAGGAACACTGTTCTGCCCAATATTTGAGATTCTCTTCCCGTGTCCCCTTTGGAGCTAAAGTATATTCAGTTTTAGGCAGGGAAGGACCAAGTCGCTATGCACAACTCAGGGCTTTTTAACTCCTTGGGAAGACTATCTTTACAGATGAGGGAAACTAGGATCCAGAAAAGATGACGGTATCATCAAACAGGAAATTAAGGCTAAAATACTTAAAAACAAACTATAATGCTTTAAAAAAAAAAAACTTCAATGCACAATACACTCCCTGGAAATGCAAATTAAAATATCCTTGGTTAAAAACTATAAACGACAATGAAAATGGGGTTTGACTACTAACGGGTACAGGAGGTTTTTGGGGGGAAGTGATGAAAATGTTCTAAAATTGAATGTGGCAATGGCTGCACTGTTTAGCGACTACATGAACAACCACTGAATTGTACACTTCAAATGCACGAACTCTATGGTACGTGAATTATACTTCAATAAAGTTAAGACTATAAACATACTCAGGAAAAGGACACTAAATGACAGTTTCGGGTTCTGGGATGGGTTTTCCGGGGAAGCACCTCCATTAGGTCTAAAAAAGGGGGTAACATAGAAATTTGACAAGCATAAGGGAAATGTGAGCCTTCTGAGTAGTAAAGATGAAACTAGTGTATAGAGCAATCTATAATATTTTGTCTAGAAACCTGCTTAAGTGTGACAAAAATTCAGGGTGAAAATGATGGGCCTTAGAATTGAAAGCTGTGAACAGCCATATTGAGAACCTGACAAATAGTATGGAGCTTCTTACACGGTTTTGTCCAAGAACATAGCAATGGATTAAAAGGCACCTGTATGTATTCAAAAGGCAGATTCTTACTCTAACAGGAAGAGATCTGGGTGATTCACCATTTTTTGAGCTGTGTCCATACTAGTCCCATAACTTACTATAGGTTCCAGAGGTCAAAGCAAGTCCTGGGCCATTAACAATTCAGGCCAACACTCTAGCTGGAACGTATTAACGCTAAACTGCAGCACTGTTAAGGTATAGATGGGCACAGAATGATAGCAGAGAATGACCCAATATAGTTCAATACCCTGAAACAATGTGGAAAACAAAAGCCAACGCAAAGATCAAGAGAGCATAGATTTTATTTGTTCCTTTTATTTCTTTCTTTCTTTATTTATTTATTTATTTTGAGACCGAGTTTCGCTCTGTCGCCCCGGGTACAGTGCAGCAGCCGTCTTCATACCTCACTACAACTCAAACTGCAGGACTCAAGCTGGGACTACATGCGCGCACCACCACGCCCGTCTAATTTCTTTCTATTTTCAGTAGAGACGGGGTCTCGCTCTTGCTCAGGCTGGTGTCTAACTCCTGAGCTCAAGCCGTCCTCCCACCTCGGCCTCCCAGGGTGCTAGGGTTACAGACGTGAGCCACCGCGCCGGCTCGGATCCCTTTCCGATCTCTACCGGTGCCGCCCTAATCAAGACATCGCAGGTCCACCGGAACCTGAGCCCGGGGTAATCCAGCGCCCTCTCTTCCGGGCGGTACCCCGCCCCCACTCACGTGGGACCCAGACCGCTCCACGGTCTCGCGGCCAGCAATCCACACAACCTATTCAATTCAACTAACTTTTATTAAGCGCCTGCTGGGTGCAAACTTCTGAGCTCTGTGTTGGGTTCAAGAAATGTCAGTAACGCCCTGGGCCTGGTCTCTGCCGTCTAGAAAAAAGCTCTCGACCCACCTTACGTCCTAGGCCTGCCTTCCCTCCAATTCCTACCCGTGCCTTCCGCTGCTCCGAGTCCCGGCCCGAAGCCTTCGTTCGGCTCGCGGGCCACCGTGGAAAGGCCTCGCGCCCAGCACAGACCCACGCTCAAGGCGGGTGGTCGCCACTTGTGACCTGGCACCCAGTGAGGGTCCCCTACCCACCGAGACCTCAGCTTGGAAGGGAGGCGACTCCGTGGCCCGCATGCCCCAAGCAGTGAGGGTCACCGACTGGAGCAAGCGCCACCTCCTCAACCCGTGCGCGCTGCCGACCCGGCCCCCACTTACGGCGTGCAGCGGTCGCTGTACTCGTTAGCGATAGTCTCGATGCCGCCGGCGCGGGCCACCGCGACGTAGCAGCTCTGGAAGCCCAGGTCTATGCCCACCACCGACATGGCGCCGGCTACGGCTCGGGCCCGGGTCCGGCTGCCGAGACAGGACACGGACCCCGGCGGGGCTAGCGCGTGGAGAGCGGGCCGCGTGGGCCGGGGGACTGGGACTACTGGGGGGTGTCCACGTAAGCGCCTAGGTCCCGGCGGGGAGACCGCAACCAAGGGCGCACCTCAGGCCGGCTCCGGCTCAGCGGCCGCAAAGGAGGCGCCGGTAGCGGGGGCGGAGAAGATCTCGAAAGATCTCGTAGGGACGGGAGCAGAGCCGCAGCGCGAGAACTATGAAAGAACAGAATGTTCTCGCGATATTCCGGCTCAGGCGCCCTCCCCAGAAGCCCCGCCCCCAGGACGTAAAGATACGTCACGTCCTGGCACGAGAACCTGGGAAGGGGCGGCTGAAAGGCGGCTGGGAAGCAGAGCTGGCCTATTGAGCCTGCGCACAGCGCCCTCCGCAGGGCGCTCCGCAACAGGGCACCTCCCCTTCCGGAAGGAAGTGGCGGAGTAGAATGGAGGCTGCGGTCGGGGGAGTTCCGCGCGCTGCTTCCGGCGTTCTTGTCTCAAAGAAGCGTCAGGTGGTAGGGTCTTCGCCACTGCACCTTCCGTTTGTGGAGACCCCCCCAGAAGGAGAACGCGAGCGGATAGAATCCGCAGGGCGCTCCGTTCTCTTCAGGGTGGGGTGGCCTGTCGCAGAGAAGGCCGCCGTTGGAAGCGGCCCTGAGCAGGGCCTTACGTCGGTGCCCTCACCAGCGGAGGAACCCACTGCCGGCGACACCGCCTCGTCACACGCTTCTCTGAACCGCTCGTGTCCTCACATCAAACTAACGGACCTGCAGGATTTAAGCCTTTCAATCCCCAACACATTCCAAGCACCTGCCCAGTGCTAGGTCCTGAGTTGGGTGCAAGGGACAGAGACAGATGCCACCCTAGCCAGCCTGGAACGTCCACTCACACCAGGGAGTCAGTGGCAGGGTTACTTGAAGCTATGAGCCTTAAGCCTCAGGGCCCCTCACTTGCATGGTCCCCTGGGAGAGCAGGGAGTTGCTGAGAGTTACAGCGTGTTCCAGGTGAACAGGGGAAGGCCAGCTGGAGATGAGGCAATTCTGCGTAAGCATTTCTAATAAATTGCCTAACGAGATCTCAGAAGAAGAAGAATCTGAATCTCCAAGTCTCCAGTAATGTGTTGTGGTTTTTCGTTCTAAATATTTATTTTGTGGTTTTTTTAAGGGCTCCCACAGTGTATAAACTTCAGGTCTAGGAAACCTGGATGTCCGCCTCCGGAAGGCAGCTAGGCAGCTAAACAAGTAAAGAGGGTCCTAGTACAGGGTGGCGAGCGCTCAGTGCACAGAATGTGGAGACCAGGAGGACTTCCGTGAAAAGGAAAGGCTGTGTTCAAACTGAAAAAACCAGCAATACAGGAGCTAGTGTGATTTGAGGACTAGGACTAGGACTATATTGCTGAGCGGTAGACTGGAGTTGAAGATCTCAGGGCTGGAATACTTGCCTTTGGACCATTTAAAAGTGAATGACCAGCCGGCACTGTGGCTGACACCTGTAATTCTAGCGATCTGGGAGGCTGAGAAGAGAGGATTGCTTGAGGCCAGGAGTTCCAGACCAACCTGAATAACAGCGCAATAGCCAGACCCGTCTCGACAAAAAATAGAAAAATTGGACAAAAAATAGAAAAATTGGCAGGGTGTAGTGCTGCGCCTGTAGTCCCAACCACTCAGGAAGGTGAGGCAGGACAATCGCCTGAGCCCAGCAGTTTGAGGTTGCTGTGAGCTATGACGACGCCATGGCACTCTAGCCTGGGTGACCGAGCAAGACTCTGTCTCCAAAAAAAAAAAAGTGTTCTTACCACAATAAAATAAAATGTTTAAAAAAAAAATGAATGAGCAAAGAGAAAGTTACAACTCCCTGGGACTCCATCCTTTTAAATCTCTGCATTTCCTGCTAACTCAGGAGGTACTTCAGCCTCTAGGAGCCATGTGAAAGCCCACGTTGTTTACCTTTAAACTTGGAAATTACCACATAGTTCTCACATTTTGGCTAATCCAAATCTGTTTTTTTGTTTGTTTGTTTTTTTACCCCATTACTCTTTAGTGGAGTCAGCAAGGAAAAGCCTGTGTGAAAAAAGAGAGCAGTGGCAAAGAGATATCTCTATACCCATGTAGCTTATTCACAATAGCCAAAAAAGCTGGAAACAACCCAAATGTCCATTGATGGATGAATGGATTTTTTTTAATGTGGCATATACACACAATGGAATATTATGCAGCCTTTAAAAGGCATGAAAAAGGCAAAGGAATGAAATTATGATACATGCTGCAACATGAATGAACCTTGAAAACATGCCAAGTGAAAAACCAAACACAAACGGACAAATTAGTATGATTCCTCTTGTATGAAGTACCTAAGAATAGGCAAATACATAGAGACAGAAACTGGCATAGTGGTTAATACAGGCTTGTGGGTAGAATGAAATGGAGAGTTACCGTTCACAAAACTTCAATTTGAAATGATGAAAAAGTTCTGGAGATGGATAATGGCGATGATTGCACAAAATGTGAGTGTACTCAATGACTCTGATTTGCGCACTTAAAAATGACTAAAATGGTAACTTTTATGTATATTTTGCCACAAGTTTTACAAATTTAAGAGAAGTTAGGTTGACCTTGACCTTTCTTTCTCTATCTCCTATTTTTCTCCTACCTAGGGGGGATATCAATAACACCAAGGACAGTGTTGATCTTAACTGTGACATAGGGTCCTACATCCATCAGTTTGTCTGATTATTAAGCACTGGGCAGGCAGCCCAGGATGCCCAGGCTGAAGTGTCCAATCGACCTAAAAGATCACATTGTCTGGGTTACTGTCTCTGCCTTCCTTCAATTGGGAGGCCTCCCCAGCCTTCAGCAAAATTGGCAAAAAAGTACATCTATATCTTTTTTTTTCCTTCCTCCCAGTCCTACATCCATATCTTCCCCCCCCCCACCCCTGGCCCCAGGAATCCTGTGTTGAGATCATATCTTACTATCTTCCAGCTTCATACCTCAGCTGCCTTGTTTGCCTTGATACTGCTTTCAGTTTAAAATACCACCAGCCCTGTAACCTTTTTAACAATTTGTCCTTCTCAAAATAAAACATAACTAACATCAGTCACAGAGAGTACTCACCCTGCTATAAATAGTTTCCTGGATCATCAAACTTATAGCTCAAGAGGCTATTCTGGGATATTTAAATAAATGGAGTCAGAAAAAGTTATTTGAGAATTCTGAAGAATTTAAAGTGGCAAATTTCCAAGAATCAAAATTGTAAACCAAGAAAGTTTCCAGAATTTTTAATGTTAGAGGCATCGTGTTTGGAGCACAAGTTCTTTTCGTTCAAGCAGAGCATCTTGAGTATTTTAGAATCAGGAATGTGTTAAATGCCTTTCTGTGGTAAAATGATAAAATTTAGTTCCAAGTAATCACAAAGGTATTTGTTTGTTTGTTTGTTTGTTGTAATCTGTCAAATCCATTTGTTGTAGCTCAGAAATTGAAGGCTGGACAAGATCAAATTGTAGGCAATGGCTCAGACACTGCTTGCTTTGGATAAGTCCATTGTGTGTTGTGAAAGTCCTTTCTGTGGTCAAGGGCTCAGCTACTCAGTGATGGCAAAAGCCATTCTGTGAATTGGGATTTACACCCTCTGAAGACTGGAGCATCATGTTTTGCAGAGGGCATCTCAGGCAGTCTACTCTTGAGAAAATCCAAGAGCTGGCTTCAAGGGGCTGTCAGATAAGGATGAGGGCTGAAGTCAGAGATGAGAAGGAATGATGCCAGGGAAAAAGGACCCGTGACAGGCAGCTAGGTGTTGGGCACAGAAGAGAAAACACAGGCATCAGGGTCAGACACTAAAAACATACGGTCTGATGTCAAGGACTGTGAAGGGTGATGACATCAGGAACAGGGGGATAAAACGTCAGGCTCTTAAGGGATATAAGGTTAAAGGACTGGCAGGTGAAGGAGGTTGACATCAAAGGACGCTATTTATGTTGGCAGGGACCTAGAGGAAGACAACTGCAGTGGTGAGGAAAGCATCAGATCCAATGGGGGAAGGACGTTAAGGACGAGAGGGTGATGTCAGAGACTGGAAAGAGTATGAGAGCGAGAAGGTTCCTACGTGGAAGGGATGAAGACGGCTCAGCTGGTGTGGGGTGCTTGATACCAGGGTGCACCTATCGCACAAGTCACCTCCATTCCGCACAGAGCCTAGTTTAAAATATACAATGTTCAAAGGCTGCCCCACAAGAGACAAGTGGGCAGTTGGGGACACGTCATTCTCCTGCGGACTGTCTAATGGAACCTGTCCCACACTCAGGAGCAGAGTCTGCAACTGTTTGCTTCACAGGGAAGCTACGTGCTCAGATAATGGTGCTTTTCTGGTCTCCCTGCTCCCACCTTGAGCGGACCAGGGCCTTTACTCAAACCAACACGCCTTTCTCAAATTCTAAAACTCCAATGACTCAATAATGATGGTCGTTACGATGTCTCTACCTTCTACAGTACGTGCCAGACATTGCACTGAGTGCCTTCAGTACCATAATTCATTTAATCTTCATGGCAGCCCCATCAGGTGTTATTTTTCCCATTTTATAGTTAGAGATCTGATACAGTTAAGGAACTTGTTCAAGTTCACACAGCTTTTAAAGTTCCAACTTCAACACTGGTCTGCTACAATTACGACACTGCTTTTTTTGACCTCATGTTCCTTGTACAGGTTTATTAAATATGGGAGGTAGACCACGGCCAGGGCTTTCGCATGTAATCCCGGCACTCTGGGAGGCTGAGGGGGGAGGACTGCTTGAGGCCAGGAGTTCAAGAGCAGCCTGAGCAAGAGATCCCATCTCTACAAAAAATACAAAAATTAGCTGGACGTGGTGGTGCGTACCTGTAGTCCCAGCTATTCAGGAGGCTGAGGCAGAGAATTGCTTTACCAGGAGTTTGAGGGTGCAGTGAGCTATGATGACGCCAGTGCATAATCATAGCTGGGCGACAGAGTGAGACTCTGTCTCCAAAAACCAAAAAAATAAAGTAGATATGAGAAACACACACAAAAAATGTCAACTAGAGTCATTCACTGCTGACATTCTAGAATACTTTTTTTTCCCAGTGCTTTTGTTATAAATGTGTTCAATTTGCTTGAGCCTTTTAAAATAGTAGGTTAAACCAGACTTTCTCAAACTGTGTTCCATAGGACAGTGTTCTAGGAGATACTAATAGGTTAAAATTACCATTTTAAAGTCTCTGAGAAGTGGAAAACCTGTTTAACTTTGTGTAATCATAAATACAAACATAAATGTAAGAAATACTGGGTTAAGATGTAGTAGAGCACAGTTTTGTTTCCTACTTTTTCCACTCAAACATCTTTCTTATTTATTTTTCTTCCCTTTTTTTTTTTTTTTTTTTTTTTTTTGAGACAGAGTCTCACTCTGTTGCCTGGGCTAGAGTGCCGTGGTGTCAGCCCAGCTCACAGCAACCTCAAACTCCTGGGCTCAAGTGATCCTCCTGCCTCAGCCTCCCAAATAGCTGGAACTACAGGTGTGCACCACCACGCCTGGCTCATTTTTTTTAAATATAGTTTTATTTGCCCGGCTAATTTCTTTCTATTTTTAGTAGAGACGGGGTCTTGCTCTTTTTTTTTTTTTTTTTGTGGGGGCAGGGCAGAGAAGAAGAGGAAGGGAGGAGAGTATCGGGGTCTCACTCTTGCTCAGGCTGGTCTCGAACTCCTGAGTTCTAGCAATTCTCCCACCTCAGCCTCCCAGAGTGCTAGGATTATAAGCGTGAGCCACAACGCCTGGCCTATTTATGTTTCTTAAAATACTGAGTGAACATTGCACAGATTTCTCCATGCTACATGAGCTGATATGATCACAAAAATTTAACCCCTTCATCTGGGCCCATTGGTCAGCAGTGATTTTCCTGGGGTGACTCACGGTCTCCTCACCCACCTGCTCCGCTCTCTCCTCGGTGAGCCCCACACTCCCATCTCTCTGGGTCTTCTGCCACCTCTAGCAGCTGACATTCCAACCCAATCCCAAGTCCTGCCTGTTGGTCTGGTCTGCTAACTGTCCTGTTCCTGAGTAAAGGGGCCCCCACCCCAGGAAACCAGCAGCTGCCATCTCATTCCTACAACTTACAAAACTTTCTTGACCATTTTTCATTTTCACAATCAGATTCTTCGGGATCCAGTACCCTGTGCTGGTTTCCCTTCAGAACGCTCTTTGCTTCTTGCTCTCAGACTCAGAGACAGTGATTTTAAAGGCCCTCTGGACCCTGGTAATAATTCACTTTCCAGGTTGTCTCATTAAAGAGGAATCTGAAGAGTGAATGTTTATAATTTGATAAAAGATCAGTGTTACTATGAACAGCCTCAAGTTCACATGGCATTCTGCCCACATATCACTTCACAACCAAAGGAAGACCATTAATTTTCTTGTTGACATGTAGTTAATGCTCAAATGCAACGTGAGTTCAAGATCTAAATATATCACAGAGGATTACAGTCTGACACTCGGACACCGGCAGTGCAAGCCCTAACTCGGAGGAGAGTTTTTCCTGGGAGTGTCACAGGGACCCAACCCTATGGCCAGAGGCAGTGGCAGCAGCGGAAAGTGAGGAGTTGACTTGAGCTGACTTTAGGCAGTGAGCTCTCTGCCAGACAAGACAAAGGCCAAGACTGGTAAATGTGACCTGGCACCACCCAGAAGCAGCTTCTACTACGGAGGTGTTGTGAACCAGAGGCAGCATTCACCATGGCAACATTGTAAAACAAAAAGCATAAGAACTTTCTGTGTTCTCGAAATGCTTTGCAAGAACGAGCTGCTCAGCAGAGAGTAGAAATGTGGTAAAGTCATTTTTTTCAAAACTGCATGACTTGCCCTTTAGGAATTCTATTTAGTCTATTAAATAGGGATATATTTTATGCTATTTCCACCAAAGGCAAAAGTTTATTTTTGAAGAAAGAGTAATGACCCTAAAAATTCCAGCTGGTTTCCCTCACTGGATCCAGCAGTCCAAGCCAGTGAGCAGAGCTTGGGATAACTTTTTCTATTCTAATAGCGTTAGTACATATTGTGAGTAGTCAGAAAGGAGTAGCATAGTTATCTTTGGCATATCTATAACACTGAATGAGATGAAGTCCAGATGCCCATAAAGTTCCCACCTATGCTAAAAGTTCTCATCCATTGGTTTAGCATGGTACCTGAAATGCCTCCATTAGGGCATGGCCTCTCCCCATGTTACGTGTGCAACTGTAAATTCATGTCCCTTCGCAATTTGGCTTGCAGCTTCCTAGTCAAAGTCCCTTTGAAGCTACTCCGTGGTCCCCCTGAACACTGAGCTAAGTCTTGACCAAAGCAGACCCATACAAATGGGGAGTAATGATGCATCTGGAAGAAAGGATTGTTGGGCGAGGTATCCCGTTTTCTATAGTCATTCTATGGTATTCACAGTCCTGTCCACTTTTTGGTTTCATCTTATCTTTTCCTGGTGGGTTTTGTTTTTTTTTTGGTTTTTTTTGGTTTTTTTTTTTTTGGAATTACAAAGCTACTTTTAAAACATTGGGGTGAGCCCCACAAGAATAAAAAACACTGGGAAGGAATAACCCCCTTTCCCCCAGGAGTGGCCCAGGGGGAGAGGGGCTACCTGAGGGGAAGGAAGCACAAAAGGGACCCGCTGCAGACTCAGGACAAAGGGAATGCCATCGGTGCTGGGACCTGTGAGCACTACAGGAGGAAACTGGCGAGCGTGGTGGGACTGGCTCCAGGCACACAGGCAAGAGGGTTGCACAGGAAGCCACAAAGCTACTTGGGTTCCTCCTTCTTCTCGTTTGCCTTTTTCTGCTTCTGCTGCGTGATCTCCGAGTCCCTCTGCTTGTGTGCGGCAGCAGAAAGCCTGTCATCGCGGCGTTTTCCCTTAACTGAGTCGCTCTGCTTTTTCATATTCTTCTGGCGGGCGAGCTCACGCTGGTTACCGCGGGTCATGGCGATGGCAGCAGCTCCGGCCTGCCTCCGTTGCGTTCCCTTGTTCTTTCCTGGTGGTTTTGAATTCAAACAGAGAATCCTGCTTTAGCCCATAGTAGGATCTCTAGAGGGATTCAACATGCTGCCACGTAACTTTTCATTGCCTTAAAAAGTTTCTGTTATTGATGTTCGATTATTATCAGCACTCTCTGAAAACAAGCGGAGCCTCGCTGGATTGTATAGAGCACAGTCAGCACAGTCAGCCCCTCCAGCAAAACTGGAAAGTTAATGAGGATGGTTTTCGCCCTCTTCCCTTTGCACTGGAGCCTGCCTTCTTGTGTTGTGATCGGACCTCACGCTCGCTCGTGAACGGCCTCTCAGTCATGTAGTTACACTTTCTCTTCATCCACATGGATGTCAGATCGTCATTTTGTCTCTCAGCTTTGGAAGGGATTTTACCTTGAGACAAGATGCCCTTGGAATGAAGACCAGTGATACCTGGTTGGTTTTGGAAGACTGCTCTGTTATGTTTCTGCAAGGCAGTTAAAACCCTGTAAACTGAAGCCTCAAACTTCTAGGGGATCCTTCCCAGAAACAGGCCATTCTTGTCCTAGTGTGGGCAGGCAGCCACCTGCAGCAGGCATGCCTGTTGCTGGGACCCCACTGTATGAGCAGGAGGAAGAGGAGGCAGGACAGCTCTAGCTCAAGGGGAATGGGCTAAGAAAAGGAAGAGTGAAAAATGGCAAGATGAAAAGGAAAAGTACAAGAGAGAGCCAGCGGTCCTTTTTTGAGAACCCCTGAAGTCAAGAATTTCACTGATTTGCCCTCTCTGAGTACACAAGGCTGCCCATAGGCTCCCCTAGGCCCGCCCCACCCTGCACGCATACCTGCACATGCACTCAGCATCTGCTTTCAGTTTCCTTAGGTTAGTGTCTTTCTCTAGGATTTTTCAAGGGAATTTCTTAAAGCAAGCACTGTATTCTCACTGCAGTGTCTGAGAGTTGCTGCTACTTGCGAAGCAAGGCTGGCCACTCACGCTTCCCCTGGGAACATCAGCTCTTCTGACTAAAGGTGTGGCTTCTGGCAGCAGAGACATAGGTCAGAACTGCAGGAGAGAACACAATGGAATAAAGCAGTGATAATTAGAACTGTGATACTGGCACCAGAAAAGGCAAAAGCAAATAGAGCAGAAGAGAAATAAGAGTCCACAAAAAACCGAAGTATCAGAATCTAGCATATGATAAATGGCCTTTCAAATTAGTGGGGGGTGGTAGGGAATGTTGGGACATTAGCTAACCCCTTGGAAGATAATTTAATTTTAGATCCCTATCTCAAGCCCTGTACAAGAATATATTCCTAATAAATCAAATATTTAATGGTTTAGAAATTAAATTTCAAAAATAAAATCATATAACTACCAGAAAATAAAGGTAAGTATATACATATGCCATATACACTCAACAAACACACATATAGTGAACTTTAGTGAGCATAACACCAATAGGCAAAAACAATGAAAGAAGAGATAGAAAGATGAATACAAAAAAGACGATAAATGAAAGACAATAAAAACAAAGTTAAGAAAAATTACTCAAAATTTGGAGATAAGGCGAAAAGATTACTACTTGTCCTTTCGGTATCATACTAAAGCATTGTCTAACAAGCCTTTCTAATAGTGATATGATTTTCTAGGAAAACGTAATTTTGATTTGTCATTTTCTATTGATTATGTCCCTGACTCTGTAAAATTAAATGTTACCTTATAGAAGATTGATAAATTGCAAATGGTTTTTCTTTGGTGGGAACATAAATTATTTCTGTCTAGTAGAAAAGATATTCCCAAAGATTATGCTTTTATTGCTCTTGTAGAATAGCAAGTTTTGTATCTAATTTAGCAACCTAAGTATTTCAGCATTCTTCCTTTCCCATCAGTCTCTTGAATTCTCTATTTAATCAGCTTTACTATCCTGCTGCCTCCCTCGTGAATAAGTTAAATAAGTCACTGAAATGCCTGCACTACATATTTGCATGTTTTTAATTTTTTAAAAATTACACTCTGTTCTCGAAAAGTTAAGCATAGAATTACTATATGAGCCAGCAATTCTACTCTTAAGTATGTATATATCCAAAGGAATTGAAGCAAAGACTCAAACAGAGACTTGTACACCAATGTTTACAGCAATAGCCAAAAGATAGAAGCAACCAAAGTGTCCATCAGCAGATGAATGGGTAAATAAAACGTGATATATACGTATGATAGACTATTATTCAGCCATAAAAAGGTATTAAATCCCAATAAATGCTAGAACGTGAATGAACCTCGACAATATTATACTACATAAAATAAGCCACACACAAAAGGACAGTTATGGTATGATTCCACTTTATGAGGTACCTACAATAAGCTAATTCATAGAGACAGAATGTATAATAGAATAGAGGTTGCCAGGAGCTAGGGAGAGGGGTGGATCAGGAGTTATTTTTTAAATGGATACAGAATTTCTGTTTGGGATGATGAAAACGTTCTGGAAATAGGTAGCAGTGATAGTTGCACAACATTGTGTGATATACTTAATGCCACTGGATTGTATGCTTAAAACGATTAAAATGGTAAGTTTTATGTTCTGTATATTTTATTCCAATAAAAAATATATTCTTTGACAACGTGAGAAGAAATAGTCTTAAGGTATATGGCATCAAAGAGGCAACATTCTTGATATTTACATAGTTATCACAAGTCCGTCAGAAAAAAATGAACCAAAGATTGGAAGACAAAGTTCACTAAAGAATAAATACCAATGGCAAATAAATATATAATGTTCACCTTCACTTGGAATTTCTTAAAATGCTATTTAGAAAATGATGATATTCCGGCTGGGCATGGTGACTCATGCCTGTAATCCCAACACTTTGGGAGACCAAGGCAGGAGGATCATTTGAGACCAAGAATTCAAGACCAGTCTGAGAAATGTGATGAGACCCTATTTCTATTAAATTATAAATAAATAAATAAAAGAAGAAAAAAATGATGATATTCCATGTTTACATACCATATTGGAAAAGATTTAAACAAACTGCAATACCCAGTACTGTCAAAGGTGTAAGGAACGTTATGATATGGTTCAATCTTTCTAGAGAGCATTTTGGGGAAAGTATGCATTCTCTTTGACAATAATTCTACTTCAAGGACTATATCCTTAGAAAACAACGGGGCAAGCGTGCTTCCACAGTATCCCGGGAGGGAATGTAGTGCACTGCTTAAAGCTCTGTGGCTCTGAGACCCGGGCTTGAACTCCAGCTCCACTCGTATTGCCTCCTGACTTTGGACAAATGGCTTAACAGCGTATAAGCCTCAGTTTCCTCACTTCAAAAATGGGGGAAATAATAGGACTTACCTCATGTGACAATTATTAGAAAATAAGACAGTTAATATAAAATGCTTTACGCAGTGCCTGACACATAAAGAAGTATTTGTGGTGGTGGTTGCTCTAACAAGCCACTGTGCGAGGTTTTTCCCAATTGTTCTGGAATGGTGATTAGGGCCCACAGATGAAAACAAAAGAGTGCTAACTAGCCTCTAGCCTGCACCCTTAAAAAAAATTGCCAAGAATTGGAACCAGCCAACTCCCTCAAGAGAGGAGGCAAAAACAGCTGAGACAGTTCCAGCCTCCTCTCCACTCCAAGCACCCCATCCCGCCAGTCTCTGTAGGAAAACTGGGGAGGACAGGGAGATGGTGCTTTGCCTTGTGGGAGTGCAGAATTACTGCATGGTGAGAAGAGAGCTCCTTCTTCTCCTCCTAATCAGAGTGGGGTAGAAAGTGCTGCCTCTCCAGGGAAGGCAAGCACGAAGGGAGGCTCTTGTAAAGGCTGGAGAGAGATGCCTGGGAACCGGGAGGACCCGCATTCCATGCCTTAGTTGGCCGTCTGCTGAGGCAGTGTGCCTGCCAATTTCTCCTTTGAACAAAGGAGGGACAAATAGGCAGCCGGGTGGCTCACGCCTGTAATCCTAGCACTCTTCGGGGCTGAGGTGAGGCGGGAAGGAGAGGATTGCCTGAGGTCAAGAGTTCAAGGCCACGCTGAGCAAGAGACCCCCTCTCTACAAAAAATAGAGCAATTAGCCAGGTGTGGTGGCATGCACCTGTAGTCACAGCTGCTCAGGAGGCTGAGGCAAGAGGATCGCTTGAGCCCAGGACTTTGAAGTTGCAGTGAGGTATGATGACACCACTGCACTCTGGCCCAGGCAACAGATCAAGACCCTGTCTCCAAAAAAACAAAAAAAAAAAGGAAAAGAAAAAAAATTAGTGAAAAATTAGTGGCCGGGCTCGGTGGCTCACACCTGTAATCCCAGCACTCTGGGAGGCCGAGGTGGTGGATTGTTTGAGCTCAGGAGTTCGAGACCAGCCTGAGCAAGAGCGAGACCCCATCTCTACTAAAAATAGAAAGAAATTATATGGACAGCTAAAAATATATATAGAAAAAATTAGCCGGGCATGGTAGTGTATGCTTGTAGTCCCAGCTACTTGGGAGGCTGAGGCAGAAGGATTGATTGAGCCCAGGAGTTTGAGGTTGCTGTGAGCTAGGTTGACGCCATGGCACTCTAACCTAGGCAACAGAGAGAGAGACTCTGTCTCAAAAAAAAAAAAAAATCAGAGAAGCAAAACTCTAACTGATCTACTAATGCTGCCCAGGATGATTTAAAATTCCCTAGGCAAATATTGTCTGTGATGTTTTAAAATGTGTTTTAATTAGTTACAGTTCAGTTATGAATATGGGAGATATCTGCATTTCTCAAAGGAGAACCTCAAACATCTCTTCTGTGAATAATAGAAGGTAATATGTATTATTTTTTGTAATCAGTATTTACAAATTTTCCATAATGAAAATGAATTACTTGTACTGTAGGTTTTTTTTTTTTTTTTTTTTTTTTTAGATCATTAGGACTGTCAAACAAGCTCAAACTGGAAAAAAGTTGTCTTATCCTCAGGCCCCACATTACCTGTGGGGTACAGTAGAGGAAGTGGGCAGCAAGCAAAATTCAGTGAGTGGGATGTCTGAAATATTAGAGCATCATTTGGAATTTTTTCATATGAACTTTTTTTTTTTTTTGAGACAGAGTCTTACTCTGTTGCTTGGGCTAGAGTGAGTGCCGTGGCCTCAGCCTAGTTCATAGCAACCTCAAAATCCTGGGCTCAAGTGATCCTCTTACCTCAGCCTCCCAAGTAGCTGGGACTACAGGCGCGCGCCACCACTCCCAGCTAATTTTTTGTTTTCTATTTTTAGTAGAGACAGGAGTCTCACTCTTGCCCAGGCCGGCTTCTAACTCCTGACGTCAAGCGATCCTCCTTCCTCTGTCTCCCAGAGTGCTAGGATTACAGGCATGAGCCACCACGCCCAGCCCACGTGAACTTTAATGAAACAATCATCATGTATCTAACGTGGCAATTAAAATGTTTGGATACAGAGCACAGAAGTTTATCATCCTCACCGTAAAGAGAGAGAGTTGAGGTGGGGATTTTCATTTCAGCTAGTTTCCTTTGCATTTGCTATGACATTTCTAAAGGTTTGATGACTCAGCGGCCTTTGTAATACACTAATAGCTCTCCCATTGTGTCTGGATGTGAACATTTTACGTGGAAAGATCTTGGGGAAAGGTCCTATTATAGGATATAGTGTACATCTTTTGTTTTTTCTGCTTCGCACTCATTTCTTTGAGGTAATCCTCTAATCTTCCTCCTTCTGGTAGGCTGCTAATTGTGGCGCTGACTAGACAGGTGGGCATATCATCTGTAATAGGCCAACCAAACTCTGACCAGGGAATGCGAATGTTGACATGAAGCACATAAAGGACTGCAGGGAGTTGAACCTGACTATCTGCTGGCAGCAGCCTAAATAGGAAACACACAAATTCCCAGTCCTGAGATCTAGACTTTTCCAGTTGGTTCAAGACCTTTTCAAGGTCCAAGTGTTGAATTCCTCCTTCTATACTAGTCAATAAACTTTGTCCGGAGACAAGGTATGGAGGCAGCCTCATGCCAAATTAGTTTAATTTAATAATGATCATATGAAAGATACTTAACTTCATCAATAATATATCATATTGACTTATTAGATACGCAACAGTTTAAAAGTTTGACCATCCTCAAATCTGGTCAGGAAGCAAGATCAGATACAACCTATGTATTTATTTATTTAATTTTTTTTTTTTTTTTTTTGAGACAGGGTCTCACTGCTGCTCAGGCTGGTCTCCTGAGCTCAATGGATCCTCCCATCTTGGCCTAGAGTGCTAGGATTACAGGCGTGAGCCACTATGCTCCACTGGATACAATGTATTTAAAGGGCAACAGTAGTATCTATCAAAATCAAAATTGTGCATATCCTTTGACCCAGCAATTATACTTCTTGGAAGTCATCTTAGAGAAACACTTGGGTAAGTGCTTAAAAATCTGTTCCTTCCATTATTATGGTAAATGAGCTAAGCATTCAACAGGGTACTGGTTGGATAAACTGTGGAATGTCCATGTAATACATATAAATGTAACATATAAAAAGAATGAATTAGATCTATATGTGCTGATATGGGAAAAGATTTTCATAAATACACAGAGGAATGAAAAAGATAAGCTGGAGAATAGAACACATAGTTAAGATACCATTTTTTAAAGAACAAGATGTGCTGAAAGGTGACATCATCACTTTCCCTAACTGGCAAAGTTAATTCCTGTGTACCCCCTTGTGCCGAATTATTTCTCTTTAGAGTACTCCTCCTCATTGGACTTAGTCTTTGTTTATTGTTTGTAGAAAGTTCCATGTGTACAAGGACTTTATTTATTCAACGCTCTATCCTCAGGTCCTAAAACATTTCAAGTATTAAATAATTATTAACTTAAAAAATATTCAGACAGATGAACTGCCCAACAAAGAAAAAATAACAAAAAATAAAAATATAAGCAACGAAAAAAATTCTAATTGAAAAATAAAAAATATGGATGATACAGAAACACACACATGTATTTTCATAAAGTTGAATGTATTTCAAACAATGTGGATTTAAGAGGATAAATTCTCCATGAGCTGATACTAAATGTAGGTGCAGCTAAAATATCCTAAAATGTTTGTATAGTCCTTTTCCAGTTGACAAAGCAGCTTTACGTAGTCTCATTTGGTCCTGATAACATCACTAACATTTTTCATGTGAAATACTTAAAAAATAGAAGTAATTAACATATGGTTTGCTAAAGTCATTCCTTCAGCTAATGATCTCAATCCTGTTCAGCTCATTCCTATTTTATTCTCCAGACTTCTCATTTTCTGAACACTGCAGTTCGAGAATGTTCTTTCCCCCATCATCCTTCAAAACCCTGTTCGAGCCCGACAACCCAAAACCCGCCCCGGAGACCACACAGTCCCGCCCCTCCGTCCCCACCCACAGCCTCCACGGAAATGCCGCCGCCGCGGCTGCCCCAGAAGCCCTTGAGGCCCGTCTGGCCCCGCCCCCGTCCACGGCCGTCAGGGTTCGAAGTCCCCGCCCCCTCCGAGGAGTTTCCCAAAACCCCGCGCGGCAGGGCTCGGCCGCGCTAAGATGGCGACTCCCATGCATCGGCTGATAGCCCGGAGACAAGCGTAAGTGAGGGTCCGACTGGGGCCCGGGGCGGGGAGACACGCATCAGCGGGCGGGTGTCGGATTCCTTCTGGGCACCCGCGGAGGACAGCCGTTTCTCAGACACGCTGCCAGCTCCCGACGGGCTCGGGCCCAGGAGATAAGTTGGGTGACTGTAGGTTAGCGTTTTCCGGGGGACAGTCGCGTAAGCTCTGCGGGATGGGACAGAGACGGGTCTGAAGAGAAGCATCGCGCTCGCCTTTCCCGAAGGGCAGGTCCACGAGTTGCTCACTCCGTGGTTTATGCCCCTCCGCCAGCCCCACGCGTGGGTACGGGGAGCCTGAAGCCGCGGTCCGACACCTTCATTCCCACCGACGTAAACCTTCAGCTCCCGGCAGCTTCCAACCCAGCTGGCTTTTTCTGTTCCCTTTCCGGCGGCTTCTTTAGCAACAGCCTGCCTACAATGCCGACTCTTCTCCCCAGCTATCGTCTCACTTTTTGCCACTCATTTTCTCCCTCAATAAGTATTAACTGATTTAGTACCTGCTACTCTGAGCTCGAATTTGGGTAGAAAGAAAAACAGATGTTCAAGACAAAATCCCTGTTCTAAGGGAGTTTACATTCTAACGGTGGAAACAGTTAATAAACTAAACAAGTTAAGTAAATACAGCTGGTTATGAGAGCTTTGACGGAAATAAGCTTTGTGATGGAAAGAGGGAAAGGTCCGCTTTAGGTTGGTGGGACTGGAAAGGCATCTCTGAGGAGGTGGCGTTTGAATAGAGATTGAAAGGGTGAGAAAGGAACCAGTCATGAGAGGATCTGGGGAAAGAGCATCCAGACAGTGGCATAAATGTTTGAGTCTGGGAGGAACTTAGTTTTTAAGAACTGAAAAATGGTCATTGTGCCTAATGAGCAAGAGAGAGACACAAGAGATTTACAGTGGACAGATAATGCAAGGGTTATTGCACATGCCCCTTTCTTGCAAAGCCTTTCTTCTTTCTACCAACCTGCACATCCAAACATCTGCCAGTTTCTCACTCAGCCTTTCATACCATCACCGTTTGCATGTCTATAATACATAGCTCACAGTCTAACATATGTTTGTTTATATTTCTTTTTTTTTTTTATTCCTTCTCTCTATCCACTCTATCTCTTAGGCTTGATGAGAAGGGTTTCTTGCACGTAGGATAAAGACTTAGGGAATCAGAGTAGTAGGCTTGATGGAGGAAGGAGGCTTTGAAATCAGACACTTCTGAGATCAAGAATGGTGTAACCCATGGGCACCTTGTAATCCTAGCACTTTAGGAGGCTGAGGCAGGAGGATCGTTTGAGGTCAAGAGTTTGAGAGCAGCCTGAGCAAGAGTGAGACCTCGCCTCTATTAAAATAAAAATTCTAAAAATGGGCAGGGTATGGTGGCTCATGCCTGTAATCCTAGCACTCTGGGAGGCAGAGGCAGAAGGATTGCTTGAGCTCAGGAGGAGTTTGAGGTTGCAGTGAGCTACAGTGATGCCCCTGCACTCTGCCCACACAGAGCAAGACTCTGTCTCAAAAAAGAAAAAGAAAAGAAGAATGGGATGATAATAATACTTAAGAGGAGTGCTAAATGATGTCACTAGGGTCCCATTTCTCCGTCTCTCTGTCTCTCAGGCTTGCTCTTTTGGTTGTTGGCTCCATCCTTGGATAGGTCTCTCGTTTGGTACCTGGGTGGCTAAAGTATCTAGGGTCCTTTATATCCTTTCAGCTTCAATTTGATTGTACTTCTTTGTTCTAGATTGGATTACACTCCCCACCCTGAATCATGGCCACAGGATTGTTAACCTCTGATTGATTTAGTCATTTCATTCTCCTCCCAGTACAATTGAATGAGTGACCGTAAACTAATGATGAGCTCGGTAGGTAGGTCAGAGGGGTAAAAGAATGCTAGATTGACAAAACCAACCAATGTCCACTGTAAATATGAAGTGAAAATAAGCCTTAGCATCTAAATAATATTGCTATTTCTTGTTTCAGAAGTATCAGAAAGCTAAATGTTTCATTTCTATGGTGAGCCTTATTTAGTACATGAACTACACAGAAGTAAAAGACAAATCTTACCTTTAGGAGTTTCTGATCTTACTGTGAAGAAAACGTGGTATATAATAAAAACTGTTGTGTATATAGACTATAAGTCCCCAAAAGATTCAGAGAAGTAAGGGCCTTTAGAGGCTAGGGGAGTCCAGGAGAGTTTTGAGGGTATATTTGGGAGGAAAGCAAGAGAGGATCCTTTACTTTTAATTTTATATTCATCAGAAATGTTTAATTTTATTTATAAGGAGCATATATTACTTATATAATAACAAGTTTAAAACTTTTTAAGCTAATTTTGAGAAGTGAGAAAGTACTTATGTTATTCTTTAATTTAAAAAAAAAAAAGTCTTTGGGCCAGGCACAGTGGCTCATACCTATATCCCTAGCACTTTGAGAGGCCAAGGCTGGAGGATCACTTGAGGCCAGGAGTTTGAGACCAGCCTGAGCAATATAGACAGACTACCCCGCCCCCCACCGCCAAAAAAAATGAGCTGAACATGGTGGTGCACACCTGTAGTCCCAGCTACTGGAGAGACGGAGGCAGGAGGATCACTTGAGCCCAGGAGTTCCAGGTTGCAGTGAGCTATGAGGATGTAGCTGCTGTACTCTAGCCTGGGTGACAGAGGGAGACCCTAGCTCAAAAAAAAAAAAAAAAAAAGGTCTTTGGACTAATAGAGGAAAGGGGAGAAATAAAAAGGGAAAATAAAAAGAACCTAAATATGAACTCCACATTCAGTAGATTTTTCAGGGACTTAACTAATCAATCTACTTTAAATCCATTGGAATGACATTATTTGTACCTTGTAAATGTAATTTCATCTACCCATATGTAAGTAGATTGTAGAATCTTGCTAGTATTCGGGGTCATTTCTTCTACTAAACCCTGTACTGGAATCCACTGCTCTCCAGCATCCAAGGAGGTCATCTAACTTGGCTTGAAGACTTCCAGTAATGATATACTCACCTCTGGAAGTAGCCTGTTAACATTTTTCATATGTATCAAAAGGTTTATGTTGGGGCCGGGCACAGTGGCTCGGGCTTGTAATCCTAGCACTCTGGGAGGCTGAGGCGGGAGGATTGCTTGAGGTCAGGAGTTTGAGACCAGCCTGAACAAGAGCAAGACCCCATCTGTACTATAATAAAAATAGAAAAAATTAGCTGGGCACATGCCTGTAGTCCCAGCTACTCAGGAGGTTGAGGCAGGAGGATCACTTGAGCCCAGGAGTTGGAGGTTGCAGTGAGCTAGATTGTGCCAGCGCACTCTAGGGGGGGCAACAGAGCAAGACTCTGTCTCAAAAAAAAAAAAAAAAAGGTTGAGCTGAAAGGAAAATCATATTTATACTGTTAGACGTTGCTTCCTTCTGACTTGCCTGCTTTTGACCCAAGCTGTGATTTCAGTCAGTTAAAAACCCTGTTTTTCACTTGAATTGCCATCAAGTCAGGCCTCCATGTCTTGTATTCATGTCTGGACTTAGGTGCTTAAGTGTTGGACTTACCTTTATCCTTGTTAAATTTCATCTTGTTAGATCCAGCACAGAGTTCCAGCCTGTCAAGACCTTTTGGATCCTGATTCGGTCATCCATCGTATTAGCTATCCCTGTCAGCTTTGTGTCAACTGCAGGTTTGATAAGTATGCACATTTGTGTCCTCCTCCAAGTCATTTATAAAAATGTTGAACAAGACCAACTCAGGACCAAACCATGCAGACCATCACTGGATCTCTCTCTGTATACAGTCATGTGCCACATGATGACTTTGCGGTGAACAACAGACCACGTGTACTATGGTGGTCCCATGAGATTATAATGGAACTGAAAAATTTCTATCGTCTAGTAATGATCCTGACTGTATGTAGACCTAGACTGATGTGTGTGTCTTCATTTTTAACAAAAAAGTTTAAAAAGTTAAAAAAAAAAACTTTTAAAAATAGAAAAAAGGCTGGTCCAAAGGTAGTGAGTTATCTCAATTGATTGTTCGCAGTCACAGATCAAACTCCTTGTTCTGTTCTTTCCCCCTTCTCCATACTGCACTTGACTAGTCTTAAAAAAGGTTATAGAATAAGGACATAAAGAAAATATTTTGGTCCAGCTGTATAGTGTGTTTTAAGCTTTTGTAATAAGTTATTACAAGAGTCAAAAAGTTAAAAAAAATTTTTAAAGTTTATAAAGTAAGAAGTTACAGTAACCAAAGTTTAATTTATTATTGAAGAAAGTAAATTTTTAAAATAAATTTAGTGTAGCCTAAGTTTTCAGTGTTTATAAAGTCCACAGTAATGTCCTAGGCCTTGACATCCACTCACCTCTCACTCACTGACTCACCCAGAGCAACTTCTAGTCCTGCAAGCTCCATTCATGGTAAGTGCCCTATACTGGTGTACCATTTTTTATCACTTTTTTTTTTTTTTTTTTTGGGAGACAGGGTATCGTTCTGTTGTCTGGCTAGAGTGCAGTGGCTTAATCATAGTTCACTGCAACCTCAAACTCCTGGACTCAAGTATCTTCCTGTTTCAGCCTCCCTAGGAGCCGGGACTACAGGGATACACCACTGTGCCCAGCCAATTTTTCTATTTTTTGTAGAGACAGAGTCATTTTTTACCATACCTTTTCTATGTTTAGGTACACAAATACTTACATTATGTTATGACTGCCCACAGTATTCAGAACAGTAACGTGCTGTGCAGGTTTATAGCCCAGGAGTCATGGGCTGTATCTGCAGCCTGGGTGTGTGGTAGGCTGTACCATCCAGGTTTGTGTAAGTGTGCTCTGTGATGTTTGCACAAGGACAGAATTGCCCAGCACCACACCTGTCAGAACGTATCGTTGTTGTTGAGTGAGGCGTGACTGTATTTACTTCAACCCATTCAGCAGCACCCTTTGTCCATGTTATTCAACTGATCTACCTAATTGTTCTATCTTATTCACAAGAATATTATGAGAGGCTCTTTAAAATGTCTTATTGAAATACAAATACCTAAAAGGCAATAAGGGTGTTAGTCCATAATGATTTGATACTTAGTGATCATGGTTTTCTTTCTGAATGGATTTAATAAATCCAGCCAGAATTTTGCCTAGAATTGATGTCATTGAGGTTCTCTGGTATAGTGTGTGGACTCTGTTTCCCTGCTTTGAAAATCAAAACAGCATTTGCCTACCTCGGTCTTCCAGCACCACCCCTGTTCGCCAGAGTTCCTCAGATTACCAGTGGCAGGAGAGCAGTGTCACCTGGAGAATCTGTTGGTATGTCAGCAGTCACCTGTCCCTGTAACTTAAACACATTCAGAACAGATAAAGGCTCTGTTACCCACCCCTCGGGTATCTTGGGCTTTGATTCTGTTCATTTTGTTTGAGAGTTAAAAATGGTTCTGCTTGATTTTTGAGCCTATAACGTGAAAACGTTGGTGTCCTATTTATTTGCCTAGCACAATAAATAGTGAGCCTGTCCATTTTTTGATGCTTTGTGCTTTAAACATAACTAAAACAACGAAATGAGTTTTTGATGTCCTTGGTATTTTTCACTAATTTCAGCGCATTTTGGTGAGGAGGCTTTCAGATACACCTCTTACAGGCTTTTATCACTCGTCTGTATTCATTCTTAGTTACATTCCATTAAAAATGTCCCGTAAAATTTGTTTTATGATTTCACATGCAATCCTTGTTGTTTGTAAAGTAGTTAGAAACTATGGATAAGGAAAAAAAGTGTAATCCTCCTCCAAACATAATCAGATTACATTTTAATGTGTGATCTTTTAGGCAATTTATAACATTTTAAATGGTCTCATAGTGTTCTCTATAGTTAATTTAGTAACTTTTTGGCTATATCCTTTGTTGTTGGATAGTTAGGTATGTTCTGAAAACCATTCCTGTAGCAAATATTCCTACAACTAAAACTTTGCATGTATCTATTACTTTTTTTTAATTTTTTTTTTTTTTTTTTGAGACAGAGTCTCGCTCTGTTGCCCTGGCTAGAGTGCCGTGGCATCAGCCTAGCTCACAGCAACCTCAAACTCCTGGGCTCAAGCGATCCTCCTGCCTCAGCCTCCCGAGTAGCTGGGACTACAGGCATGTGCCACCATGCCCGACTAATTTTTTCTATATATATTTTTAGTTGTCCATATAATTTCTATTTTTAGTAGAGACGGGGTCTTGCTCTTGCTCAGGCTGGTCTCGAACTCCTGACCTCGAGCGATCTACCCACCTTGGCCTCCCAGAGTGCTAGGATTACAGGCGTGAGCCGCCGCGCCCAGCCTGCATGTATCTATTATTATTTCTGGACCAAATTGAGCATTTTTTTAAAAGTCAGGTTTATTGAGGTACAGTTTACATACTGTGAAATGCATCTTTTTTAACGTACAGTTCTGACAAATTCATATGGTTGTGTAACCACTACCAAAATCAAGATATACGACACTTCCATCATTCTAAAAATTTCCTTATGCCCCTCTGTAGGTAAACCTTGTTGTACCAGGAACAAGGGAGTTCTCAAAGAATGAAGGAGCCATGTCAAAGGAACACAGAATCCAGCTTGACGGGGCTCCCATAGACCAAATGTGGGACAATTTGAGCATCAAAATAAATGATGATGATGGATTATAACCCACTGAATAAAATAGGAAAACATTAATCCATACTGATAAATAAGCTAAACATTTAATGAGGAGCAGGATATTTATGGACTTTCAAGTACTAGCCCACAATATAATTATTATATTGGTTATCAGTTGCTGTGTAATAAATTATCCCCAGAATTTAGTAGTTTGTAACAATAAACATTAATTCACCGTTTCTGTGGGTCAAGAATTCAGGAGTGACTTAGCTGAGTGGTTCTCACTGGAGCTTTCACGTATGGTTGTGGTCAGGATGTTGCCAGGGGTCACAGTTATCTGAAAGCTTGATCAGAACTGGAAATCTGCTTCTAAGATGGTTCGCTTACATGGCTATTGGCAGGAGGCCAATTTTTAAATTACTGTAGCTTCCTAAGTCAAATGTCTTTTAATTAAAATCTTCCCTACTTGTTCTTTTACAAAAGTATTTTGGCTATTCTTGGCCTTCTGTGAATTTCCATACACATTTTAGAATGAACTCGTCAATTTTCACCACCCCCCCCAAAAAAAACTGTTGGGATTTTGATTGGCATTGCTTTGAATCTATAGATCAGTTTGAGGAGAATTGATATTTTTACAGTATCAAGTCTTCCCATCTGTGAATATGGTATATCCGTCTATTTAGCTACTTACGTAGGTATTCAGTATCTCTCAGTAATGTTTGTGTTTTGCATAGAAGTCTTGCATATTTTTTCTTTGATTTATTTCTAGATATTTGATATTTTTAGGATATTATAAATATCACCTTTTTAAATGTTCATTTGTAATTGTTTTTGTTATATAGAAACTCAATTAATTTTTATATATTGACGTTATATCTAATAAAAGGGTCCACAAACTATGGTTAGTGAATCCTGGTTTTGGAGGCTCATAAGCTAAGAATGTTATTTACAAATGTGCCTATATGATCATTTTGATGATGAGGAACACTAACTTTGAACCCCAAAAGATTGAAATGTTGGCCTTCAAAAAAGAATTTCATTCTCTCATTAGTAGACTTCTATCATATAAAATTGTACCCAAATATTATATTTTAATTTTCATCAATAAAATTATGAAAATTTGTTTTCTCTCCTGCTATATGAGTATCTATATAATATCCACAATTTTGCCTCTTGTTCTACAAAGCCTAAAATATTTACTGTGTGACCTTTTACAGAAAAGATTTGCCAACCCCAATCTAAAACCTTGCTAAACTCACTTAGTTCTAATTATTTCAGAATATTTTTATGTTGATTGTTTTGGATTTGCAATGTACGTAATACATCATTGGTAAGGAATGACAGTTTTATTTCTTCCTTTCTAATTCTTTCACCTATTTTTCTTCCCTTGCTATATCTCAGTCAAATTTTAGGGATTGAGATTTTTCTCAGTCTTCTAGACAAACTAGAAAGAAGCTGGGCTGCAGTCTATAAAATGTCTGTTTTATTCGTAGGGTATAGCCCTTTGGATCTTAGCACTGGAAACAAAGTTTATCTCCCAAGCTTGTAATAAGTGATACTTCCTACCTTGGGAGGTGCAGACACCTTCAGCACAAGAGTTGGGTTAACTCTGGATTTCCATCTTTTTCCATATCTTGATTTGAATATTCTGTACCTCCTTGTTGATTCTCTGATTCCTCTAGCAGATTGTTGAAAATATTTTTGACATCTTTTCTATTTCTGAGCTAGAGAATCATCTGAGTTATCTAGTCTATCATTACTGGAATGGAATTGAGGAGCGAAGATTTGAACTCAACTCTATCTTAACTCCAAGATCCATGCTTTTAACCACTTATTATACTTCATTGTATTGAATCTTATATAATACTATAAAGTGTAAAATGATTATTTTTATGAATTGGACCTCAAACATTATTTTATACTTCATATTGTTTATGCTTTTCAGGACAAAAAAATGTCATAAGGCAGAATTTTAAGGCTTGTATTCTATTTTTTGCTCTTTAGTGAAGCAAATAAGCAACATGTAAGATGTCAGAAATGCCTGGAGTTTGGACATTGGACTTACGAATGCACAGGAAAAAGAAAATACCTACATAGGCCTTCAAGAACAGCAGAACTAAAGAAAGCTTTAAAAGAAAAAGAAAACAGATTGTTATTACAACAAAGGTAGGTTTACATGTACCCAAATGAATATTTCTATATATATACTTACAGAACTTATTAAGGGACTAAATGTTTCATGGTGGTTCTCCAGATCTTAATTATAATACTAGCTAATGTTTAAGGAATGCTGACGATGAGCCAGGCACTGTACTAAGCTCTTTATAACTATTTAAGGATTATTTAAGCCTCACATCTATACTATTAAGGTAGGTACTATTAGTGTCCTCATTTTGCATATGAAGAAACTGAAGCACAGGGAAGTTCATTAACTTGCTCATTGTCACACAGCTACTAAATTGAAAAGTCAAGTGTTAAACCAACCAGCCCATCTTCAGAGTTCATGCTCTTAATCATTTTGCCTTATTACCTCAACTGTCAATGAAATGACAGCAGAATACTAAGAGGTAGATTATATAAGCTGATATGGAAAGCCATCCAAAGTACATGAAGTATATCGACTAGGTAGAGAACAGTATATATAATATGCTATGATTTATGTAACTTATTTTTTTAGAAATGGACATGATTGATAATAGTGGTTACTTCCTAGAAGGAGAATTAGGTAGGAAGGAGACTGGAAAATTATTTACTCTTTTATGCCCTTTGAATAATGCGTTTTATGTCCTTTAAATAATGTATATTTATTCCTATGAAATAAGTTAGCATACATATTTTAGAGAAGCTGAAACAGGAAGGTGTTGGGTATATTTAGTGCTACAGATTAGAAACAGCATCTTCTTAAGAACCGTTAGCTATATAATAATAGTATCTTAAACATCTGGACTTCCAAGGCTGCATCTTCCAGTCTGTGGGCATGAAAGCTCTTCAAAGGTCATGCAGGAATAGTCAAATAACCAATTTCTAGATCATCAACATTCATATATACTATTTCCAAAAACAAATGTGGAAGAGAACTTGCCTACTGGTTCTCCTTTTTCACTTCTCCTTTCCAACAGTCCCCCTCTAGTTTCACAAAAGAAACGTGTGCGTCTTACCCATGTCTAATCATACCTTAGTGTGTTGTCCTCGTATGCAAAAGCCCAGAGGGATTTTCAGAATACTGTTGTTTGTCCTGAGAAAGTGAATGGCCATAATTACTGGGAGTAAATTCTTTTCTAAGTTTTTTTCCCCCAAAAAGATTGAAGGAGGGCCTAATTGAACTGTCAACTTAAAATATATTTTAATGACGTATCATTATATGACTTGAGGAACATAACATGGAAGGAATTCAAAGAATTGAGTGACATTGCTATAACAAAACTTTCTATTCTGATCTACCTGTTTAGGTTAACAAGGTTTCTCAGGGTTAAATCCATAAAAACTAAAAATAGGGATTGAATTGATGCTGAACCTTGTCACATTCTAGCAATAAGAAGTATTTATTCACAGATTTGTAAACTAGAAAAAAAATCCACGTCATTAAATGCATTTCCAATAGAGTTATTTTTATGATATTACTTATTAAAATTTGTAATATATTGTATATTTTAATCAATTTTATATTAATAATAGTAACTCAATTCAGAATTTTTAAACACTTTTAAAGCCTATGAGCACAGGTAATTAAAAGGTACAATTTCAAGGTATGTCTGTATTTTATTACAGAGAAATATCATAATTGATCACTAACATTTTTAGGCATAAAAGTATGTTAGGATACATTCTATGGGGAAAGCAGAATAAAAGCACAAGTTCAAGGAAGAAAAAGACAATATTAAAGTGCCAATTGTTAAAGATAAACTCATCCATGTACTTTCCCAAGTGAATGGTGGTGATCATCTAAGTAGTGCAGCTAGTGTCCATAGGGTACAATTACAAAAGTGGTACGATAGTTTTCTTTTTAAAATATCTATGTATATAATACACCCTTTACAAATTATAAAACTTGGAATTAAAAAAAGTATGAGTTTTCCAAAATTCTTTTATTAGGAATGTAAGCAAAAAGTATTTGAAGACCACTGTCCTAAAGAATAAAATATAAGGCTGGGCACAGTGACTCATGCCTGTAATCCCAGCGCCTTGGGAGGGTGAGGCAGGAAATCACTTGAGGACAGGAGTGCAAGGTTGCAGTGAGCTGTGACTGCGCTCCAGCCTGGGAAGGGGAGGCAGACCCTGTCTCTTAAAAAAGAAAAAAAAGTGAAATAAAAGAGTACCAACATTTACTTTTGTTTTTGTGTATCATACAAGTATCTTGGTCTTAATAATATGTAGAACTTCAACATTCCATAAATCCGGCAACAAAAACAAATTATTTATATATGTGTGTATGTGTGTGTAGAACTGCATGAATATTAGCTCTGGCTCTGTTATATAAAGACTGCTGGGTTTTGATTCAATTAAAAAAAGTAGGCATATATGAATTTCAGTGATGATGAATTCTTACAGTGTGAGTTAATAAATGTACTTTCCTCGTTTATTTTACTCCCCAAATGATAATTCAGTAAATAATTCCATTGTGTAAAAAACTTGACATAAATACATTTTGTTTGGAGACTCAGGAATAAGGATAAAGACAGGAAATATAGAGAAGTCAGAATATAGAAATGTTAAATTTACAGGACAGTGCTACAGTAATAGAAGTAATCCTGTAATTTGAAAAGCTGATTTAGTTTGCATGTTATTTGGTAGAAATACAGCAGCAAGCCATTTGGACATTTCATTCAAATTCACCAGACTTTTCCATTAGAGATAACATGAGGAAACGTAGTCTTGAAGTTTTAATTTGCTGGTCTTTAAAGAGTAAATAACATTTGAGGGACATGCAGAAAAAGAATTATTTTAAATTAAAAGATTGCTTTTTTAAAAAAATATGAAATGGCCATTTATAATATTCTGGGAACTCAAATTAAAAATTATAGCTATTATGCTATTATTTGCTTTGTTTTGTTGTTCACTAAGTAGTTGATATAGGTATGTCAACTTAATTTCCAAACTAAAAAAGAGTCAAATTTGTGCATTTAATATTCTTAACTACTAACTTACCTGGCTTTTGAGGTCCAGGTGATAAAACATGTCTTGCTTAAGTGCTGGTTACGTTCACGTCATCTGCCGTATACAGCCTGCAGTAGGAAACCGTCCACTTGGCTACGACAAGAAATGCTGTACTCTGGGCACGTTACAACAGACAGAGCGTTTCTCCAGTGTAAACAGTGTGGGGCAGCAGAAGGGTGTGTCTGAGCTGTGTGTAATCACTCTATTAACAGGAGCTTTTTTCCCCCTCGTGTTTATCAGCATTGGAGAAACTAATGTAGAAAAAAAGACCAAGAAAAAAAGGTATGTGTGGCTTTAGGAGTACTATACAGATAATATATAATGCTAGTTAGAGGGATCGGAAGGGTGATTTTAAAATAATAGCTATAAGATTTAGATCTGAATCTCTTATTTGCAATTCAAAATTAAATATCATCCTATTTTCTGATAAGTTCCTCTTCTTACCTGTCTGGAATTTCTCGTCTCCATTTCTTCTTTTTCTTCAACTTTCTAAAGTCCTTAAACCTGGATATAGTAAATAATTGTCTTCTCTCAGCTTAGAATAGGCAATGTTATTAGACTGGTAAGAAATTGTTGGCTAGCCCTCTCCGGTCTGAAGTTTTAAATAAAGATCACGAAACATTTACCAGTCTGCATGAGGTTCAGATAGACCCAGTTGTTACACTGCAACTTTATTCTAACATCATTCACTCTGAAGTATAATATGGTAGAAATCTTGAACTCCGTCCAGGAGTGTTAGAAATTGCTGAAGTAACAAGAATAACTTGTAAAGGGAGGGGGCGTGGTTTGCAACAGTCAGGCAATCCCCAAAGCATCAACGCTAGGGGTCACATGCTGGCAAAGCTTCAGTATATACATCTGTGTGTATATATTGCACTGTAGCCTATGAAATTGCCTGTAAGCATTCTACTAAATGTCAGCTTCCCATGTATGTAACTGTTCATTGCCTAATAGGTCTAAAAGCGTAACCAGTTCCAGTAGCAATAGCAGTGACAGTTCAGCCAGTGATTCTTCATCAGATAGTGAAGAAACGTCTACCTCATCCTCCTCAGAAGACAGTGACACTGATGAAAGCTCCTCTAGTTCGTCATCTTCGGCCTCCTCCACAACCTGTTCCTCCTCCTCTGATTCAGACTCGGATTCCAGCTCCTCTGGCAGCAGCAGCACCAGCACAGATAGCAGCTCTGAGGACGAACCACCAAAGAAAAAGAAAAAGAAATAAAATTGCTCCGTGCGTACTGGACTGGTGGACTGAAAACATTAATGTGATTCTCCCAAGGGAATTTAGAATATGCTAAGGCCAAACAGGTCAACTGGTCAAAATTTCTAGAATTCGAAAGTTTCTAAATGTTTTACATTGTAAGAGCATAAAGAATATTAATAATAATGCGTTATATATAAAGACTTTTTTATTTTAAGGATGAATCTTGTTCTTTTTTTATCTTTAAACTGTATCTCCAGAACTTAATCAAAGCTGAAATCTGTAAATCTGTTTTTGTGATGAAACTGATCTCTTCTCCCTGTGAATCAGTGCCACACTTTGTTACAGGTTAACGGTGTGCATCGGGCGTGTTTTCCGGCTAGTGCACCAGAGTACCTGGCAGTGAATTGCTAATGCTCCTGGCTGTGTGTTTAAACCTGTGTGAGGTTTAATATGTTGTTACTGTAAGCTTGGGAGTTTCCCTGCTGTTAGTAAATGTGCTCTATTTTTATGTGGGAGTTTTCCTGCTGTTAGTTAATGTGCTCTATTTTTATGTTTATGTTCAGAAAGTTACTCTGATTTTTTGTCCTAAATATTAAGTTCAAGGAACCTATTAATATATGTATACCTTTGGAATGCTCCGGGTTTCAAGTTGCTGTGTTCTGTCATTCATTTTCTTCTGGTTCCTTAAGTTATCCTTTTCTGAGGAAAATCATTCTACAGGAACCTAAAAAGGGACAAAAAATCTGAAACTACTTAGGAGTCTAATCTCAGTGCCTTCTGATAAATTCACTATATCAGAAAAGAAAGAAGCCATGTAAAAGGCTAACTTAAGTAAAAGTGCTATGCGTATTCACATGTTATAACATGTGTTGACATGTGTATTAACATGTTATAACGTGTTAACATGTTATAAAAGGTACCATTCAAAGGGGGGAAAGGTAGGAGGAAGAGAGGTAATTTTTATAGAAAATTAGGGCAACGTTTGGTCACCTTTTATTAAAAGCTTATTTTAAGCTTTTATAAAGATTGCCTTTTGCCATTTTTGCAATTATGATATTAAAGTTTATATGATAACTGGTCTTATATGACAGTCTACTGCATAAATATGAATGACTGGGATTAATCTGATGTGTTTACATAGCATGTACACAGTTGATATCTAGAATGAAAGGTTAAAAAGAAAATACTGCACAATACTTCTTAAAAGTAGCATATTCTTATTGTGAGATTGGTTTAACATCACATTATTCTGTGATGTCTTTTAAACTTTTTGGAAAGAGGTATCATTTGTAGAAAAATCTTGATTTGGGTTAAATATAAGTTTGTAAAACTATAAATGTTGTCTTTTTTATATTTTTATGAGAAAGCAGTAGAAAATTACTTTTGAAGAAAATGAACTTTATTTAAATGTTAAAATATATGTATATTGTGAGTTTAAGGAGCCTGTAATTACTTGCAAGTTTTACGGAACCATCTAGTTTCAATAATTATAAATAAACTCTCAATACATCATTTCAAGGCTCCATACAAAATGGATCACTTGACAGGTAGATTTAATAAATTACTAATTAAACACATTTTACAATGTTTGTCATCTCTGTAAGGGTCATCTTAGCAGTTAAAGAACCTGGAAGAGAAAAAAAAATGTTACATAGGTTGCATCACTTGCAATTAAATAAAACTCACAATTTGTGTTCACTAAGTGTAAACTTCTGTTATCTCTGCTATTTTATTAAACACCAGTTCTTACTCCATTTGATGGAAAGGGCATTTAAACAAATTCTAATTTCAAATTGTTACTGTTACAACTGTTAAAAGTTTGCGTGGGCAAGTACAGAGGGCAGGAACTCGACTCTTCTAGTCACATGTTTCACTCAAAAAAGCAGGATCAGTGGCAAAGCGGAGACCAACTTCCAAAGAGTTTCTCTCCATCTGGCCAAAAAGCAGGACTCTGGAAGTTGAGTCCTGGCAAACGTAGTGAGTATTTAATTTCTCGATCACAACCCTATCAAAAGAAATCATTAGATCATAGGTTTCCATTCCACAAACATTTTGCTAGTATAACTGTACAATATAGTAATTTTGTCCTAGAATCAAAATATAGCATAAGCCATAAGTTAACAGTGGAAGTGAAAAAAGTACAGAGAGCGTGTGTTTCATATTCATAGTTGTATGTATTCTTTTAATTTTTTCTTTTGAACTGACTGTTGGTTTACCAAAAAGTTGCAAACAATACAACTTCCCTATATATCTCATCTAGCTTCCCCTAATGTTAACATCTTACATAACTATAGTATTACATAATGGTCAGAACCAAGAAAGTAACACTTAGTAAAATACTATTAAGGTATTAATAGTATTAATTAAGGTATCAATTAAACTAAAAACCTTATTCACATTTTCCCACTTTTCCCACTAATGCCCTTCCTTTTTCTGTTCTATATTACCCAGGAAATGCATTTAGTTACTTCTGTCTCTCCCACAGTCTTAACAGTTTTCAGTCTTACCTTGTCTTTCGTGCCCTTGTCACCTTTGAAGAGTACTGATCGGTTATTTTGTGTAACCCTCAATTTGGGTTTAGTGTTTTCTCGTGGTTGAACCGAGGTTATGCTTTTTGTAAGATTATCACAGACATTGATTGTCCTCAGTCCATCATCTCACTAGACTCCTAACACTGATATATCTTATCACTGGTGATGTTGACCTGGATCTTGGTTAAGGTGGTTTCAATCATTTTTCCACTGTAAATTACTACCTTTCCCTTTTTAGTTAATAAAAATCTTGGCGGAGACACTTGGAGAGTGTAAGAATTGTTTCTCCTCAAACTCACCCAGTGGCTTTAGTGGATCAATGGTGGATCTTGTCTACAGTTGTTACTGTGATATTTTCCAAATGATGGATTTCTATGTCTTTTTTTTTTTTTTTTTTTTTGAGACAGTCTCATTCTGTTGCCCAGGCTAGAGTGCCATGGCGTCAGCCTAGCTCACTGCAACCTCAAACTCCTGGGCTCAAGCAATCCTCCTGCCTCAGCCTCCCGAGTAGCTGGGATTACAGGCATGTGCCACCATGCCTGGCTAATTTTTTTCTATATATATTTTTAGTTGTCCAGATAATTTCTTTCTTTCTTTCTTTTTTTTTTTTTTGGTAGAGATGGGATCTCACTCTTGCTCAGGCTGGTCTCGAACTCCTGAGCTCAAACGATCCACCCACCTCGGCCTCCCAGAGGGTTAGGATTACAGGCGTGAGCCACCGCACCTGGCCTCTTCTACACTTATTAATTGGAACTGTACTGTTAGGAAGAGCTGTCTCTTCTCCATTTTTAAAATCAATTATTTTGTCCGGGCGCGGTGGCTCACGCCTGTAATCCTAATCCTCTGGGAGGCTAAGGCGGGAGGATCGCTTGAGCTCAGGAGTTCGAGACCAGACTGAGCAAGAGTGAGACCCCTGTCTCTACTAAACAATAGAAATTACCCGGACTAAAAATATATAGAAAAAATTAGCTGGGCATGGTGGCGCATGCCTGTAGTCCCAGCTACTAGGGAGGCTGAGGCAGGAGGATCGCTTGAGCCCAGGAGTTTGAGGTTGCTGTGAGCTAGACTGATGCCACAGCACTCTAGCCCAGGCAACAGAGTGAGAATCTGTCTCAAAAATAAAAATAAAAAAATCAATTATTTTTAGTATGGACTCATGTTTATTTTGTTCTGAGGTAAAATCTGATACCATTATTTCTTTTGTTCAAAATTGTTTCACCCTTGGCTAATAGCAGACCTCCTTCAAGCTGGTGGCTGCAACGTTCCTTTGACAAGCTCCATCTTTTTTTTTGAGCGTTTCCTTACTTCCTGGGACCACAAGATGTTCCGGGCTCATCTTGTGGTCTCCCTGTCCTAGCTTGGGAGCCAATCCCTTCTCCAAGGGGCCTGCTCTAGTTTCTTTTATTGGAGAATGGTGTTTAGAATCCGAGATCCGGGCGTTCAGTTATGTTTTTTACATGTTCTGAGTTTTTTTAATTTTACAAAAGTTCTCCATGCAGCACATTTTGAATTGTAGTATTCGAAGGTAGGTAGATAAGGCGTGGAGCCTGGCTGCCTTAATCTGTCTTGTGCTGCTATGACAGAATACCTGAGACTGGATAATTCATAATAAAGACATTTATCGACTCATAGTTCTGGAGGCTGGGAAGTCTAAGATCAAGGCATCAGTATCTGGTGAGAGCCTTCTTGTTGCTTCATCTCATGGCAGAAGGTGGAAGAGCCAAGAGAGGCAAAAGGGGGCCGAATTCACCCTTTTATGATTAGTATTAATCCCACCCATGAGGGTAGATAGAGCCCTCAATACTAATCTCTTCTCAAAACTCCCGCTTCTTTTTTTTTTTTTTTTTGCTTTTCTTTTCTTTTCTTTTCTTTTTTCTCTTCTCTTCTTTTCTTTCTTTTTTTTTCTTTAGCAAATGTACCACATCTTAAAATGTTCCACCTCTAAATACTGTTACAATTGCAATTGAACTTCAACATGAGTTTTGAAGGGGACAAATGATTAAACCATAGCACTTGCCATTAACTAGAAGAAATAAGATGCCACCACCTTCAACATTTCCCGCCTTCACTTGCTTTGCTTTACTTTCACAAGACTGTGAATGGCCACTGCACTCCAGCCTGGGCAACAGAGCAAGACTCTGTCCCTAAAAAACCCCAAAA
Source organism: Eulemur rufifrons (assembly GCF_041146395.1). Taxonomy (NCBI): domain Eukaryota; kingdom Metazoa; phylum Chordata; class Mammalia; order Primates; family Lemuridae; genus Eulemur; species Eulemur rufifrons. Next base: position 1,614,010 of record NC_090992.1, on the reverse strand, counting down.
GCCCCACAAACATTAATAGAAGTCCTCCTTGGAAGGTATTATACAAAGACATAAGACAGAGAGAGAAAAAGAGAAGTATTATTAGGGTTCTCCAGAGAAATAGAACGAATAGGATATATATATAAAAACGTGTGTGTATATATGAATATACACATCCTACATGTCTCACATATATAGATAATATATGAGGAAATTTATTGTGGGAATTGACTCATGCAATTACGGAGGCTGAGAAGTCCCACGATGTGTCTGCAAGCTGGAGAACGAGGAAATCCGGTGGCATGACTCAGTCTGAGTCCAAAGACCCAGGAACTAGGGGGACTGAGGGTGTAAGTACCAAAGTCCAAAGGCCCAAGAACCAGGAACTCTGACGTCCAAGAGCAGGAGATGATGGATATTCTAACTCAAAAAGAGTTCACCCTTCCTCTGCTTTTTGGTTCTACTTGGGCTCTCAAGGGATTGTCTGAAGCCCGCCCACACTGATGAGAGTGGACTGTCTTTACTCAGTTTACTGATTCAAGTGCTAATCTCCACGAAACACCCAGAAATAACGTTTCGCCATGTGTCTGGGCATCCCTCAGAGTAGTAGAGTTGACACATGAAATTAACTATCACAGGAGATGAAACATGAGAAATGACAACTATTTTGGATGCTGGAAAGTGGATGCTGACTTAAATAACCATAGAAGACCAAAGGCCAAGCCTACAGTGAGGTCGAGTCGACAGGAAGCAAGCCAATTTATGCCACAGACTGAAAAGCGTCCAAACTTTGTGGCACCATACAGCTGTCAGCCAAGGCACAGGGGGGACTTGCAGACAGGACTGGCAGAAAGGGGATGTAACAAAATGCACCCTTATGCGTGCCTGTTCTGCTCATGCCCGGTGGGGGCTTTTAATTATTCCTTATGCTTTTGCTGAGATATTTTGCAAGTGAGCAGTAGTGAACACCTGCCATGATTAATGAGGACTCCATTAACTTAAAATTAGAGAAATAATACAAGTTGCCATATACTAACAGCCGCTTGGAATATAGACAATGTGTGTTATTAGACCTCATGTATACGTCTCTAGCACCAGATAGTACGCTCGCAAAGGTTTTGGACAAAACCAAGAAAGAAAACCGTGGAACTGCTGGGGAACATGTGTATGTGTGTGTGGACACTGTGCTGTGCGCTTGATAAGCTGATGCCCTTCGTTAAGAAGTCCTGAGGGGACTGAAAAGGTGATTTCTGTACTAGCCAAATCCATCACGATCACAAAACATGGAAGCCAAAACAACCCGATATTTGCACAAGGAAAATCCGCCGTAACTAGTTAGCTATCTTTTTTTTTTTTTTTTTTTTTTTGAGACAGAGTCTCACTCTGTTGCCCGGGCTAGAGTGAGTGCCGTGGCGTCAGTCTAGCTCACAGCAACCTCAAACTCCTGGGCTTAAGCGATCCTACTGCCTCAGCCTCCCGAGTAGCTGGGACTACAGGCATGCACCACCATGCCCGGCTAATTTTTTGTATATATATATATTTTAGTTGTCCATATAATTTCTTTCTATTTTTAGTAGAGACGGGGTCTCACTCTTGCTCAGGCTGGTCTTGAACTCCTGGCCTCGAGCGATCCACCCGCCTCGGCCTCCCAGAGTGCTAGGATTACAGGCGTGAGCCACCGCGCCCGGCCTAGTTAGCTATCTTGAAGGGTCTCTGAGCACGTGTACGGAAGAGAAAACATTCATCCATTCAATTCGGGCAATCTTTAACCACTGTTACTGAGTACCTGTCCCTGTCTCCCGAGGGTTTACAGACCATTAATGAACAATTATAGATGTCTTCAAGTGCTGCAAACAAGTTGCCAGAGAGATTAGAGTCCCAAACAATTGCTGGACGAGTTCAGCAAAGTCTTCCGGGGGAGGTATAGCTGGCTGAGAAAGTTGCTGAGCCCGGCGGGAAGCCAGTTTGTCCGGGAGACTGGCAGGGCTGGCGGCTGCCAGCAGTATGTGCTGTATTATCAAGGGCATCTTTGGTCCGGCTACGGGATTTGTATTTTACCTGGAAGATGACAGGAGAGCCTTACATTCAAGAAACATTTAAGAGCTTTTCAAGAGTGTCAGGGGTGGAAGTAGAGAAACAAATTAAATGACTAACTAGAAGAAGCAGTTAAGCCTACGCCTCAACCAAGGATCACAATGTCTGCGACCCAGGTTTTGTAATCTGTTTGTCTGAGATGGCATAACTTTTCTTGTGGATCTCTAATATTAATGTAATCCTGGGAAGGCATCAATATAATATTACTAGATCTCTTAGAAAATGTAAAAAAAAAAAAAGAAAAAATTGTGGTAGGACCACAAGGACACACAAATTAGGACAGAAATAATGAAGAAATTAATAAAACCTATGAAGTTAATGGTGTTTGTAAATATACATAAATAATATAGAAATATTTTAAATATATTTTATATATTTGTAAATATATCTGTGATTAATAACCAATTATATCATAAAATACATACTGATTGATTAGTTTTTAATCAACATTTAAATATTCAGAAAAAATTATCTTTTCACATTTTATTACATTTATCACCTTAATATCTTTAGCATTAAGATAAGATAAGGAGAGACATTACTATAATTGTCCAGAAGAGAAATGAGGGTCTAACCTAACACATTACCAATGAAAGTACAAAGGAGGTGACAGATATGACAGATATTAAGAACACAGAAAGGACAGACTTTAGTGACCAGTAGACTGTGGTGGCAGGAGAGGTTCACCCGGGACGATTTCAGGGTCTGTCGTGTAGATGACTCGGTGAGTACAGAAATACAGGTATTCATTTCAGTACAATTACAACAATAGTAACTACGACCACGACAAATATAGACCGATGCTAGCAATGGGAGAAAGGTCAAACTATTTTTATAGTATTAACACAATGGAATATTAAAATGTTTTGAAAAATTTCAGATAACATTCGGAAATCTGAAAATGTAGAGTCTGATAGTGACTAAATTGCTAACAATTCTCATAGTTGGGTGGTAAGATTATAGACCAAATTTTTTCTTTATTTTCTAATTTTTCTACAACTTTAACAATAATCTGCACATTATTAAAGTGTACAGTTTGATAAGTTTTGACATACGTATACTTTCATGAAATTGTCACAAGCAAAGTAATTAAACATAACCATTGCCCCCAAAAGCTTTCTTGTGCCCTGTGGCACAAGCTTCCAATCCATTCGTCCCTACTCACCCTACCTCCCACCTACCTATCATCAGGTAACTACAGATAGAGATTTTTTTTTTTTTTTTTAATGAGACAAAGTCTCTCTCTGTTGCCGGGGCGAGAGCGCAGTGTTGTCATAACAGCTCACTGAAACCTCAAACCCCTGGGCTCCAGCAGTCAATTAAAAAATGAAAATTGTGGTAAAATACACATAACAAAATTTATCATCTTAACCATCTTTGAGTGTATAGTTCAGTGGTATTAAGTACATTCACATTGTTGCGAAACCACCACCACTGTCCATTTCCAGAACTCTTTTCATCCTGCAAAACTCAAGTTCTATATGCATTGAACTATTACCCCCATTGCACCCCATCCCCAAACCCTGGCAACCGCCATTCTACTTTATTTATGTCTCCATGAATCTGACTACTCTTGGTACGTCATATAAATGGAATCATACAGTATTTCTCCTTTTTGTGACTGGCTTATTTCATTCAGCATGATGTCCTTGATGCATGGGGTGTCCCAAAGAAGAGAGGAAAGTGCCCTGAACTTGTCAAGTGGGTTCTTGGCTTCGCACAAGAATGAATTTGAGAGCGAACCAACTGGCCACAGGAAAATTGTATTGAGACAGAGACAGACAACAGATCATACGTCACAGAGAAGGGGTCCTCTCCCAAGCAGGAAGGGAACCCCTTATGGGCAATGGCAATGTTTTTAAATGTTTAAAAACCCCGTTAGGAAACAGCCACAGTGACCAGCACTGTCTTGTGGTCAGGCCATAAAGGTTAATCATGAACTGCTGTCACAGAAAGGCAAGCACAGTTTGTAAAGCACTGGGCTTAGTAATTAACCCATCCCTGAGTGGTCCCAGGCAGTGACTTGCTTGCGACTTCCTCGTTCAGAGTGGCTAGGGTCTGGTATCGTTCAAAACGGCTGCGCTGAGACTCTCTCCACCTTCCTTTTCTGCCTTATCGCTACATTATCTTCAAGGTTCATCTGTGTTGTAGCATGTGTCGATTTCCTTCCTATTTATGGTCGAATCATATTCCATTGTATGTACGTAACACATTTCGCTATCCATCATCCATTGATGGACACTTAGTTGATTTTACCTTTTGGCTATTACGAATAATGTTGTGAGATGGAAATTCTTACGGATGAGAATTGCCTTCAACCACTGTTACTGAACACCAAGTTGTTTTTGAAATTAGCTTTTGCGGAAGATTGATATGTTTCTTAATGAGTTCAACCCAAAATTACAAGTGAAAATGGTGCTTAAATGTGAAACTTTCTGTGGCAAAGTCATTTTGGTAACAAATACCTTTTCTATCACTCAAACTACAGTGCCTGCAGCTTGTTTTGGAATTCACTACAGATGTTAAAATTTCCATATGTCAAAATTCATTTAACTGTACAATTGAAGATCTCCCACCAATCTTCAATTGGAAGTGATTACAATTCAATGTAATAATATTCTCAAAGCCCTAATTAAGAGAGGAATTGGCCAGGCATGGTGGCTCACACCTGTTCCCCTCTACCTGGGAGGCTGAGGTGAGAAGATTGCTTGAGCTCAGGAGTTCGAGACCAGCCTGGGTAAGGTAGCAAGCCCCCTCTCCATCTCAAAAATAAATAAATAAATAAATAAATAAATTTGAGCTTTCAAGTGCAAATCAGAATTAAATATGAGAAGAACCTGATAGAATTTTATAAATTTCTTCCAAACAATGAATATTCTCAATATCACATGACAGTTGATTGATATCGTATTTGGCAGTACCTATCTGTGAGAAAAGATGTTTTCAAAAATGAAATACATAAAATCTCATTACAGATGAGCATTAACAGAATAATATTTTAAATAGCTTTTGATGATAGGAAATACTATCTTTGAATCCTAATTAAGTGAAATGTAACCCTCTGCCTTAAAAATTGCTATATTCTTAGTATCCCTGAATTATAGAACTTACTCAGCTACTATATTTTGAATTTTATCAATAAACAATTTATCTAAGGCTGGGCGCAGAGGCTCATGCCTGTAATCCTAGTGCTTTGGGAGACCAAGGAGGGAGGATGGCATGAGCCCAGGAGCTTGAGGTTGCAGTGAGCTATGATGATGCCACTGCACTTCAGCCTGGGCAACAGAGTAAGAATGTGTCTCAGAAAGAAGAAATGTATTGAAACTGTTATATCGTTATATAAGTACCTACATAAAATCCTTGATTTTGCCTCTTAATCTGCAAAGCCTAGAATATTTTACTATCTGTCCTTTACAGAGAAGTTTGCTGATCCTCGTCTAGATGAGGACAACATGGAGAGAGAGAGAAAAGGGCCAAGCACCAAGTCTTAGGATATTCTACTCAGAAGTCAGGAAACGCTGCTGCTGAAAAGCAGCAGCCAGGGTAGGAGAGAGGAAAGTAGCAGAGTATGGTGTCTCGAAGGCCAGGCACAGTGGCTCACGCCTGTAATCCCAGCACTCTGGAAGGCCGAGGCGGAAGGATCACTTGAGCTCAGGAGTTCGAGACCAGCCTGAGCAAGAGCGAGACCCCCTGCCCCCATCTCTACTAAAAATAGAAAACATTAGCTGGGCATGGTGGCACAAGCCTGTAGTCTCTGCTCCTCGGGAGGGAGCCTGAGGCAGGAGGATCACTTGAGCCCAGGAGTCTGAGGTTGCTATGAGCTAGGTGATGCCACTGCACTCTAGCCCGGGAAACAGAGCGAGACTGTCTCAAAAAACCCCAAAACAACAACAACAAAAAACACCAAGAGAAGAAACTCTTTCGAAAAAGAGAGAATAGTCAACAGTGTTGAACTCCACTAATGTGGAGACAAAGGCTTAGCTTTTGGATTTGGCAACGTGGAGATCGTTGATGATATTAGTGAGTGGTTTCAGTGGAAAAGACAGAACAGGAAGGGTCAAGAAGATTAAATAAATGCTTATAAAGTTTCTAGCATCGTGCCTGGCACTAGTATTCACACTGATTATTGAAGCAGATATTGTTGGGGCTCACTTGTGTCTCCTCTCCCCCACGGTCTCAGGAATACCAGTCTGACTTCCAGCTATGCAGGTGTTTCTGCTTTTATTTGCCTGAGAACTTTCTCTGGCTGCTGGAGTCTACTCTGCCTGCATCTCACAGGCTGGTGGGCAGGGGAATTAACGCCCCTGGGAGCAGCCCTCAGTAATGACCAGCAGGATTTGCGTAAGTACTCCAGCTCCCTGGCCCCTCAACAACTCTGCGGCATGCGTTCTCCACTTTTCTTCCAGTGTTCAGCAGGATTACGAACAGGAAAACCTGGCACCCATGTAATTTGAAACAATCATCCACAGAAAAACTTAACTCATAGTTATGATTCCTGAAGTAAGAGTAAAGATTTGGATTGCTCATGACCCGTCCCCAGCTCAGGCTGAAGAATGGCTACAAGATGGAACATTGAGAATGGAAACCGTATACATCTATACAACTTATGTTGTCATTAACATAGTTTATTGTTTCACCATCGTCTTCAACATAACTTTACTATTCTAGGAACCTTTTGACCAGGAAGAGAAAAATTGCAAAAAGATTTATTTTTCATTCGGAAACTTCTCAAAATCCCGCTTAAATGAACATTGAACTGGTAAGCTTTTCAATAGATGGCTTCAAATGACTGTTCACACTTTGTGAGAGGCAGAATAATGCTTTGCTAAAGATGCTCACACACTAATCCCCAGAACCTACGAATATGGCAAAGGGGAATTAAGGTGGCAGGTGGAGTTAAGGTTGTTTATTCAGTTGACTTTAAAATAGGGAGATTATATTCTGGACGATCTGAGTTGGCCCAAAGTAATCAGCAATGTCCTTAAAGTATATACTTTTATAGAATATATAGTAGAAATACTTTTTATATATAAATAAAATAAATAATGGTGGCAGAATATAAAGTCAGAGTGACGTGATTTAAAGGGACTCAACTAGCCATTGCTGGCTTTGCAAGTGGAGGAACGGGGACAGGCGAGGAAACGACTCTGTCCCTGAGCCTCTGGAAAGGAGCAGCCTTGACAACACCTTCATCTTAACCCAGTGAGACCCACGCCAGGCTTCTCACTTACAGAACTGTAAGATAATACATTTGTGTTGTGGTAAGCCCCTAAATTTGCGGTGATTTGTTACAGCAGCAATGGAGAACCAATACACTCTCCCAGACTCTTTTTTTTCTCCAAGAGGTCCTGAGACAATGTGCTCCTCTCCCAGAGTCTTTAAATCTCACGCCTTGCTGTGTCCACTTATCCTAAAATATTATATGATGATTCTTACCCAATCCTAATCAAGCCCCCTGACTTGAAAAGCCTTCTTAAATAAGATCCCAAAACCTTATAAATATTCCAACTTTGCCCTCTCCCTTGGGGATGCTACTGAGACCATGTCAGGGTAGTAATCTCTTTTGGTGCAGTAAATACAATAGTAAACTCAGCTTGGCTTTATCAACGGGTTGTTTTACTGATATTTGTGGGGCGTTAGCATCTGACAATTGTTTTATCTGTGTACTTAGAACTGTATCTGTTATATAGTAGATGTTTAATAAATATTTGATAAATACTGAATAAATTATCTTAGTTTCTAAAATACCATGGAATAATGTTTCTGTAGCAGTAGTTGTGATTTGGTATTTCCATATCTAAATGGGACTTTCAGATATAACTGGCCAAGATCATTCAAGGCCTGAATGAAACCTTACACATGGATGTTTATAGTGGCTTTATTCATAATTTTTAAAAACAGGAAACAACCCAAATATCCTTCAACTGATTAATGGCTAAACAAGCTGTGTTATATCCATATCATAGAATACTACTCAGCAATAACAAACAAATAAATTACTGATAGATGAAACAACAATGGATGAATCTCAAAGGCATCATACCAAGTGAAAGAGTCAGACTTGAAAGGCTAAATACCGTATGATTCCATGTATATGATATTCTGGAAAAGGTAAAAGGTGTAAGGAGAGAAAACAGACCTATGGTTATCAGGAACGGGGGTGGAAATGAAGGGGCCGAGGGAGGGCCGTGGGGTCACGGAAAGGTTCTGTACCTTGATTACGGTGGAGGTTACACAATTGTTTGCGTTTGTCAGAGCTCATAGAACTGGACATTAAAAAGGATGAATTTTACTGTATGTAAATTATACCTCCAAAAACCTAACTTAAAAATAGTACTCCACTAAGAATTTCTACTCCTAACAATATACATTAAATCCTTTGTTAAAATGTTGCATGTTAATAAAAAAATCACATTTTTTTGAGATTTTTTTTCTCTTATAATTTTTATGGTAGGTATTTTCTGCTATTTCTCCATTCTGTGCAGTAGTCTTACATTGTTCTGGAACTTAAAGCTAGAGACAGAAAATTCACTTTGTTAAAAATGGATGTATCTGATTAAATCAATGATTTTTTTTTTTTTTTTTTTTTTTGAGACAGAGTCTTGCTCTGTTGCCCGGCTAGAATGCCGTGGGGTCAGCATAGCTCACAGCAACCTCACACTCCTGGGCTCAAGCTATCCTCCTGCCTCAGCCTCCCAAGTAGCTGGGACTACAGGCATGCGCCACTATGCTTGGCTAATTTTTTCTATATATTTTTAGTTGTCCAGGTAATTTCTTTCTATTTTTTTAGTAGAGACGGGGGTCTCGCTCTTGCTCAGGCTGGTCTCGAACTCCTGACCTCGAGCGATCCTCCCACCTAGGCCTCCCAGAGTGCTGGGATTACAGGCGTGAGCCACCTCGCCCAGCCTGTCATAATATGTTTTGAGTTTTGCATTAATACATTTCCTAATTTACATAGGTATATAGAGAAAATTTATATTAGATAAAAAGAGTGATATAGGTTTTAAAAGTTTAAAAGAATAGTAGGTCATCAGGTATTTTCAAAATGAAAAACATTATACTTCTATTGATGCTGGTGAATTACCAGCTTCTGGGGCTGATAAAAGAATTTTCCTATGTACATTTCTTGTAATAGTTTATTACAAAGTTCCTCAAAACCTTTGTATCTTATTAAAAAACAATCTTTAAAATGATTGCTTCAAAATTAGAAAGTAAAAAACGAAAACAAAACACAACAAAACCTTCACGAGGCTCCTTCACTGCCAGAAAACAGGTAACAGACATGAGAGCCTAACGTGTTTCTCAAAGATGAACAAGAGGTCGTCCTGGGACAGTTAACTGTGCTGGGTTCTGTGAGGCCCTTTGGAAATTCTGTCCAGTCTGTCAGTCTGTAACCATTAGTTCACACTCAGTTAAACTACGGCCTGCCCTCTCTGGCAAGATGTTAAGAGGTGAAGGAAATGTTCGGCATGATGATATTCTGGGAAAGGTATTAATGGCAGAAAACGTTTGGATGAGAAAGGGCCGGCTTGGCTTCTTAGCACAAGTTTGCCTTTCTGTGGGACCTGTTGAGGGGCGCCGGACTCGAAGCTTCCCCACTGGGAAGCAAATTTAGGGGGTTAGGGTTGGGCCGGATCCCCGCAAGGGCAGAGGGCCTGGGCCCCTTCGCCAGAGCCCCAGAACCGGTGGATCCGGCCCGGCCCGGCCCCGCCCTTGCGAGCCCCACTAGCGGGCTCCGCGCAGCAGGGCGCGCTGTGCCCGGGGCTCAGGCCTAGACCCCGCGGGCCAGTCCTCGCCCTGCGCCGGGTCGCCGGGCCCGACAGCCGGGCACGTCACCACCCCCGGGCGGCGCCCCTCGGCCCGGCAGGCCCACTGCCCACCACTTTCCCGGCGGGGAGGGGCGCGGGCGTCACGTGACGCCCCGCAGCCGCCCGGCCCTGGTCACATGGGTGGCACGGCTGCTGCGTCAGTCACAGTCCTGGCTGTGGGAGTCGAGCCGCCGTCGCCGCCAGCGGACGGGGCGGGGATCTCGGTGCCAGGTCTTCGTCAACCCGCCCCCGCCGCCTCAGTGAGGCGTCCCGGCCTGGGCCCGGCCGTCATGGAGCGGGGCGGGCCCTCGGCCTGTTCCGTGTGAGGCGCGTCGCCGCCACCGCCGCCTTCGCCGCGCCAGGCCTCCGGGACCCCCGCCGCCGCCCGGAGCCCCTCGCCCTGGGCAGCCTGTCGCCGCCCCTCGTCGGGCTCGAACGCGCGTCCGGTGAAGGTGCAGGCCGGGCGCCGCCACCGCGCAGCCAGGAAATGGTTCGGGCCTAGCGGAGCCGGGACTGGAGGTGAGAAGGGCCGACGGGCCGACGGGGCCGGGCCGGGCCGCGGGGACGGAGGGGGCCGGGGGCCGCCGGAAGGCTCGGGGAGACCCTCGGGCCAGCACTGCTGAACCGGGCTTCTCCGCTCCTCTCCTCGGCGCTTTCCACCCCCCATCCTCCGCAAAAATAGGAAAATACGAGCAGCTAACCCAAGCCTAACCAGAACGACCAGAAACCCATCTTTTACCATTTCTCCATCCCTCTTTCGTTCCTTAATCCATGCCTTTCCTCAGACATGCCATCGGCTGATTTGTTACTTTTTAGCACCCTCCTCGATTTCAAGTTATTTCTAGTTAAAGAGAAAAATACAGGCCCGGGTTCTGGCTAACATTACCCAACTAGTTCTCGCTTTCCTTCTCGCGATCCTGCGCACCTCCCCCACCGCCTCTGCAAAAGAAAAAAAAAAAAAAAAAAAGGAAAAATTTCTGCCTCCGACTAGGGAAGGGGGTTGACTAAAAATGGGAACGCAGGGGTGCAGTACTCGAATGTCGCCCGCAGCCCGTGCGGCGGCCTGTTACCCTGCCATCCCGATGGCTCGCGTTTGGATCCCGGTGTCTAGGCCTTTCCACCAGCTGCCTGTGCTGGAGGTTAATCTCGCAATTGACGTCAGTGCTTTGTTCCTTGCACTTTGCTGTTCCTTCCACTCTCCGAGGATGGATCTGACGTGTAGGAGTGTGCGGTGTTTCCTTATTGCCTTTTCATTCACAAGTGACATTATGGGAAGTTGGAAGCACAAATCTGAAGTGCTTGCGTGTGGAGCTCCAGGCGAAGAGTTCGATTTAGCGTTGGCGTAGTTCAGTCCGTTGCAATTCAGAAATGTGCTGTTTCTCCCTTGCTGGCCATATGGAGGTTTTCAACCAACGCCAGTCCCTTTTCCGCTGACCAGGGTTTTTCTTGACGGAATCTAAGCTGTAGGTGCCTGTGAATATGCTGTTTGCAATTGTGACACATAAAATGGGGACTGTTCTTAGGCCTTAGATGTGAAAAGCTCAAAGCTTTGTTTCTATATTGATTCTGCGAAGCTTTACAAAGTGCTTTTTTTTATTTAACTGTCTTTTAACTTATCAAAATTGAAATATTTATGAGAACTTTCTTAATTTGGAATTTGATAAAGAGCTTTTGTGGCCTGTGAGTCTGCCTAGGATCATTTTTGGTCATATGTGCATAAAGAAGTATTGGCAAGTGGCCACTTGGTTTTCAACAAAGCTGGCTTCTTTAAATTTCTCAGGTTCGTTTTCCTATTCATCACTGCATCCTTCAGCCTCTAAACATAAAAATGAGTCCCAAGGAGTTATTTTTAATTATCTTTCAGAATTAACTTACTAAAAACCTGGAAGCAATTTTTTTTTTATACCAGCAGTTTCATTCAGTTTGTGGTGGTTTGCAGGCTGATGACGACTTTGATTTTTGTTGGCTTTATAGGAACAGAAGGCCAATTTTACTTTAAATAAAATTTTACTTCAAATGGGGACCAGATAGGATGTCTGAATGACCAAGCCTTTATTGTTTGGTTGAAAAAAAAAAAGTTAGCTGTGTTCATTGGAACATGGCCTACAATTTGGGGGTGTAAAGGTGAAGCTATATAGTAAGAATTCTTAAAGATAGACTATTTTTGTTCCGATTCACTTTCTACTTGTCAGACATTCTCACATTCAGATTCAGACATTCTCCTCTCTGTGCTCTTAAGTTATCGTGCCCCCTTTGTAACAGTTAATCTGCTTTGTATTGTAATTTTCGTATAGGTCTGTTGTAGTGTCTTAGAGCAAGTACTTTATTTATTCCTCTTTTTAGCATTCCCAATGTTTTATACAGTTATTAGATTGAATTTGAATGTGATAGTATTTTGAACTTGAAATTAATTGTTCTATCAAGTTATCCAATCTATATTTCACACAAAGATTATCTAAAGAAAACTGTGTGAGCAAGTGATCAGTATTTGAAAGTAAAACAGTGAGTATCAGCTTCAGAGGATGAGGCAGAAGATATGAAGCCTTCTAAAAGTTCTGTATCTTACCTTTTTTGAGGAGGTAAAGTATATGTCATGATTTTATGTGTACCTGACAGGAACAAAGAAAACAGGTATTTCTTCTTTTGTGGCCATCTACTGGTTTAGAATGGAGTCCAAAATCTATGGAGATTTCTTTTTTTTTTTTTTTGGTAGTATTTTTCATAAAATCAAAGAGATGTTCTTAAATATTGAGGGCATACCTGGACAGTGACCCAGAAATACAGTGTGTATTATAAATATTGATAACTTAGATTTTATTTTTTTACTTTGGCTTTATTCTACTGATATCTTACTGTAAAAGCTTTCCTATATAATATAAAGGTTCCCTGCCTTCTTCCCTATCTTCATTATATTTTACCCATTCTTTTTTTCATTTTCTCTGATAAGTTGGAAGAATTCTATTTGATTTCTGGGAGGATGTTTGCCAGTCTCAAGTTATTGTGAAATAAGGTGTAGTTAGTGACTAAAGACTGCTTAAAGCTAACCTAACCTGTTGCCTTGATGCTTTTTCCCTTGGTTTAAGAAAAGCACCCCCACTTGTTATAACTCCTGTCCCCTCTTGGTTATGTGAGGCGATACTCTAGTAGGTGGAAGAGGGCAGCAACACATGCTACGCAGAGTTTTGGCTGATCATCTGCATTCCTGTTTGTCTTGATGTTCATTTTCCCTGGTGTCATATCCTGAGAATTTTCATGGTACCGGACACAGAAAATATCAGGACCGCTGAATTCAATTCCAAAGTATTCTAAAACATTTTAGTATTGGGGCTACTTATTCTATTTTTTGAAGAAACAGAATCTTATTTAAGATCTACCTGCTTCATCAGCTATAATTTTAAAAAATCTGTAACCTAAGGACTGTTTTAGGGAAGGCATTTCATGTAACTTTATCTCTCTTGGAGTGCCTAATGAACTGTGGTGTTGGCTTTTAGTCAGGGAGATGTGGCTTATTAGTGGGTACTGTTTTAAACTAATTATTTTGGTGATCATTTCCTAGGACAGGTAAAAGAACCTCATGTATTCTTTTCCCAAGGTTGTGTTTGGGGGAAAAAATCAGGGACTGACATGAATAGATTGCTCTGGAAAGCCAGTATAGTTTGATTATCCATCCAGATAAGGTAATAATCAGTACTGGGACTGGGCTCGCTGGGGTTGCTTCGATAGCTCTCCCAGGATTTTGTCAATTTGGAGTTGCCTAGTGAGTTATGACTTTTCCTTTTCACGTTATCATTAGGAAAGGGACAGTTTTATGGAGAGGTGACTATAGGTCAGCACGTTGCAGAGACTCACCTTCTCACCTTTTTGCAGTTGCTTCCAAAATTTCTTCCATGTGGAATATCATTTTCCTCGTTTCCTACCTGTTAAAATTTCACCATTTTTTAAGGCCCAATGCAAGTATCATTGCCTTCCTAAAGTTTTGCTTGATTATCGCCCTACTCCAATTGTGATCTACTACTTTGAATCTCCGCGCATCACTTTGTATCTCTTTTAATTATTTCTTATGCAGCTACCTTGAGACTGTATAGCCTCCTGGGTGATATGGAGAATAATGTATCAGGGAAGACACACTAGTAAAAGAAAGACTGTAAGTGTTGTAATACTTCATTATGTGTCTCTAAAAGATAAGGATTAAAACAATAATCAAAAATTGCTGGGTGCAGTGGCTTGGACCTGTAATCCCAGCTACTCAAGAGACTGAAGTGGGAGGATCACTTAAGCCTGGGAGTTGGTGGCTACAGTGAACTATGATTCTGCACTGTACTCCACCCACAGAGTGAGACCCCATCTCTAAAAATAAAACATATATATCACACTAAAAAAATTAATACCAATTCTTTAGTGTCATTAATATACAGTGTTCACATTTCCCTGGTTATAGTTTTGTTTTGTACAGTTTGCTTGGATCAGGATCCATATAAGGTCCATAAATTATATTGGATTTATATGTGTCTCAACCCTTTTTCTTTTTTTAATCAATAGGTTCCCCTCCATCTTTTCATTGTTGTTCCCATACATTTGGTTGGTTGAAGAAGCCAGGTCTTTGCCCTGTGAGATTTCTCAGAGTCTGGACTGGGCTGATTGCATCCCAGCGGTTTCATGTAATAGGTTCCCGTTGTATCCCAGTGGTTTTTTGCAATATGTTCATTTGTCCTCTGTATTTTCTATAAATTACTGGTTACATCGAGAAGCTTAATCTGATTCAGCCTTGAACTTTTTTTTTTTTTTTAATGCAAAACAATTCAGTGTCTTATTTAGGGATACACACACAAATAGTAAAAGTGTGAAGAAATTCCTGAGAATGGTTAACACCAAAATCAAAGTAGTGGGGACTTACAGGAGCAGAGAGAACCGGAGATGTGATCCAGGAAGAGTAGCCTTCAGCCATGGCGGTAATGCTTTATTTCCCAAGGTGGCGAGTTGGTGGATAACACAAGTGCTCACTGTATTGCTCCTTATACCTTTCGGGGTCACTTTTTATAAAGTGAATGATTGCTGAGGAAGTGGAGAATCCTCAAGAGTCCTTTTTGAGAAGCTCGGCCATGAAGGAGAACAGAGAGATACGGTGGCAGCTGTGGAGAGATACGGGGTCAGTGAAGACTTTTTTTAAAGAATACGTTTGAATGCTTCTGGAAAAGATTCGAGGGATTCGTTGAGTGGGGAACCTGTGGCCTCAAGGCCACATGTGACCCTCCAGATCCCCAAGTGTGGCCCCTCAGCCAAATCTAAACTTCACAGAACAAATCCCTTTATTAAAAGGATTTGTTCTGTAAAATTTGGATCAAGTCAAAAGGTTGCACTCAAGGATCCAGAAGGCCACATGTGGCCCCGAGGCCGCAGGTTCTCTGCCCCTTCATCCTGGAAATAGTTTGGTGTAATTCTGTTGGGACACATGGTCCCTTTGAACATGCCCTTCTACTGACCACCCAGTGGAGTCTGTTAGTCTTACGGCAATTTTAAAACACTTCGCTGATCCCCATGTTGTAAGCAGGCAGGAGCCATCTTCAAATCCACAGATTCCAAGGAGAGAGTAACATTTCTCAGGAGAACATCTTCTGTCTCAGAAGAGTGCATAAACATTTTGTGGAGTCAGCACAGTTTAGGTTAAGTAGGCACTTATTCATCAAAGTGTAAAAAAAGGTGAAGGAAAAATTGTAGAAAAAGATATTCAAATGTAATGTGAACATGTAAAGCAGCTGATGCCCAAAATAGGCAAGTCAAGGGGGATGCTCTGGGTTTGGAGTTGATTTTCCATCTAGAAGGAATTCTGTTCTTGTAACCTCAGTGATTAAGCACATTTGAGCATGTCTTCTTCCTCAAGACCAATGGTGCTTCAGGTACTAGATGGTTTCATTTTTCAACTGTGGTCTAAAAAGAAAATTCAGTTGGGTCAAAATTCCAATCAGCCAAAAGAAATAACAGCAAACTGAGTAGGTCCACAACTGCTCAGTAGTGATAACTCCCTTGTTAGGACCATTGAGGATGAATCAGGTTACAAAGAAGCCAACGAAGCCCCAGAACACGCTCCTCGCTCCTCACGATGAGAGGCACCGTGGAGCCGTGATGTGCCGGAGTTGCCTCTTGCTGATTTTTAATATTCTATTTTTTAATCTTGTCCAATAAGATGAGATCATTTGTGGAATTAAAGTTAGGGTTGGGGGAAAGTCATAGGACTCTATGAAATACTTGTGAGGAACAGAAACGAGCATTCACCAGAGAAAGACAGTACAGTTTCTGGAAACTTTGAGGACTAGTTGAGAGTGATTTATCAAACATGATAATGAGAAATTCAGATAACATAAAGATGTGATGTAGAAAGCAAAAATGGTATGAAATTGTTATCTTTGCTTTCATGTTTTTTACTACATTATTTTAAACCTGAAGGCTGTGGAAGTTGCTGACTAACTTTGGGGCATGGGTCCTTCTGTGCTAAATATTGTCTTGGGACCTGATGTTTTGTTAGTATTCGTTTTGATCTCCAAGTGTACAACTTCTGTTTCCCTGCCTTGCAGGAAGTGACCTCTTTAGACTCTCTCATAGGTGGAGAAATACTACCAAATGAGGCCAAGAGGGATTTCTGTACTCAGGAGGCTTTGTGCTTTAACATAGTGGATTATGGTGAAATTACAGTTTAGTAGCAGTTGTAATATACTGGGTTTGAAAATAATTGAAATCTTAGCTCAAGTCTCACATTTTGACTTTTGGAGTTTAAATCACTCAATGGTCTGGTAGTCAGATGGCCCCGTTTTTCAGAAGGATAGTTGTTCTAAGATACTAACTAAAAAAAAATTTGTAACTGATGTTGAGCTCTGCTTGAAAGGGGCAAGTTAAAGTACATGTTTTACTCTCTAAAGCGTTTTAAAATTGTTCTTTAAAATTACAAATTTAAAAAGTTATAGCCAGACACTGTGGTTTGTGCCAGTATTCCTAGCTACTCGTGAGGCTGAGGTGGGAGGATTGCTTGAGCCCAGGAGTTGGAGGCTGCAGTGAAATATGATCACGCCACTGTGCTCCTACCTGGGTGACAGAGCAACACCAACCTTGATAAAAATATAACTAATATGTGTAAAATACCTGTGTTTATAAAAAATTATAGGGAATGAATTTCCGATTCATTGGGAATGCACATTTAAATTTTTATTTTTACTATGTGCTCACTGTAATTTTTTTTTTTTTTTTTTGGTGACAGGGTCTTACTTGTCACCCAGGCAGGAATACAGTGGTGCCATCATAGCTCACTACAGCCTCTAACTCCTGGGCTCAAGCAATTCTACCGTCCTCACCTCCCAAGTAGCTAGGACTACAGGCGTGTGCCACCGTGGCTGGCCAATTTTAAAATTTTTTTGTAGAGAAGAGGTCTTGCTGTGTTGTCCAGGCTGGTCTGGAGCTCCTGGCCTGAAGCGATCCTCCCACCTTGGCCTTTCAAAGCACCACTGAGCCTGGCCGTTTATTTCTACTTTCTGTCTATTTGAATTTGCCTATTCCAGGTGCCCCATATTAAGTAGAATCATACAATATGTGCCTTTGTGTCTGACTTATTTCACATAGCATAATGTTTTCAAGGTTCATGCATGTTGTAGCATGTATCAGAATTTCATTCCTTCTTACGGCTAAGTAGTATTCCATTGCACATATATACTACATTTTTGCCCAACATTTCATCTGTTACTGGACACTTGGGTTGTTTCCATCTTTTGGTTACTGTGAACAGTGCTGCTGTGGGCAAGTGTACAAGGATATGCTTGAGTCCCTGCTTTCAGTTCTTTTGGGTATATACCTAGGAGTGAAATTGCTGGATCACATGGTAATTCTGTGTTAAAGTTTTTGAAGAACTGCCAAACTTGTTTTTCACAGCGGCTGCACCATTGTAGCTTGCCACTAGCAGTGCAGGAGGGTTTCAGTTTTTTTAAATCCATACCCATTAATTTCTGTTCGTTCGTTCGTTCTTTTTTTTTTTTTTTTTTTTTTTTTTTTTTTTTTGGTAATAGCTGTCCTAATGGATGGGGGAGTATTATCTCATTGTGATTTTTTTTTTTTTTTTGAGACAGAGTCTCGCTTTGTTGCCCGGGCTAGAGTGAGTGCCGTGGTGTCAGCCTAGCTCACAACCTCAAACTCCTGGGCTCAAGTGATCTTCCTGCCTCAGCCTCCCGAGTAGCTGGGACTACAGGCATGCGCCACCATGCCCAGCTAATTTTTCTATATATATTTTAGTTGGCCAGATAATTTCTTTCTATTTTTAGTGGAGACGGGGTCTCGCTCTTGCTCAGGCTGGTCTCAAACTCCTGACCTCGAGCGATCCACCCACCTCGGCCTCCCAGAGTGCTAGGATTACAGGCGTGAGCCACCGCGCCCGGCCTCTCATTGTGATTTTGATTTGCATTTCTCTAATAACTAGTATTTGCTATTTGTATATCTTCTTTGGAGAAATATTTATTCAGGTCCTTTGCGTTTTTTGAAATTGCGTTGTTTGTCTTGGCACTCTAGTTGAGAATCTCTTGTAATGTGAGGTGTATTTCTGAACTCTCCATTCTGTTTTATTAATCTATGTGTTTGTAGTGAGTTTTGAAATTGAGAAGTGTATGGCTTCCAACTTTGTTCTTTTGCAAGGTTGTTTTAGCTATTCCGAGTTTTTTGAATCTTACTGTGTATTTTAGGATTAGCTTGCCAATTTTGGCAAAGAAGTCAGTTTGGATTTTGATAGGGCTTGTGTTGAATGTGTAGGTCAATTTGAGGGAATAGTGCTGTCTTAACAATATTAAGTCTTCTGACTCTTGAACATGAGATGTCTTTCTGTTTGTTTAGGTTGTCTTTAATTTCTCTCAATAATGTTTTGTAGTTTTTGTAGTATAAATTTTGCACTTCTTTTGGTAAGTTTATTTTATTCCTTTTGATGATACAGGTTGAGCCTCTCTTACCCAAAGTGCTTGGGGCCAGATTCTGGATACAACCCAATTACCTATCAGAGGTTTCTAGTTAGATATTTAATAAATACTATACAGTCAAAAGAATGAGGTAGAATTCATATGTATTGCTGTGGAACTATATTCATTGTTTATTAAATGAAATTAGAAATAATCATTTCTATAGTGTAAAATACATATGGCTTATTATATGTTTCTCTTCAGAATGTTAATGTTAATTGTTTCTTTTGGTGGAGAAATTATTGGTGACTTTTACTTTTTTTTTTTTTTTTTTTGAGACAGAGTCACCCAGGCTCGAGTGCAGTGGTGTCATCACAGCTCACTGCAACCTCCAACTCCTGGGCTCAAGTGATCCTCCTGCCTCAGCCTCCCTAGTTCCTGTGACTAAAGGCACATGCCACCATGCCTGGCTAATTTTTTCTATTTATAAAAATATAAATAGGGGAGGGTCTCTCTTTTGCTCAGGTTGGTCTTGCACTCCTGACCTCAAGCAATCTTCCCACCTCGCCTTCCAGGAGTGTTAGGATTACGGGCTCCCAGGACCGTTTTTTTTATGAGCTCATGATAATGACATTTGTGAAGAGTCCAAGCCATTTTTGCAGACTGTTCCTCAATTTAGGTTTATATGTTCACTCATTAGATTCAGGTTAAATATTTTTAGTAGGAAGACTACTTATGTGGTGACGTGTCATGTGTCTTCAGTGCATCACATCTGGAGACACATGGTGTCAGTTTGTTCCATTATTGATGTTAAGTTTGATCAGTTGATTAAGGGGTAGTGCTTACTGTATTTCTCTATTTTAAAGTTTTTTTTCCCCTCTTTATAATTAATAGCCTGTGGGGAGATACTGAACATGCATTCTCCTCAAATTTTTCACCCAGTGGTTCTAGCATTTATTGGTGATTCTTGCCCCAGTTATTACTTTAGTGGCTGCAAAAACGTGACTTTCTAATCATTTTATTTCTTCCACATTTATTAATTGGCATTCTTCTATTACTTCCTCCCTGCTTTATTTCTCTTTATCTTATTTTTATTATAATTATGGACTTGGATTCTTTTTTATTTATTTTTTTTTGAGACAGAGTCTCACTCTGTTGCCCGGGCTAAAGTGCCGTGGCGTCAGCCTAGCTCACAGCAACCTCAAACTCCTGGGCTCAAGCGATCCTCCTGCCTCACCCTCCTGAGTAGCTGGGACTACAGGCATGCGCCACCATGCCCAGCTAATTTTTCTATATATATTTTTAGCTGTCCATATAATTTCTTTCTATTTTTAGTAGAGACGGGGTCTCGCTCTTGCTCAGGCTGGTCTCGAACTCCTGAGCTCAAACGATCCTCCCGCTTCGGCCTCCCTGAGTGCTAGGATTACAGGCGTGAGCCACCGCGCCCGGCCTGGATTCTTTTTTTATTTAATTGGTTATATTTCATTCTTGTCATTGTTCATTTTAATGCTCAAATGTTTTTAAATCTAACCAGTGAGAGCCCCTTAAGGCTGGTTCTGGTGCCCTTTTGATATGTCTTGTTGATCTAAAGGGAAAAAAAACTGAGAAAAAATTAATAAACGTAGAGTTTATTTGGGCCAAGTTTGAGGACTGCAACCTGGGAGCATACATTCAAGTTGCCCTGAATATATGCTCCAATTAACAGCAGTTACAAATGGGTTTTTAAAGGAAAAGAAGAAGTTCCTAAGTTGTTTACCAATAATTTACATTAAAAAAATACAAGGTGTTGATTTGCTGTATGTTGTTTTTTGTATCACAAGTTCCTGGAGCTTGAAGATGATGGATAAGGCAGCTAGTCTCGGAAAAAAGTGTTTTAAATAATTGCTATGCGGCAAGGGTGCAAGATGGGGGGGCCATGATTTCAGTCCCATACTCTTGTTTGTGTGGGTCTGATAAACTTTGTATAACTTACATAGCTCAGACTGCTTTGAGCTATTTTTGTTTTCTCAGTCTTCATCTATTTTGGAGCATTTTCTTACTGTTACAATAAGATTTTTTTGTTGCTCACATAATACCTTCCCTGCTGCAACCCTGGAATCAGGTCTTTTTCCAAGAAGTCCTTTTCCCTTTTAGTGAAGAACAACATTAGAAATCAAAATCTGGGTGCCCGGGGTGCTCCTTTCTGTTGGCGTACCGCTGCTCCTAGATTCTCTCAGTCGACAAAACTAGAGACCTTATATATACTTAGTATATACATACACGCACACACCATATATACATACCATATATATAATACACACACATACACATATATTTTTTAAACATGAGTTCATAGTACTTCTTTTAATTTCCAACCTCTTATGTTCTTTTTCTCTTTATTCCATTCTATTAATATATTTATATCTCTCTTCTCCCATAGTAAGATGACTGATTGCCCAAAAATCTCAATAAATTTGCTCAACTTGTTCAATCCATAGCAATGAAATTGCTATACCATTATCACTACTAGCACCAAACCTACCAAGTTGAAGACTTCTTTGCATTTCTTTGTGTCCATAGAATATTATTTATAATTAATGTACCTAGGAATACATAGCCATTGAAAAAAATCAATTAAAAAAACAACAAATAGTACTAAAAAAAATAAAAATTTAAAAAATATAATTAATCGACTCAATACAATTTACCTTAATTAAAAATTTTAGAGAGCCCTCCTTTCTACTTGCTAAGTTTCTTTTAGAAATTATTTAATCTAGTAGCCACAGATTTTGTTGTGATACAACAATTTGCTAATTTTAACTGAATCCTATTTCAGTACAATAGTTGCAAGTGTTCAGAGGGCTATGCTATTGCGATATTATAACATATATGTGCGTGTGAGTGTGTGTGTGTATGCATTTTTTTGGTTTTTGTCCATGGTTCCCGGGTCACAGCTCCTATAACCTTTGTAATTTCTTAAGTGACTAGAGCAGTAAGAATATCTTTTGTTAACATATTTGGCCTTTTATTCTTGTTTTCTGAAACAGCTCCAGAGCAATAAAGGTGAAAGACAATCTTTTGTTATTTGTAGCAAACTCTTCTCAACCACACCTGAGCTTATGTTAATGAAGTGGTTTTTGGAAATTCCCTAGATAACCATGTAGTGGGGGGAATGGTTGCCAGGGAAACCAACCTAGTGCTCAGAGGATTGGAACTCTGCCCCCCCATCTCTGGGGGGGATGGGCTGAAGGTTGGGTTGGCCACCAATGGCCAGTGATTTAATCAGTCATTCCTATGTAGTGAAGCCTCCTTAAAAACTCTGAAGGACTATGTTCAGGGGGCTTCTGGGAGGGGGGCACACCCTAACTCCTTACAGAATGAAGCTCCTGCACTCAGGATCCTTCTAGACCTCGTCCTCTGTAACTCTCACTGTTTGTTTGTATCCTTTAAAATATCCTTTATAATAACCAGGCAAATGTGTTTCCCTGAGTCCTGTAAGCTGCTGTAGCAAATTGATCAAACCGAAGGAAGGGGTCATGGGAACCCCACTTTTTAGCCATCAGTCAGAAGCACAGGTAAAACAACCTGGGGCCTGCCATTGGCATCGGAAGTGGGGGGCAGTCTTGGGGACGAGCCCTCAACCTGTGGGATCTCCAGGTAGAGTCGGAATTGAATTGAATTGAATTGAATTAGAGGACACCCAGCTGGTGTTCACTGAAGAATTGACTGCTTGCTAGATGTGGGGTCGGGGTGCCAGAAACCTGTTGTGTCAGAGTATAGTGTGAGAAAACTGAGTTTGTTTATTCCTGTATTCTCAGAGCTATGAAATAGTTTTTTGCCTGTATGGTAAAGGTACACTTCAAATTGACTCATTTAAATTTCTTGTTAATTTTAGTGGAGCTCAGATTACTGGAATTACTGCTTTTGGGGCAAACTTTATTTTATTTTAGGCAGAGATAGCGATGTTAAGAAACACAGGAAGAAAGAAATGGAACCCATAAATTAGATTAAAAAAAATAGGTGGGGGGGGCGGGGGAAAGAGAGTAAGAGCTGTAACTGGGATATTAATTCTTATAAACAGTGAGTTAATTTGGTAATGAGCTTCCTGGCAGCCTTTTTAAAAGGAAATATTCAGTTGGATCACTTTCATTGCTTAAGAAAAAGTTTCTTTGGCATTGAATTATAGAAAAAGTTTATTGTAGGAATCATATCTGTTTTTACAACAAATGTTTCTTGACTCTTAGTGCTGTTGAATATATAAAAATAAATCATGTTTTGAAGAAGTTTTCGGTGGTTTTCTGATCTTTCAGGACTTGCATTTAGGAAATTTAGACTCAGATATAAATAATTTTGTATGTTGGCAGCATCATAGCTCAGCAGGCCTATTTGAAACTTGTTAGTGATGTAAAATTATTAGTTGGTTCAAATATCCTGGAGGATAATATGTTCTTTGGTTTTATTCTCTGAATACTGAAGTATAGATGTTTTGTGGTATACATTAAAGAAAGATTAAAATACTTTGTGTGTGGTGTAAGGTGCTAAGTGCTAGGGAAACCAAAGAAATCATACTGTTTCTGTACCTTGCAATAGCTTATGTTTAAGCTTATGAGAATATTGTACAAGTAAAAAACAACTTGAATGCACATTCAAAGGAACATTCTTTTTTCCTAACATTAAATTGCTTTATTTGTGTAATACTAAATTGTGGGAATCAGGAAGTTTTATTTTTGGATGTTTGCTTTTTTTTACACTGTTCTAATAACTGATAAAAGATCCTCAAGAATATAGTGTTGGTTTTGCTGCTCATTCTAATTTTATAATTACAGTTTCCCCCAATCCTGATTAACTTAATTTTCTGCCTTGATTTATGAGTTATAGAAACGTTTCACACGTATAAGCTGATTTTTCCCTCTGGGCTCCAATAGGACTTTTTTGTTTTTGTTTCTTTAAACAAAATCAGTGAAGGTTGTTGCAGAGTCTGTGGTAATCAGTCCCTTGTCCCGGGCTTTAACAACCTTTGTCATCACTGTCTATTTAACCAAAATCCTTTCTGCTAAAAATAAACTATTTCCCTTGGTTTATTCCAGTGAAAATATGACATATCATCATGATTGTAGAGATGCCACTCCCATTTTCCCCTCAAAGGCTTTTTCTTTTTCAATATAATTTTAATTACTATTACTAATCCAAGTTAATTTTAGATTCTATTACTAAAAGCCTCAGTTTTGCCATTTATTGAGGTGTTAATTGAAATATTAATATATTTAGAGCAGAAATGTCGTTTTTTAGGGAATCTAGAGCAACAGCAAAGCTGAGGTCAAACTGCCATAAGGATGGACACCAAGGAAGCTGTGTTTGGGACAAAAAGAAATCAAGATAAGGTAGATGCAAAGTAGAGAAAAGAACTGGACCCTGGGGGGAAGGGGTGGTAGGTGGGAGTGGGTTATATGCTTTTGAAGGGTGAGAATAGATTTCTGAAGAGTAAGCCATGAAAGGCTTATAGGAAATATTGAGGATTTGGGTTTAAATACTACCTTCTCTCTGAATGTGTAAGTCTTAGCTTTTAGCTAGCAGAGTATTTTAAAAATTGGTAATGTTAAGTGTTTTGATGGGGTGGGTTCTTATATTCTGGGCTAGTATCTTCTCTCTGGATAGTTGTGGAAAAACCATTGCCAAAACCTACTTCCAGCACTAATGCCTGTTATTACTGGATAATCAAAAGGGAATCTCCGATTGAAGTGTTAAACTGACAAAATCAGTACAGAAAGTTTAATTTTTCCTTTTATTTTTGTGATGTAAAAATTTTTGTTTCTTTCCATAGCAACATGAACCGTGAAGACCGGAATGTGCTGCGTATGAAAGAACGGGAAAGGCGGAATCAGGAAATTCAGCAGGGCGAAGACGCCTTCCCACCCAGCTCTCCTCTCTTTGCTGAGCCGTACAAAGTTGTAAGTTGTCCTTTGAACTTTTTTTCCCCATTAGCATGACATTTTTGTTTTTAAAATGTTTTAGGCTGGGCGCGGTGGCTCACGCCTGTAATCCTTGCACTCTGGGAGGCCGAGGCGGGTGGATCGTTTGAGCTCAGGAGTTCGAGACCAGCCTGAGCAAGAGCGAGACCCCGTCTCTAAAAAAAAAAAAGTTTTAAACTTGAACTTTTATATTAGAATGGAATTATTATGAATACCACTTAACATTTTTTTTTTCCCGTCCTCTACGTAGAACATACTCTTTTGGGGTAAACTTTCCATGGAGTATGTGTACACAGAAAAATACGAAAAATGAGTGTTATGAATTGAGTAATTTTCACAATGTGAGCAACTTCATGTAATCAGTACTCAGATCAGGAAATAGAGCATTACCAGCGCCCTGCAAGTCCTCTTCCAGCCCCCCTCCCATTGCCATCCTGTCCCCTGAAATGTGGCCTAAATTGGCCTGAACATTCATCTCTGTGCTCCTCGCTGTACTACTGACCACAGGCAGGCATTTCATCTTTCTGAGCCTTGAATTAAATTAAAGTTTTGTGACTCAATTTGCACTGTCTGTTGTTTTCCAGGTGTTCTTTGAGTATAATGACAATAAAAGATGAATATTTCATAGATATTTTTGTTTCTCCTTGTTTCTTGCCATGTGCTTATTTACTTATTTAGTTTCAGAGACTATTGAGATTATTAATATGTTTGAATAAATGTGTTTTCAGTATCAGATTCTTTTTCTGTTATACTAGACAGTTGGTTATAACTAAATTTACTAAATTTTTGTTGTTGCTTCTAACTATAACATTGAATTATAAGGAATATAATGTTTTCATAGACTGGCAAAATATTTGGTTGGTTTATTGTGCTGGCCGGGAACTTAATTACATAAAGGCAGATTACTTTTTTGTTCTTTAAAAGATTTTTACTGCTGTTCTAGTATACTTGTTGGTGAAATTTGGATTTTTTTCCCCGTCCTGGGAGCTATTGTGTCTATGTCCTATTGAATGTTTGTATTTTAGCATGGCTATTTTTAGATACTTTTAAATGAATTTTTTTCACTATGGAAATTATATATTTGGAGTTTGCTTCTAGGTGTTAACTTTAAAATATGAGGTGATGTTCTCCCTTTGAAAAGTCCCTTTCCATTTGAAATTTGGAAAATTCATGTAGAAGCATATTTTATTTCTGATTATACTAATTGTTTAATTTTATTTCACTTTTTTTTGTAGACTAGCAAAGAAGATAAGTTATCAAGTCGTATTCAGAGTATGCTTGGAAACTACGATGAAATGAAGGATTTCATAGGAGACAGAGCTATACCAAAGCTTGTTGCAATTCCCAAGCCTACAGTACCACCGACGGCAGATGAAAAATCTAACCCAAATTTCTTTGAACAGAGACATGGAGGCTCTCATCAGAGTAGCAAATGGACTCCGGTAGGACCCGCACCCAGTACTTCTCAGTCTCAGAAACGGTCCTCAGGCTTACAGAGTGGACATAGTAGCCAGCGGACCAGTGCAGGTGGCAGTAGTGGCACCAACAGCAGCAGCCAGAGGCATGACCGTGACTCATATAGCAGTAGTGGGAGTGGTAGCCGGAAAAAAGGCCAGCATGGATCAGAATACTCCAAAGCACGCTCCTCCAGCCCTGGAAAACCCCAGGCTGTTTCTTCGCTAAGCTCCAGTCATTCCAGGTCTCATGGGAATGATCACCATAGCAAGGAACATCAGCGTTCCAAATCTCCTCGGGACCCTGATGCAAACTGGGACTCTCCTTCCCGTGTACCTTTTTCAAGTGCGCAGCACTCAAGTCAGTCTTTTCCACCTTCGTTGATGTCCAAGTCCAGTTCAATGTTACAGAAGCCCACTGCCTACGTGCGGCCCATGGACGGGCAGGAGTCCATGGAACCCAAGCTGTCCTCTGAGCACTACAGCAGCCAGTCCCACGGCAACAGCATGGCTGAGCTGAAGCCCAGCAGTAAGGCGCATCTCACCAAGCTGAAAATACCTTCCCAACCACTGGACGTAAGTCACACGTTTAGCATTGTGATTGTGCGAAGCAGTTGACCGTGAAATTGTCATTGAGCTCCAACTGCCCTTTGTCTTACTGGTAAAGAGCGTAAAAGTTTAAAGATGAAAAAAAAAGTTTAAAGACTTGTGAGTGACTCTCAAGTGGATCCATTGAGCTGTTAGCTTCCCCTCTTATGGGAAAACAGAATTCAGGATTTTAAATATTAAAATGACAAGTCAGTTATAAAAGCGTGATCCAGCAAGCAGTACCTTACATTTCCTCCTATTGATTTTATGGAATAACATATCATATTTTCTTTCATTCATTTTATTTAATTTTTTAATTTTATTTATTTATTTTTTTTGAGACAGAGTCTCACTCTGTTGCCCAGGCTAGAGTGCCGTGGCGTCAGCCTAGCTCACAGCAACCTCAAACTCCTGGGCTCAAGCGATCCTCCTGCCTCAGCCTCCAGAGTAGCTGGGATTACAGGCATGCACCACCATGCCTGGCTAATATTTTTTCTATATATTTTTAGTTGTCCAAATCATTGCTTTCTATTTTTAGTAGAGACGGGTTCTCACTCTTGCCCAGGCTGGTCTCGAACTCCTGAGCTCAAACAATCCACCTGCCTCGGCCTTCCAGAGTGCTAGGATTACAGGCGTGAGCCACCGCTCCCGGCCTTCTCTTTCATTTAAAAAGAAAATCAACTCCTCTGTTCTCACAGAGATTCTCATGAATGAGATGTGGGCCATGGTTTATGGTGGTAAATGTTGGGACTTTCGGGTTCATGGAGATAGAAATATTGTAGAGTTGGATGCTATAATCCTTTCCTCGGTCATATTTCAAGGATTGAAACAGCTGCTCCAGATTCATACTGGTGGTTAGAAATTTACAGTGTTTATAATGCTATTTTGAGAACATATAAAAAATTTTTCCCGTGGCCTTGGGAAACTCATTGTTACTGGCATCTGTCATCTAATTACTCCTCTCAAGAGAACAGTAAATTGGTAATTTGTTCATTCTTTAAACAACATGATCTTTAGAGTTAGACTTAAGTTCAGCTCTCTCATTCCTGTTTGTGCCTTAGAACTGCGGTCCCCAACCGCTTTCTTCCAAGCATCCCCTGACCCGGCGAGCTGGCAGCTCCCCTCTCCCGGCCATGGGCACGGAGGGCAGCCGGGCAGGGCCTCCTCGCTGCGGCCCTGCGCGAGGGAAGTCGGGGGCTCGCCCTGCAGGGGCCCCAACGCCACGGCTGGCGTAGACGGGCAGGGACAGGTGCACTCGGAGACCGAGTCCTGCCCGGACCGCGAATGTCTGTCCATGGCATTCGCCAAGCCGAGCACTGCCTTGGCCTTGGCCTTGGTCAAGCGCACCCAGCTCATTGGCGGTGTGAGAAAACGGGGGTCCACCCCAGGGCTGTGGAGACAGCCCTGCCCTTAGGGTGTTCCCCACCCCCTGGTGAGAGGAAATACGCAGGCAAGTTACCCATGGGGCAGGTGGTGAGGACAGGGACGGGTGGGTGCAGGGGCTGCACGCTGAGACTACAGTGACTAAACCTGCAAAGGTTGGGGACTGCTGCCTTAGAACAAGCAGCTTAACCTTTGGTGATTTAAGAAAGACTGTGTAGGCCGGGCGTGGTGGCTCACGCCTGTAATCCTAGCACTCTGGGAGGCCGAGGCGGGTGGATCGCTCGAGGTCAGGAGTTCGAGACCAGCCTGAGCAAGAGTGAGACCCCGTCTCTACTAAAAATAGAAAGAAATTATATGGACAACTAAAATATATATATAAAATATATATATATATATATATATATATATATATATATAAAAAATTAGCCGGGCATGGTGGCGCATGCCTGTAGTCCCAGCTACTCGGGAGGCTGAGGCAGGAGGATCGCTTAAGCCCAGGAGTTTGAGGTTGCTGTGAGCTAGACTGACGCCACGGCACTCACTCTAGCCCGGTCAACAGAGTGAGACTCTGTCTCAAAAAAAAAAAAAAAAAAAAAAAAAAAAAAAAAAAAGAAAGACTGTGTAAAATGTCCATGTTCCAGACCAGTAACCTTTCAATAATACTTGTTTTACTCTGTGTGTTAGTTTATGTGAAATGATATTTCTCAGTATTATGCTATGTTTTTGTATATAAATAAACTTTAAGATTTTGGGGTAGCTGCTCACCTGAAAAATTACATTTCAAAAATTATTCCCAATCTCTAAAGTATAAGAAAGGTAAAAATTTTAAAACCTTTGAAAAATATAAAGTTCCTCAAGCTGTGTATAATTTGGTAATTAGAATTTTCTGGTGCTTGAAATATTTGTATTTAAGGAAAATAGTCCAAAGATTCTAACTACTGTTCACATTTAGAGTAGTGGGATCATAAATACTTATTATGACATTTTTAAATCTGTGAAGCAAATACTAAAAATCTAGTAACAAATTACTCCAAATCTAATGTGTGCTTCTTTTTGTCTTGTCTTAAGGCATCAGCTTCTGGTGATGTGAGCTGTGTGGATGAAATTCTAAAAGTAAGTTTTTTTTTAATCATTTCAATTTTTAAAAAATTATGATAGTCTGCCATTCTCATACCCTCCTTCCATCTGTATTTCACAAAGGATCTGAAGCAACATATTGCTTATATGTATCACTTGATTGTGTCTGTCATAAATAATTGACTCTGTTCTGCTTATACTTAGGTTCTGAATCACGTGGTTTGTTTACCTTACTGTTTGCCTTCACAAAGCTGGGGGTTTTTTTGTTTTTAAGTGAAACAAATCCCAGTCCTAAGAGTTTGCCTTGAAAAGAGAAACCAAATACAGCTACACTTTCTCAGGCTTATCAGTTAATAATTAGAAGTGCTAAAAAAATAGTATTTAGAATGAAAATGCCTTGCTTTGTAATTCATGTGTACATACTACTCAAATACTATAGTAATAGACCTCCTGTGGAGTACTACACGTTTTGGATGTTTAATGGAATATGTTTAAAATTAACACATGACCAAAAAGTACATTCATCTGTTGGAAAAAGTCCAATGACTTAGTGAGTACTGATGACTGCTTTTTGCTTAGTAAACTGTTAGTCACATATTCCTTGTACTACTTTAAATTTTTTGTGAGCTCCTGAATTTGGTCTATATTCGGATTTCACTGTGTATACTTTCGAAAGACTACCTGCATCGGCTGCTCCAACTTTGTTCTCTCCCATTCCTTCCTTTAGCCCACTGTAATCTGCCTTTTGCCACCACGATTTTGCTGAACCTGTGTCTCTAAGGTCATTGTCCTCCCCCTCACTCAGGGACTTCATTTGGCTTCGTATTTTCTTGACTCTGCTGTTTAGTTTTGTATTTTTTCCTTCTAGAAACATTCTTTTTTCCTTGGCCGTTATGCTTCATTGTTTTTATTTCCCATCCACCTTTCTTGCCTTTCTTTCTCTGCCTTTTTGGAAACTTTGTGTCTTCTCTTCTCTCTTAAGTGTGGGCACATTGTTCTAGCCTCCTCTTTTCTTTCTGCTCTGACTTGCCTTTCCACCCTTCTTGGCTTAGACACCTGTTCAGTCTTCTCCCTTGCCTTGGCCTCCTTTGTGTTTTGGTTTAAGTCTCTTAATTGTTTTTTTAGCTGAGTTTCCATTTAAATTTCTCTTTGCTTCAAACTCAGGATGTCTAAAGCCGTACTTACCAGACTTCCTTCCGTTACTAATACCACCATTCTCCCATGCTTGTAAGTGTAGAATCCTAATTGTTTGTAACTTCTTCCTCCCATATTCTATTTAATCACAAAGCTGGATGTAGATTTTGAAATTTTTCGGGGAAAATATCCATTTCATTCTTTTCATTTCTGCCACCTGGAGCTTGAATCACTGGAACACAGTGCCTCACTCTGCCTCTCTGCCTCCAGAATCTCCCTGCTTATCTGTCTTGTGCATTGCTGCCAGATTCTTTACTTCAGTCCTTGGTCTTCGTAAATTAATTTTTTTCTTAGATATTTTCAGTGGCTCACTAACACTCATAGAAAGAATAGTGCCCAAATTTAACATTCCTGACTTTCCTAACGTTTTGCAATTCTGTTTGACTGCTTTTGCCAAATTGATTCCCCTAAGCCATATACTTTCTTGATCTTTTACCTCCTTAAAGTAAACTTTCTTGGAATGGGTTTCTCCTTCTCCTTCAGTTATATATACATTCTATTTTTCCTTATTTGTTTATTTATGAATGACAGGGTCTCAGTCTGTTGCCCAGGCTGCAGTGCAGTGGTGCAGTCATAGCTCACTGCAACCTCAGATTCCTATGGTGCCTCTCAGCCTCCGAGTTGCTAGGAGTGCAGGTGCATGCTACCATAAGTGGCTAATTTTTTGATTTTTTTGTGGAGGTGGGGTCTCACTATTTTGCCTAGGTTGGTCTCCAACTCCTGGCCTCAAATCCTCTTGCCTTGCCTCCCAAAGCGTTGGGATTACAGGAGTGAGCCACTGCACCCTGCCTCTGTTTTTTCTTAAATCCCAATGAAATCCTTCTTTCCCCTGTATCAGAGTATCAGGCCACAGTGATAACTAGTTCCTTTGAATCTCACATAGCATTTATTTTTTTAGTTGCCATGTATATAAAAGGTTTAAGGGAACATATGTCTTTTCCCCTGAATCTAAACAGTGTATGAAATTTTAGTACCTGGAAGATTTTCTTTCATTTAATTATCTCTTTGATGTTACTGACATCTACATTTTGTATATACAGGGGCTTGGCACATGGCCTTGAGTTAATAGGTGCTTAGTCATTTAATGGTAGTTGGAGAATTAAATAGATTTTCAATTGAGAGTATTTTGATATTTGAGATATAAAATGCCAGTGCTAAAAACCCGAGTTTTATGAGTTTTTGTTTCCCTTCCTTTTCCGCAATATATAGGGAACTTCCGGTCTGCATTCCCTTCTTGTTTTCTTCATATTTGTTAGTCATACTGTTTCTAGGAACCCCATCATGAGCTTAAATTTTTAACCTAAAAGTACGTTTATTGAAAAAAATAATTTATTAGTCCCAGGCATGCTAATTGAGCACCTACTATGCGTTAAGCACTAGGAATCCAGTGATGATAATGGTTGTACCTTTGAGCTGACATTCTAGAGGAGAGTGTAGGAAATAGTCAACTACATAATATTATATTGGGAGGCTAAATGCTGTTAAAATTAAAGCATTGTAAGAGGATAAAGAGCAGTTATGTGCAGATGGCTGTTTTAAGAGATTCAACTAGTAGAGACTGTATCAAATGCCCTTGTCTCCTTCCCCTTCTGTCTGTTGCCCAAAGGTAGTCATAAACATTTAGTAGGACATAGACTATGATTTGTATTTCTCACTTAACAAAATCCTACGGACATCATTTCATATCAGTAGTTAAATTTCTCATTTTAATGTCTGCTTATTGTTCCATTATACAGATGTCTGATAATTTATTTAATCAGTACTGTGTTGTTGGTGTCAACCTAAATAACTTCTACCATTCCTTCTAGAAGCGTTATTCTTTTCTTGACTGTTGTGCTTCATTGTTTTTATTTCCCATCTACCTTTCTTGCTTCTCTTTCCCTGCCTCTTTGGAAGCTTTGTGTCTTCTCTTAAGTATAGTTAAGTTCTTCAAGCTATGTATGGGGACTTAACTCAAGCTATACATAGCTTGAGGAACTTAACTATGCTTAGAAATAAAAAAAAAGATATTTATTTGGGAATAGAGTACTGCAATGGGAATATCCATGCCATAGTAAATTATGTGCATATTCAGGAGGTAAAGGAAGAGAAAGGTTTTTAAAGGAAGAAAACAAGGAAGATTACATAAATGTTATTGAAATAATTATCCTTGGCTGCAAAGAGTAGTAATTAGGGTGATGCCAGTCCAAGGTTGGGCAGACAGTTGCTGGGCAGATGTCCTTGCAGAAGTATGTTTTTAGGGTAATGTTTCAATGGCCTTTGTGCAAGGTTGTGGTTTTTGTAGAGTCTTTTTTGTTTATCAGGCTTACAAGCATGAGAAACTTCTTTTCATGGCCTTCCCCAGCTCTATTTGTCTGGGTTTTTTTTTTGTCTTTAGACATTAGTGACTCCATTTTGATTCTGACACCTTTCACTTTGAATATACCTAGGTTGTTTCCATTTTTAAAACGTATCTTTACAAAGCTGTGTGGGTATAGCTATAGGATGAATTCCTAGGCATTATACCACCTTTAATGTATGTATTTTCTCAATCTTACCTGATGGCTTACTTTGAACCAAATGCCAGAAATAAAATTCTCCCTCCTTATTCTGATACTTCTCTCTCTGGCTCCTCTAACATACACATTGTAATCTTACCTAAACCTCACGTGGACATACTGAACATATGATTAGACAGAAGGCATTGTATGAGATCAGACTTAGGGCCTTGCTTGTCTGTCTTCCTTTTCATGTGCTCTTGAAATCTCTCTTCTGACTTCTTTACCCGACAAAATTTTCCTATTCGTGCATGGCGAGACTTCATAAGATGAAATTCTGTGTCTATTGTTTACTAAGTATGTGACCTTGAATAAGTAACTTAACCTTTGCTTCATTTTTATCCTAAACAGAGTTAGAATAATAATGGCATCTACCTCATAATGTCATTGTGAGTACTTAGTGGGTAACA
Source organism: Eulemur rufifrons (assembly GCF_041146395.1). NCBI lineage: Eukaryota > Metazoa > Chordata > Mammalia > Primates > Lemuridae > Eulemur > Eulemur rufifrons. The sequence continues at coordinate 1,580,620 of NC_090992.1, read as the reverse complement.
AGCGTAGCACACTCAGCAGTGTCTGGCCCATCAGAGGCACACAGCGCGTGCCGGCTGTTCTCCTCCTCATTATTCCCTTGCTCTCGCTCCCCCAGCAAAGCTCTTCCTTAGTAGTGTTTGATTGTGTGCCTTGTATTTGATTACAGGCTAATTTCTGTAATATTCACAGGTTCATCATCCTGACTGTAAACTCCTTAAAGCCAGGAGTGTTGATTATTTATTTTCCTATTACCTACCCCATAGTGCCTTGCACACAGTTGTGCTTAATTAATGTTTATTAACTAAATATGTAGAACTTTGGGGGAGCAATCATGAAACCAGTATTTATAAATACACATCTGGTTTTAGCTGTATAATTTTTATCCTTGACTTGGTTGAAAACAAACTGTAATAATTACATTTCAGGAGATGACGCATTCATGGCCTCCTCCTCTAACGGCTATTCATACACCATGCAAAACAGAACCTTCCAAATTTCCTTTTCCAACTAAGGTAAGTAAATAAAATGTGTCTTTGATACTATAAGAAAATTCTCATAAAATTCTAAATGGCTTGACTAAAATCATATGAATTTCAAATTGTCTTGCCATTCCCATTGTAGTGGGAGAGAGACAATAAGTGAATAAGTAGATAAGTTCAGGTAATGACAATTGCTGTGAAGGTAATTAAATAGGGTGAGGGGATTCAGAGCATCTTGGGTGGAGAGGTACTTAAGAAAGCTTTGGGCCGGGCGCGGTGGCTCACGCCTGTAATCCTAGCACTCTGGGAGGCCGAGGTGGGTGGATCGTTTGATCTCAGGAGTTCGAGACCAGCCTGAGCAAGAGCGAGACCCCATCTCTACTAAAAATAGAAAGAAATTATATGGACAGCTAAAAATGTATATAGAAAAAATTAGCCGGGCATGGTGGTGCATGCCTGTAGTCCCAGCTACTCGGGAGGCTGAGACAGGAGGATCCCTTGAGCTCAGGAGTTTGAGGTTGCTGTGAGCTAGGCTGACGCCACGGCACTCACTCTAGCCTGGGCAACAGAGTGAGATTCTGTCTCAAAAAAAAAAAAAAAAAAAAAAAAAAAAGAAAGAAAGCTTTGAAGGCATTATGGGGCAGAGACTTAAAAGGCATTGATGTTTATTACAGACTATTGTGGTATTCCAGGCCAGCGGTGGTAAGGGCTTCTCGAACCAGTGTTTGAAGAGCCCCTTTCTGCGGGACGTAGCAGTCATGCTGTGTCCTGTGGAAAGAAGCTCCTCAGACGACAGTTCCAAGCTCATCTAAAGTCAGCCTTGATTTTTTTTTAAACATTAATTTATACTTACACAAATAATACAAAAATACATTCTGCTTGTGAAAGTTTGATCAGGACCCCTAGTAATAGCCTTTCCCCAGTTCTGCCCCCTCCATCTCGCCAGAGCTCCGTTCATAGGTACCTTACAAGTCTCTTTATATGCATTTATGTACTTACATACAAGCATTTTCTCATTTATTTCTACACAGATATCTGTTCTGTGTCTCTAATCAGTCAGCAATGGGTCTTGGAGACTTTTACATGTTATCACATAGAAGTATTTCATTTCTTTTAAACTGCATCCATAGTATAAATGTATCCTATTTATTTAGCCATTTCTCTTTGATACGGAAGTTGTTACGGAGTTATTTCTATAAGCATTTCTTTAGTGAGTATCTTTGCTCATGCCTTCTTGTGTGCATATGATTTTCTGTAGGGTAAAAAGCAAAAAATAGAATTGCTGAATATTGAGAATGTATATTCTGACTAATTACTTGAATAGTTACATTGTAGGATTTGTACCAGCTAATGCTCCTATTGGTATTACATGTTATTTCTCACATGCACACTGTCATTTGATATTATTAAGCAGCAATCTTTTGAGTGAAAAATGGCATTCCATTTCCTAGATTACCAGTGGGGTTCACCATCGTTACACATCTGTCATCTATGTGATTTTTTTTGTGGATGAATTTGGCTATTCCTGCTGCCCTTTGGAGTTGCATCTTTTACCTAATGAGTTTTAGGGGGGCTTTTTGTTTTGTGTTGTGTTGTTTTGTTTGCATTCTAAATTCTAATAATTTCTTATACGTGTTGAAAATGTATGTCCCAGTTCGATTCTTTTTAAGTTTTATGGTTTAGAAGATTTTAATTTTGTTCTTCTCTTCCTTTGTATGTTTTGCTTTTTAATGTCTTGTTAAAGAAGACTTTTCTTTCTCCAGGATCATAGACATTCCCTTTTATTTTTATTTTTCTTATTTTTGAGACAAAGTCCTGCTCTGTCATCCTGGTTAGAATGCAGCGGTGTCATCTTAGCTCACTGCAACCTCAGACTCCTGGACTCAAGTGATCCTCCTGCCTCAGCTTCCTGAGTAATTGTGACTACAGGCGCGCACTATCGGGCCCAGCTAATTTTTCTATTTTTTGTAGAGATGGGGTCTTGCTCTTGCTGAGGCGAACTCTTGGCCTCAAGTGGTGCTCTTCCCTCGGCCTCCCAGAGTGCTGGGATTACAGGCTTGAGCCATGCACCCAGCCATGTCATCCATTAATACATTTTTACTGACTTTCTGTCTACTTACGCCATCAGTTGCTGAGAGGAGTTTTGATATCTGCTTATGTATTTATGGATTTGTCTTATTTCTCCTTTCAGAAAGTTTAGTCAGTTTTTGGGTTATGTACTTTGAAGCTTTGTCAGTAGGTAAATACACATTTAATATTGCTGTGTCTTTCTGATGAATTGATCCTTTTATCATTATGAGATACTCCTCTTGATCTCTGCTGTTAATGCTTGTTCTGCTGCTATTAAGTTTACTTTGTCTGATATTAATACCACTCCAGGCTTCTTTTAATTTATCATTAGTCTCATTTATCATTTTCTTTTGTTTTACTTTTTATCCATCTGTGCCTTTATATTTCAAGTGATCTTCTTATAGGCAGCTTATAATTGGGTCTTGCTTTATTATTCAGTCTGCCAATCTCTGGTATTTAATCTCAGGGTGTCCAATTCATTTTCTTTTTAGTGTAGTTATTGATATTAATATTATTTGGTTTAATGTACCATTTAAATGCTCCATTTGTTTTAAAATTTTTTTGTAGAGACAGGGTCTCACTCTTTCCCAGGCTGGTTTTGAACTGCTGGGCTCAAGCGATTCTCCTGTCATAGCATCTTGAGTAGCTGGGGCTCCAGGTATATGTCACCATGCCTGGCTTTCCTAGACTTTTTATGGTTTTAAGTTTTACATTTAGACCTATGATCTATTTTTTTTTTTTTTTTTTTTTTTGAGACAGAGTCTCACTCTGTTGCCCGGGCTAGAGTGAGTGCCGTGGCGTCAGTCTAGCTCACAGCAACCTCAAACTCCTGGGCTTAAGCGATCCTACTGCCTCAGCCTCCCGAGTAGCTGGGACTACAGGCATGCGCCACCATGCCCGGCTAATTTTTTGTATATATATATTTTAGTTGTACATATAATTTCTTTCTATTTTTAGTAGAGACGGAGTCTCACTCTTGCTCAGGCTGGTCTCGAACTCCTGACCTCGAGTGATCCACCCGCCTCGGCCTCCCAGAGTGCTAGGATTACAGGCGTGAGCCACCGCGCCCGGCCTATTTTAAGCTAACTTTTTTATGTTGTGATAAGATGTCAGTGAAGTTTATCTTTTTGTATGTGTATATCTAATGATTTCAGCGTATTTATTTAAAAAAGCTTTTCTCTGTGCATTGAATTGCCTTTGAAATTGCAGTTGACCATTTATGTGTAGCATATTTCTGACTTTGTTCTGTTTCATTAATATATTTCTCTGTCATGGTACCAATATGACCCTGTCTTAATTATCTGACTTTAGGACTTATTTACTGCAATGTCAATCCTCCAATTACATTAATAATTTTCAGTGTTGCTTTGGTTTTTCTAGGCCCTTTGCATTTCTGTAAGAATCTTAATATGAATTTTATGATTAGCTTATCAATTTCAACAAAAAAAGCCTTCTGAGATTTTGGTAGGGATTGCACTGGATCTATGGATCAATTTGGGGAAAATTGATATCATAACAATATTGAGTCTTCTGACCTATGGACCCCTATTTCTTTCTATTTAGGTCTAACTTAATTTCTTTCAGTAATGTTTTGTAATTTTCAATATACAAGTCTTGCACATCTTTTGTCAGAGTTATCTCTTAAGTGTGTGATTTTTCACTATTATAAATGAAATTTTATAAAAATTTTCAGAATCTTATTTTTACTTGCTATCTTATAGAAATACATTTGATGTATAATTTTGTTTTATCTTGCAATCTTGCTATATTAATTTTAATAGCATTTTTGTAGATACCATAGAATTTAAATTTAGGTGGTCATCATCCATGAATAAAGAATTTTACACAGGCCGGGCGCGGTGGCTCACGCCTGTAATCCTAGCACTCTGGGAGGCCGAGGTGGGCGGATCGTTTGAGCTCAGGAGTTCGAGACCGGCCTGAGCAAGAGCGAGACCCCATCTCTACTAAAAATAGAAAGAAATTATTTGGACAGCTAAAAATATATATAGAAAAAATTAGCTGGGCATGGTGGTGCATGCCTGTAGTCCCAGCTACTCGGGAGACTGAGACAGGAGGATCGCTTGAGCTCAGGAGTTTGAGGTTGCTGTGAGCTAGGCTGACGCCACGGCACTCACTCTAGCCTGGGCAACAGAGTGAGACTCTGTCTCAAAAAAAAAAAAAGAATTTTACAGTGTTTAAAAACTGGATGCCTTATTTCATATTCTTGCTTTATTGCACTGGCTAGAACCTCTGGGAGTGTGTTGAACGGAAGTGGTGAGATTAGACATTCTTGCCTTATTTTTGATCATAGAGGAGAAAGCATTCAGTTTTTCACCATTAAGCATGATGTTAACTATGGACTTTTTGTAGATGTTATTTATTAAGTTGAAGAAATTTGCTTCTATTCCTGTTTGCCTAAGAGTCATTACTGGGAATGAATTTTGGATTTTATTGAATATTTTTTTAAAAATCCATTGATATGACCATAGGATTTTCGTTATTTGGTTTGTAAGATGGTGAATAATACTGATTAATTTTTTAATGTTAAATTAGTGTTAACATTCCTGGTATAAACTCTACTTGGTCATTATGTATTATCTGTTTTATATAGTGTTGAATTTGATTTTTGCATCTATGTTCCTGAGTAATCTTAGCCTTATAGAATGAGTTGGCACATAACTTCTTCCTCTTTCATTTTCCGGAATAATTTTCATAAAAATGGTATTATTTCTTTAAATGCTTGTTAGAATTCACCTCTGGATATGAGCTTTCTTTGTGAGATGGTTTTTAAATAAAAATGCGATTTTTTTGTTGTTGTTGTTGCCTGTTGCTCAGGCTGGTCTCGCACTCCTGGCCTCAAAGGATCCTCCCGCATCATCTTCCCCAAGTCCCCAAGTACCGGGATTACAAGCATGAGCCACCATGCTTAGCCTAAAATCATGTTCTTTACAGTATGTTTTGTAATGAAATCAGGAGTGATCCTGAATTATCTTTTACACTAACAGAAGTTCACTGGTTATTTGTTTCATGATGTTGGTGTTACCGCACTTAAAAATGAGTTAGATACCTCTCTGTCTCTCTGTCTCTGTCTCTCACATACACATTGAAAATATGCTGTATCTTTCATTGCATATTTAAAAAAAATTATTAACTCCTCTTGTTCCCTCAGAATACAGGTGATTGTTTTATCAATGAATGAAAAAGTAACTGCTTTCCTAAAAAATAAACACATACTAGGAAACCAACATTTAAAAAATAATATTTTCATCATTGTGTCATATGCAAACTTTAAAAAGTTGGAAACAGAATTTTCTATTCAGTTGGTTTGAACCTATCACTAGGTTCAACTTCAATAGAAACTTTTGTGTAATTGAGGTATAGGATTGCAAGTTTGGTATGGTTTAGTAAGTGTAGGACTTCTTCCGTTTGTATAACTGTGTCTTTGTGACATCCAATGAAACCAAACAGAAAATAAGCCAATCTTAGTGTCAGATATTTGAAACACTGTATTTTTGTGTGTATAAGGAAAGCTTTTGTTGTCATTAATAGGTAGAATTTAAAAATTACTCTAAAATATGTAATTTTTATCTTATACAACACATATATTACTTAAGTAGTAATACACACAATATACGTATTTTGGAGATACAGATGGAAAAATTTCTTAGTAATGGAGTTAACATGATCAAAAAAACTTGGAGACCAACTTACTTCTCCTACTTGTACTACTGCAATAACTTCCTTATAGGTACTTTTACTTCTTTTCTCAAAGCTGTTCTCCACTTAACAGCCAATATGGTCTTCACAACATGCAGGTGTGGTTGTGTAACTCTTCTGCTTAGTAAACTGTACACACACAGATCTTTAGTAGGATCTGTGAGGTGTACAAGCCATATGATCCAGCTTCTTAGGTCTTCAGTCTCATTTCTCACCATTTTTCTCCCTGTGCTTTTTCCTTTACATGGGCTTCCTTAACGTCCCTTATACTAGCTGTGCTCTTCCCTTCTGGCCTTTATCCGTGTTGTTTTTTTTTTATCCCCTGAACTCTTGCCTATCTCCTCCTTTCCCAGTTTACTTTCTGCATACCTTCAAATCTTAATCTGCATGGGACTTCCTCGGGGAAGCCTTTGCCCCTCTTTCTCACTAGCTCTCACGTACACAGTTATAAACTCTTATATAAAATTCTGTGTATGGATTTGCCCTTCATCGTACTTACCACAATTGCCATTTTACCTTTATTTGTGTGAGTAGTTCCAAAAGGTAGTCATTATTGATATTATTCAAATAGGTGTAAAGGTCCTAAAAGGGCTGTTTTTGCTCATCATTTTGTTTTTCCTGTACTTAGATACATGAGTGAATGTGATACCAAAGAGTTTGGGTTTCATCCCTAGGAAAAACAAAAGAGCCATTGGAGATGCTGTGAAAAATAGGAGAGCGATGATGACACACACTAAGACTTGGGCTTTAGAAGGGTAATCCGGAGGCTGTAGCTGAGTGGAGGAAAAAGACTGGAGCCAGGCCATTGAAGAAAAAGGATGAGAACCTGAAGTCTTTACAGTGTAGATGGAGGATGAGTACCATGGATGCTGTGGAAAAGAAATGAATGATAAAGACAGACAGACCATTAGGTAGCTTAATGCTTTTTGTGTTGAGCTCTGGGAAAGTCCACTATTGCTATAAAATTGCTAAAGGTGATCATATGGGATCATTACATTTTTTTGGGTGCTTTTTCTTTTAAGTACTTGAAGCATTTTTACGTAGTTTGAAATATTTTTCACTAATGACCCTTTCTCTTTTAGTGTCACTTTGTATAACTTTCTTTTTCTTTTTCTTAGGAATCCCAGCAATCCAATTTTGGCCCTGGAGAACAAAGTAAGTATTTCTTTTCCTCTTGGTTTTTAAGTTAAGCTATTTATTAACTATTCGATTCTCATGGTCACATCATATACATTGCTTCAATAATTCTTTTGTGTGTTTTCTAATTTTTATGATCTGAAGAGTAGTAATCAGTTGAGCTGAATTTTGATATGCTTAAAAATAATCAACTGTAGGCCATTGCAGATTAAAAAACACTTTTTATTGAATATTTAACTAATAGTTGAAAGTTTGTGCATTCAGTTTGATTGGTACCCCATAAACTCAGTAGGCATTCTTCTGTCTTTTCACTTCCTTCATGAAGATACTCGTTTTTATGATGGTAAAACTCCAGGGAAGAAGAGCTCATTTTAGCTGACCGTTCCTCTTCTCTTCCTTATCTGTGCAATCCTTATTTATTCTTCCTTAGTCTGGATAGAAAGTCTGGAATAGAAAGTCTGGATAGAAAGAATTTCTGATAGAAATTCTTCTAGTCTGGATAGAAAGTCTGCTTCACTCCCCATCTCTTGACTTCTCAGAAGAACTTGAAGGGAAGATAGCCTTAGGCAATTCAAATACAGTCCCAAAAGGTGGTGGCTGTGTAGATTGATAGTGGTCAGGAACCATTGCAAATGTCTGGGCTTCACCGTAAAGCGCTATAACAAAACATACTCTTTTTGCCAAGAGCAGTAATTTCTTAAATAAGATAGATTTATACTGTTCATAAGGTTATTTTGGGAGATGAAAATGTGGAACTTTTTGATCCTTAGCTTGTTATCTTTAGTGGCCTTAATGCAAAGAGCTGAAACTAGAAGAACATCTCTTTTAGTGTTAAACTTTTATTTGTATATCCATTTCTTAGTTCTTGAAGCTATTGTTATAGGAAAAAGGGACCTGACATTGTTAATATGCAGAAAATGACTACCTGTAGGCCAGAAAATTTATATTTTCTCTCTTAAGAATGGCTTATCCTTACTTCTACCCTTCTCCGATTCTCTCCCAAAACCTATTGGTGAATAGGATCATAAGTGGCATCTGCTCTCTTACCTTGCATTTTTCACATAGTTTATTTTAGACCTATTTATATCAGTATAAAGCCCTAGCTCATTCTTTTTAACATTAAAATTGTGCTATATTATATGAAAGCATCATAACTTAACTAGTCCCCTATTGATGGACATTTAATTGTTTAAAGTTTTTGCTGTTACAAACCATGCTAAAATAAACATTTGTGTGTGTGTGTGTGTGTGTGTGTGTGTGTTCCTCAAGATACACCTGTAAAGTATATTCCTCTCATTGGAATTGCTAGGTCAGTAGCAGTACAGTTACAGTGTTGATATTACCAGATTGCTCTCCAGACAGATGACATGAGTTTATAGTCCTGCCAGCAACATATGAGCATGCCTTTACTCACCAGTGTCTCTTACTGTTGGACTGGAAAGTGTTGCTAATTTGATGGATGAAGAATCATACCTCCTGTTTTGATTTATATTTCTTTGAGGATAGATGTTTTACATAGATATTTTAGAGTCCAAGTAGCCATGTTAGTTGCTCATTTCTACATTTTTTTTGTTCTAGAAAGATACAATCCTTCTAAAACTTCAAATGGACACCAGTCTAAATCGTAAGTTTATTGCTTAATAAATTTAATTTTTTTATGCTAAAAGTTATCTGTAATATCTGGATATTTTGAATAATACTTAAGATAATACTTAATAATAACACTTAATAATACTTAATCTTTTAAGGCAGGAGTAAGTAAACTTTTATGTGAAGGACACCAGATAGTGAAATATTTTAGGCTTTCAGAGCCACATGGTCTGTGTCCTGACTGTTCAACTGCCATTGTAGTACGAAAGCAGCCGCAGACCATACGTGTGGCTGTGTTCCAATAAAACTTCCTTTATAAAACAAGAAGTGGGCTAGGTTTGGTTTGTGGGCCATAGTTTGCCTGTCCATGCTCCAAGATCTCAGTTTTTTCCTATCTCGGGTGTGTGTGTGTGTGTGTGTGTGTGTGTTTGTGTGTTCATTCATAATTTGTATTTAATAAAGAAGTCATAAAAAAAGACAGGATTCCCTTGGATAACATGGGTTTGAAGAAAATATAAAAAAAATTTTTAAAAGACAGGATTCCTAGTAAGCCCTTCATTTAACCACTAGATATAGTATTATTAAAGTAACATAGTTTGTACTGTCCTCAGGTTTTCTTATTTTTATTTTGTAGGCAGAACCAGAAATATATGTCAATGTAATAGGGTAGTGTATTGGATGATAATAAATTCCACCTTAAAGAATGACCTCCTGAATTCCTAACACCACAAATTAACTCAGTGATTAAAACAAAATTCTAAAGAAACTGGCCACAGTACCAGCTCTCTATACCACAGCCATGGGGATAACCTTGGCCTGGTAGCCTCTTCAGCTGAACACAGGAAGAACTAAGTGAGAATGAAAATACATGAACACAAGAAGTCCCCCTTCACTGCTAAAGAATTCAAATTACAGTCCTGTTTATCATATTTATTTATATGCAAAGGACTGACGTATGCCGGCCATGTATGAGCATATCACATTGGTTGCTGAGGGAACAAAAGCATGCAGGGCCGTGAGCAGTCTGGGAAAAGCTTTGACATATGCACATGTGTAAACAGGTTCATTGAACTGCCATTATTAAATCATAAGGGCTGAGAGAATTCAGAGTAAGTACATTTCCTTAGAGGAAGTCAGTCATAGAGATGCACCAAGCCCTTGTCCAAAAGAAAACCTTTTCCCCATCCCACTTCATAGGGCCAGTCTAAAAATACTTTTCATAATTCCGTAGTCGTGTGGTTACTTTATTTCAAGGTGATCTTTTGTGTAATGCTTTGAACTTAGAATCAGATTTAGAAATGTAAGTTAGATTTTGAGGGGAAAGTAAAAGTAGTTATTGGAGTGAAAGAAGATTTCCTTCCCACTAATTGGAGACTGTCATGAAATTTTAAGAAGAAAGGTAACGGAACTGTTATTGGTAATGAGAAATTAAACATTTTTCTAGTTGCTGTTCTCCCTAAGCTTCGCATTAATTTTACCTCTCCTGTAAAAAGACAATGTTTTATGGGTTGTTAAGTAGATTTTAAGTTCAATGGTTTTGATTTTATGGCCTTAAGGAAAATTTAAATCTTTAATTTTACTTTCAAAAACAAATTCCAGAAACTATCAGCTTATAGTATTTGTCTGTGTTTTTTAATTGATTTGAATTTTGATCAAAGAAGATTTGGAACCTGGAGTTGTAAAAATACATGCATGGTTATTTCTGCTATATACCCAAGGCTCTTACCCAAATTTTTACTTGTACAGAGCACACTTATGTTTCATAGCAAGGCATTTATGAACTAGAACTTTGGCTTAGGAAATTGTGTTCTGGTTTTCGCAGTTAGCCAGTTGTCAACAGTTGTACAAAACTGTCTTTATGGAACATTGGGAACAAAAAAAGAGATTTGCTTGATGCTTTCTTTTTATCTTTCTTCTTTTTTGAATTTAATATCACTCTAGTGGACTATTGGGTATGACTGTGTTAATTGTTTTGATGGTAATGAATATGTGTATGTAATTAGAGAAAAGTTAGAGATACAGAGGAAGTGGCTGTCGTTTATTTAGAAAAGGTGAATGTTTTACTTGGGCAAAAGTTAGAGCTTGTGAAATGGTTTCCTTTCTCAATTTTTGCTCTTACTAAGAACCAAACCAGACAGAGTAAGACAATGGTTTTTTTGTTTTTCAATTAAATCTTTGGCTACCAAAGTGATTATTTCTAGAATTATTGGTAGATAATTAATAATTTGGCATACCATGAAAAAAATGTTACAAAAATAATAATCCTTTCTGCCTTTTCCCTCTAGTATGTTAAAAGATGACTTAAAACTAAGCAGCAGTGAAGACAGTGATGGGGAACAGGTGTGTCTACTACTATATGATTTTGACAGTTTCATAGTATTTGTTTTCATTGTATTTTATAAAAATTGTAATTGAATAATATCTTTATAATCCAGTTATTTAAAATAAGTTTCTTCCTATAAGCTTTCTGATACTCGAATGTTGTAGTTTTCTCCTGTCTTTAAATCTCCTTTTTTTCTTATTTAAAAAATTGGCTTTTCCTTAACATTTATCATGGAAACTCATGAACATACTCATGAAGATGGAGATTATTGATAAAAAGAACTATTAACAAAGTTTTTGACCTTTTCCTAGCAATTTAGTTATTCTTTAGGTAAAAACAGTGTAAGTATTAAGTAAACATTGATGCATAGATTAGCCAGTTTTTCTCTTCAGAGTTCAGATATTGTTCAGATTAAGTAAATAGAGTACTATTCATTCACAGATTTCCTTCTTATGCTTTAATTTTAGGATTGTGATAAGACAATGCCAAGGAGTACACCAGGAAGGTAGGGACCCTTTTATTTTTTGTTTTATTTAGGGGGTGGGGCCAGCCTGATAACATTATAAGGTGGCTCATGCCTGTAATCCTAGCACTCTGGGAGGCCAAGGTATGAGGATTGCTTGAGCTCAGAAGTTCAAGACCAGCCTGAGCAAGAGTGAGACACTGTCTCTATAAAAAATAGAAAAATTAGTTGGGCATGGTGGCGCACACCTGTAGTCCTGGCTACTTGGGAGGCTGAGGCAGGAGGATCACTTGAGCCCAGGAGTTTGAGGTTGCAGTGAGCTACGATAACACCACTGCACTTTAGCCAGGGCACCAGAGTGAGACTCTGTCTCAAAAAATAAAAATAGGCCGGGCGCGGTGGCTCACGCCTGTAATCCTAGCACTCTGGGAGGCCGAGGTGGGCGGATCGTTTGAGCTCAGGAGTTCGAGACCAGCCTGAGCAAGAGCGAGACCCCATCTCTACTAAAAATAGAAAGAAATTACATGGACAGCTAAAAATATATATAGAAAAAATTAGCCGGGCATGGTGGTGCATGCCTGTAGTCCCAGCTACTCGGGAGGCTGAGACAGGAGGATCGCTTGAGCTCAGAAGTTTGAGGTTGCTGTGAGCTAGGCTGACGCCACGGCACTCACTCTAGCCTGGGCAACAGAGTGAGACTCTGTCTCAAAAAAATAAATAAATAAAAATAAAGTAAATATTAACAATTATGGTGGTGGTTGTGGAACTCCGTAGATTGACTGAAAGTCATTGAATTATACACTTAAAATGGGTAAATTTTATGGTATGTAAATTATACCTTACGCTGTTTTTAAAAGCTGAGTATTGATAGCTGAGTAGCACATCAGAAACTATTTAAAGGAAGTATTTACAATAAAGTCTGTAGTCATAGAATTGTATCAGCGTAACAAACAGTAAACATTTTAAATAAAGTTGATTACCAGATTTTGATGTTTTCCAGTTGTCAGTTAAAAAAAACAAACAGCTTTGGTCATTTATATGTTTTATCTCTTTCAGTAACTCTGAACCTTCACACCATAATAGTGAAGGAGCAGATAACTCCAGGGATGATTCCAGTAGCCACAGTGGGTCTGAAAGCAGCTCTGGATCCGACTCGGAGAGCGAAAGCAGCTCCAGTGATAGTGAGGCGAACGAGCCGTCCCAGAGCGCGTCTCCTGAGGTGAGCGGGAGGGGCTGCCTCCCCAGGTCCCCTCAGGCCCTTGCTGACGTCCGGTTAAGACCTGATTCAGATAGGGAGGGTGAAAATGACATATTCTGACAAAAAGAAATTACTGTATCTTGGGGGAAACCTAGATAATTTAGTTTCCTTGTTATTTGAACAAATTTGTCTAGATTAGGAATTGCTTGGGGTCATGTTGCAGGTCATTAAAATATTGCATTTCTTTAGTTTGGTCTTTATTTTTGTGTCTCAACATGGTAATTGCTATTATGTAGTATTGTTGGTAAAAAGTGTCTTGTATAATTTTACTGTAGCTTGATTAAATGTAGGTACAAATGTCTCTTGGCACCTACATCATTTGTTTACTTTCTGGAATTAAATGTACTGTATGGTCATTTGTAATAATGCCTTGGAAGCTGGATTCCTAACAGGAGTATTTGCTACTTAAAGGCCATATGTAACATTAAGCTCATCTTCTCATTCAAGTGGTTAGAGCCAATGGTCAATACTCAGCCCTTTGCTTTGGTTCAGACAGAACCACGAAAAGCAAATGCTTCTGGTACGTTAGGCATTGTATTTTTTCTTTTTCCTTGCGACTGTAAAGGAAGGAGACAGCTGTGATATAGAAAAAAGCAGACATATTTCTCTGTTTTTCAGCCTGAACCACCACCAACAAACAAATGGCAACTTGATAATTGGTTGAATAAAGTGAACCCCCATAAAGTGTCGCCAGCTTCTTCAGTGGACAGTAACATCCCATCGTCTCAAGGCTACAAAAAGGAAGGCCGAGAGCAGGGTACTGGGAACAGCTACACTGATCCAGGTGGACCTAAAGAAACGAGTTCTACTACCCCTGGACGAGACTCCAAAACCATCCAAAAGGGATCCGAAAGTGGGCGCGGGAGGCAGAAATCTCCCGCGCAGAGTGACAGCACAACACAGAGGAGAACTGTTGGCAAAAAACAACCCAAAAAGGCTGAGAAGGCAGCTGCCGATGAGCCTCGCGGAGGCCTGAAGATAGAAAGTGAGACCCCCGTGGACATAGCGACCAGCTTGCCCTCCAGCAGACACAAAGCAGCCACCAAAGGCTCAAGGAAACCCAACATAAAGAAGGAGTCTAAGTCTTCCCCCCGACCTACAGCAGAGAAAAAGAAATACAAGTCAACGAGTAAATCATCCCAGAAGTCAAGGGAAATCATAGAAACGGATACCTCATCCTCAGATTCGGATGAAAGCGAGAGCCTTCCTCCTTCCTCACAAACTCCTAAGTACCCTGAGAGCAATAGGACTCCTGTGAAACCCTCCTCAGTGGAGGAAGAAGATAGCTTTTTCCGGCAACGAATGTTCTCTCCTATGGAAGAGAAGGAACTTCTTTCCCCCCTCAGTGAGCCTGATGACAGGTACCCACTTATTGTGAAGATTGACCTAAATCTCTTGACTAGAATACCAGGAAAGCCTTACAAAGAAACAGAGCCACCCAAGGGGGAAAAGAAAAATGTGCCAGAAAAGCACACGAGAGAAGCTCAGAAACAACCCTCAGAAAAAGTTTCCAACAAAGGCAAGAGGAAGCATAAGGTTTGTAAAGGGTTTTTGTTATTATTGTTTTGAAACACCAGAATCTGAAATGCTGTTAAGCTAACACGGTGGGTCATGCGCTGTGAGGGAAAATAGTGGGTAAACCCAACGCTCCGTAGGACCTGTGTCCCTCTGCCTGTCTCCTCTAGTAGAGCAGGAGAGCTTCTGACGACATGAGAAGGGAACCAGCGCTTCTATGCAGAGCGCGTGCTGGCTGGGATTACAGGCATGAGCCCCCTCGCCCGGCCGGTAATGTTTCTTATGGAATAAAAAAATGGTCCTTTTGTGTTTAAAGAGGATTAAATTTTAAAAATAAGATATTTATGAGGTCCTTCGGTAGCTCAGTTGGTAGAGCAGAGGCCTGTAGGGGCATTTGAGTAAAAATAAGATACTTAAACATTTAAAATATTATAGAACGTGAAAGTCCTTTTTACTCTTTTGTTTAAAATTTTTACTATATACGTAACAATAATAACAAAAAAAATCCCCTTCGTCCAAAAGAAGTACCCCCATATCTCATTGGCATATATTCCTCCAGAATTTTTAATGTCAATACCTGTAAGCTAAGTTTTGATTTTATAAAATGTATAACACTAGGAAACTTCATTATGATTTTTAAGTTTCATGCCTTTGGCAAAAAAAGTGTTAGGGGCAGCACCTGGAGATAAAGCAGGTGGTCCTGAGAGGAGACCTGGTCAAGGGTAACGAAGGATGTACATTCCTTTTTCTTATATTTTAATTTATCTGTCTTTAATCATTTGTGTAGGGGAACAGAGTCTTCTGTTATGGCAGATTCTTTGCATTCTTGTGCGCTGATAGTTGAAGCAAAAGGAAAACTTAGATTCACCTAGGAAAGTAGCATTGGCAATAGATGGACCCACCACTTATGTTTCAGTCAAAGAGGTTTTCAAAAGTTGTTAGGTTTGGCTATGATCAAAAGGATAGGCTGCAACAAGTTTTGACAAAAGATGTGGAAGAATTAGAACTTTCATACAGTGTTAGTAGGAATTTAAAATGATACAGCTACTTTGGGACATCGTTCGGTATTTCCTAAAAAAGTTAAACATAGACCTTATGACCCAGCCATTGTACTCATAGATATATACCCAAGAGAAATGAAAATGTATGTTCACACAAAAACTTTTACTTTACTCAAACGTCCATAGCTGCAATTTTCGTAATAGCCAAAAAGTGGAGACAACCCAAATGACCATCAAATGATGAATGGATAAATTAAATATAGAATAAGTAAAATGTGGTGTGTCCATACATTGGAATACTGTTCGATCATACATGGGAACGAAGTACTGATCATGCTGCAACATGGGTGAACCTTTAAAATATTACACCAAATGAAAGGAGCTAGTCACAAAATGCCACACATTTTATGATGCCGTTTATCTGAAATATCTAGAATAGGCAAATTTATAAAGACAAAATGTTATAGCCAGGGTCTGGAGGGAAGAGGGAATGGGGAGTGACTACTAATGGGTATGGGGCGTCTTTGGGGATGATAAAAATATTTTAAAATTAATTGTGATAGTTGTACAACTCTGTGAGTATACTAAATGCCATGGAATTGTGTGCTTTTAAAGAGTGAGTTTTGGTGTGTGAATTATATCTTAATTTTAATTTCATAGATACCCCTCCCACACACAAACCCGCCTCCAGATCATTACATTGAAAAGATGCCATTTAAAAGACTGTAGGAAATCTGTTCCAGTGTTTTGGTTCTTTTTTTTTTTTTTTTTTTTTTTTTGAGACAGAGTCTCACTCTGTTGCCCAGGCTAGAGTCCCATGGCGTCAGCCTAGCTCACAGCAACCTCAGCCTCCTGGGCTCAAGTGATCCTCCTGCCTCAGCCTCCCGAGTAGGCAGGATTACAGGCGTGCACCACCGTGCCCAGCTAATTTTTTCTATATATATTTTTAGTTGTTCAGCTAATTTCTTTCTGTTCTTAGTAGAGACGGGGTCTCGCTCTTGCTCAGGCTGGTCTCAAACTCCTGAGCTCAAACGATCCGCCCACCTCGGCCTCCCAGAGTGCTGGGATTACAGGCGTGAGCCACCGCGCCGGGCCCAGTGTTTTGGTTCTATACGTCTGAAACAGAAGACCTCTTCTCAGCCTTAAGACCTAGTTTTTTTTAACATTGTTTAAATGAATTCTTTCACTTTTCTTTTGTCTTCTTTCTGAAGTTTTATCAGGGATAAACTGTTTGTGGGTGACTAGGGCTGGAAGTTGAAGCTAGATGAATAAAAGTCAGACCTAGTAGCTACTCTTTTCTGTTTTTCATCCAGAGTGAAGAGGACAGCCGAGCCAGTGAGAGCAAGAAACCCAAAACAGAGGACAAGAATTCAGGAGGCCACAAGCCCTCCAGCAACAGAGAGTACGTCCCCAAAACATGTTGTGCCGGTGTTATTAATATATGTATATCGTTTGGTATTGGGTACTTTCTAATGTGTTACCAGAATGTTCCTTTTGGTAAGTGTGTGTCGTATACATGCACACACATGCATATACCAAAGAGTGGGAGCTTTTGCTTTTAGCTAAGAGGGATGGAAAACATTTACAATTTATTTACTTCTTCCTTTCTTCTTTTTTTGGTGGGGTTGGGGTGAGTGCGGGGTAAGAATTAAAGTAAAGCTTACCGCTTTCTGATTAGACGACAAGCTTATCTGTAAGTTCCAAGATACTAGTTACTAACTTACAAGCATTAATCTCTTCTTTCACCTTTCATCTATTTGTTCATCCATTCAACCAGTATTTATTGAGCACTTATTGTGTGATAGGCCATGTTTTTGGCACTGGATATTTAACCATGGGATAAAAAACAGACAAAATGCCTATCCTTGTGGAATTTACAGTTTTATTTTACTTTGTAAAAATCTTGTGTCCTAGCAATCAATGGGTAAAAACAAATTTTTGTCTTGAAAGCAGGCAAAGAGAAATGGAAAAATCCATCACCCTGTATTACTGTATGGAGAAATGAGGGCATTTGTTTGGTTTGGCAGGTCATCTAAGCAGAGTACTACAAAAGAAAAGGATTTGTTACCTTCTCCCGCTGGGCCTGTTCCTTCAAAAGATCCAAAAACAGAGCATGGCTCTCGGAAGAGGACTATTAGTCAGTCTTCTTCCTTAAAGTCAAGCAGTAACAGCAACAAGGAGAACAGTGGCAGCAGCAAAAACAGTTCCTCTGCGTCCAAGCAGAAGAAGACTGAAGGGAAGCCTTGCGGCAGTTCCAAGGAGGTTAAGGTAGGGTTTGGGGCCTAGGGGTTTTGAAAATCACTCATTGCCGTGTTATTTCTCCAAGATGACACCGTCCTTTGAAATTTTTGTGACATCTCATTAAATTTATAGGTCTGTGCATTTTACTCTCTGGATGTCATAATCCTGATGATAAATTTACACAGTGACGTGAGACGATGGAAGCAGTTAGGTCAGCTGGCACGTGCGTATTGAGACAGGGACTGAAGGCCTGGTGGAACAGGGTTTTGGTTTTTGTTTTTGTTTTTGAGACAGAGTCTAACTCTATTGCCTGGGCTAGAGTGCTGTGACGTCAGCCTAGCTCACAGCAACCTCAAACTCCTGGGCTTAAGCGATCCTTCTGCCTCAACCTCCCGAGTCGCTGGGACTACAGGCATGTGCCACCATGCCCGGCTAATTTTTTCTATGTATTTTTAATTGTCCAGATAATGTCTTTCTATTTTTTAGTAGAGACGGTGTCTCGCTCTTACTCAGGCTGGTCTTGAACTCCTGAGCTCAAACGATCCGCCCGCCTCGGCCTCCCAGAGTGCTGGGATTACAGGCGTGAGCCACCGTGCCCGGCCGGAACATGTTGATAGTCTCTGCCACTGGGGGAAGGCTGAGGCGGGAGGATTGCTTGAGCCCAGGAGTTTGGGTTGCTGTGAGCTAGGCTGATGTCATGGCACTCTAGCCCGGGCAACAGAACAAAACTCTGTTTGAAAAAAAAAAAAGAAAAATAACACTCAGTTAAAATATCTGGTTAAAATATCTGAAAACTTTTATTTTCAGACAACTTCAGTTTTCCTCAAGTAAATCTAAACGTAGGCCCTTGTAGGTCTATTCATAAAACACAGAAGGTAAAGCTGCTCTGGTCATGTTAATGCTACGACGTGCTATTCAGGAAGCTGTTTCATAAACAGACAGACTTTATGATAGAGAACTTAACATTTTCTCAAATCTCAGGACTTTTATTTTTATCCCTTGAAGTAAGCTATAATGGGTGGAACTGAAAAGCCTTTATCATACAGGAAAAGAAAACATTATTACACGGTTTTTTTTAAGTAGATATTTAGTATATGTAGTACACTTGTATATTGTTGGGTTTTCTAATGTTGAAACATCCGTTAATTCGTGGGATAATTCCACTTGTTTATTGTGTTTTATTATTGAAAAATGAGTGTTCATTTTCTTAAAGATACAGCTGGGTGGCAGGCAGTTGGAAAGAGAGGGTCCCAGCCCGTGCATGGAGGCACAGTCGACATGTTGATGGGAGGCAGAATCAAGTTAAGGAAAGTGGTAAAATTCAAATTTCAGGAATGCCAGTTAAAAACTGTTCGAACTTGGGCAAGTTACTCAGCCTCCTTGAGATTGCTGTTTTATATGACCTGGTACCAGTGTGTATTCCATAGGTTGTTAAGGG
Source organism: Eulemur rufifrons (assembly GCF_041146395.1). Lineage (NCBI taxonomy): Eukaryota > Metazoa > Chordata > Mammalia > Primates > Lemuridae > Eulemur > Eulemur rufifrons. The sequence continues at coordinate 1,561,408 of NC_090992.1, read as the reverse complement.
ACTGATGACTGTGCCAGGTGCTTAGTTGAATTAGTTCCTGGCAAGCAGTAAGTACATAGTAAACATCAGGTATTATTGTTGCTGTTCTCATTGACCAGTAATTACTAATAAATTTTGCCCTAGGTAGTATTGCCATTTTGATATTAAGGTTTTTGTCTTCCATATGTTTTAACAAGTGCCTAGGCCAGTGCCTGGCACATAGTAGACCTTTTGGAAGTATTAGAATGAATATATAAAATGGACTCGTTTTTTTAATTATTATTTTTTCCTAACCACTAGACCACCAGGGATAAAATGGACACATAAAACTTTCATAACAAGGAAATTAATTAATTACTGAAGGCAATGAAATACTGTTTCCTTTTTACCAGTGACTGAAGGAATGCTATTCATTTAATTTTTAATCTCCTTACAATTTTCAATGTAGTTATATATTTTTTTCGTCAGGAAAAGGCTCCAAATAGCTCCTCTAACTGTCCTCCATCTGCACCGACTCCCGATTCTTCTAAGCCTCGGAGAACAAAGCTTGCCTTTGATGACAGGTGAGATAAATAAATTTTTTTTTTTTTTTTTTTTTTTTTGAGACAGAGTCTCACTCTGTTGCCCAGGCTAGAGTGAGTGCCGTGGCATCAGCCTAGCTCACAGCAACCTCAAACTCCTGGGCTCAAGCGATCCTCCTGCCTCAGCCTCCCGAGTAGCTGGGACTACAGGCATGCGCCACTATGCCCGGCTAATTTTTTCTATATATATATTTTTAGTTGTCCATATAATTTCTTTCTATTTTTAGTAGAGACGGGGTCTCGCTCTTGCTCAGGCTGGTCTCGAACTCCTGACCTTGAGCGATCCACCCGCCTCGGCCTCCCAGAGTGCTAGGATTACAGGCGTGAGCCACTGCGCCCGGCCGAGATAAATAAAATTTTTAAAAAGCATTTAAGAAATCATTCCAGTCAGCATATAAGAAACTTGTTTTAATTTCTGTCATTGACCAGAAGAATTAATACTTGTATGTGATCCACAGAATATCCACGTTGTAATTTGAAAAGCACGCACTAGTCCGAGTCCTGCTCTCTAACTTAACTCCGTGACTTTCGGGGCGGGGCGGGTGGTGAATGATGTGCCTTCCCGTGGAACCTTTAATGCTGCTGACCTCGTTGTTAAAACGGGTTTTCTTTAGATGCAGAAGAGCAATGTTTTTTCCTCTGTATCTCCTCTGATGAAAGGTTATTTCTCTTTCCCACATTTTATTTACATTTAAATCTTTCAAACAACCTGGGTAAGTTAGTATTTAATGCTGGGGAGATTGGTTTCTATTTTCCTAAGTAGATTTGCCATGAGTTGGCCCAAAACGACTTATGCTATTAAATTGATATAAACATTTGTCAGAAAAATGAAATGAATGTTTAGTAATTTTCCTTACTTGAGGACATGAAAATTGAAGGATACTAGAGACTGACGTGAACAAGTATTATCTCATGAAAATACTTGCCACTTTATTTATAATGAAAATTTACATTGCAGAAATTATTCAGCCGACCATTATTTACAAGAAGCAAAAAAGCTAAAGCACAATGCAGATGCATTGGTATGTAAATGTTCCGTTTACATTTATGTATTTAATCAAATTAACTTAAATCTTCATTTGCTGTTTGTAGCAATCATGGGTCACTACTCATTACTTTTATTCTCCTTTCTTCAGTCTGACAGGTTTGAGAAAGCTGTATTCTATCTTGACGCTGTGGTATCTTTCATTGAATGTGGGAACGCATTAGAGAAAAGTGCTCAGGAATCCAAGTCCCCATTCCTCATGTATTCAGAGACGGTGGACCTCATCAAGTGAGTGAGAAAACGTGCCACATCCTTGGCAACAACATGATTTCTTGACCCTTATGTAGTTCATAACCGTAACGATTGGGTTGTCGTGCTCATCTGTGACACCTGCCTCTCTCAGACCTTGTTTGATGCAAGCACATTACCCATTGGAAAATACTGTCTTGGGGGGAAACAACATTATTTCTCTGGTCCATCTAGGAAGGGGCTGATAAAACTATATACAGGAAACCAAAGGGGATGCGTAATGTTTTATTGTTCTTGGGTAAGGAGAACTAGGTACTTTAATAGGTATTTTTGCCTTTATTTAGGTTTGAAATTTTAATGTTTTGAGGATGAAAGAAGTTATAAGTTGAAAGTGAAGTATTATATTCTGTTTGCCATTTGTTTGTTATTTTAACTCACAGATACACTATGAAGCTAAAGAATTACTTGGCACCAGATGCTACAGCTGCAGATAAAAGACTCACAGTACTTTGGTGAGTTTTCTGTTCTCTGTTCCCTGACAGGTGACAGGCAGTTCTATAGCAAGTTGTGCTGTGGGTGCTCTTCTGAATGTTTTCTTTGAATCAGTCTCTCGTAACCCTGTCATAATTCTGTTCTTGATGAGTCAAACATAAAATAACTTAAAGTTCCTGCTGAAAGATTTTAGTTGTCAGTCTTAGATTCGTTGCCCCGTTGACAAAAACCTTGGTATAATGGAACTGATACTAGAACCTTCCATTGTCCTTTTTTCTTCTTTTTTCTCTTTTTTTTTTTTAAATTTTCTTTTTCTCTCTGGAGACAGGGTCTCTCACTGTGTCATCCAGGTGGGAGTGCAGTGGCGTGATCATAGCTCAGTGTAACCTTGAACTCATAGGCTCAAGCGATCCTCCCGCCTCAACCTCCCCAGTAGATGGGGCTACAGGTGTGCATCACCACCTGGCTTTTATTTATTTTTATTTTGTAGAGAAGGAGTCTCTTTACCTCACCCAGGCTGGTCTCAAACCCCTGGCCTTGAGCAATCCTCCCGCCTCGGCCTCCCATGGTGCTAAGATTACAGGCGTGAGCCACCACGCCTGGCTGCTTCATTGTCCTAAGTGTTCACTTTTCTAGGCTGTTCTTTTTCAGAAGAGACAGAAATTTCAAGGATAGAAATTAATCAATCACACAAGTATATGAGTTAAGTACTTTGAAAGAAAAATGTGTAACTGTAGGAGTGAAAGTTAGAGAGACGTGCTCTGGGTGGAGGGAGCAGCATGTGCAGGGAGGAAGGCAAACTTCCAAGGAATTAGAGAAGACCAGTTAGAAGTAGGCATGACTGGAGAGGTAGGCAGGGCTGACTGTGAAAGGGCCTTTGCAAGGCATGTTTGGATTCGTCATGTTCATAACTGAGTTTGTTTTTTAATTTTAGATTATTTATAATTTGGTCTGGAGATTCTGCCCCTTAGAGATTTTTTTTTTAATGCATACGTTGCCATGACACATGAGAACTAGTCCTAGGTTTCTTAGTCGTCTTCCTCTCCCCAGGGTATATACCACAGTAGGAACTCACTTTGCAGTTTTGCCTGAGGGTTAGCGTTGTGGCCTTATGCCATGGTCCACTCGCACAAGCCAGTCCGGCACTTTTGCACGGGCGAGTGCTGGCTGTGCAGGCGTGGCCCGAGTGTGCTCTCCTGGTAAACAGCTGCCCTTTCCCTTGGCCAGCCTGCGATGCCAGTCTCTGCTGTACCTGAGGCTGTTCAAACTGAAGAAGGAAAACGCTCTGAAGTACTCAAAGACGCTGACAGAGCACCTGAAGGTAAGTGCGAAAGAGGAGGGTCTGTTTCCTAAGAGATAAAATTTGTAAAGTCTCCTGTCCCCACCCCAGAAGTACCGTCTTGTTTAGGTAAAACACAGCAAGGGTGGAACTACTGTTTGGGACCTTTCAAATAAGTTTGAGATTTCTTGGAAAATTTTTAATGCTCATTATCTGATTATAGAACTTACATAGCCATGTGCAATAGCCATGTATACTTTTTCAGTGATCTTTGGTTTTCACACCATCCTTCTTTTTAGACTGTTACCTTCCTTTGCTAAAAAGCCTTCCTGTGTTTTTTTTAGGCCAAAACCACATAAATCCTAAAATGCTCCTCAGATTATGACTTGGAACCTTTCAGTAACTTACCATTATCTTCAGGGTCAAGTCCAAACGCCCTAGCCTGGCCCACAGGTCTCTGTCTTAGTCCTCTTCTACACCTCTGCGTTAGGCAGACTGTGTGGGCCACAGTCAGTCTCTTTTCTGCAGCCTTTGTGTACGTAGTGTGACCTCTCTGCCCTCTCTCCACGTGAGCGTCACTCGTTCTTTCCTTGCCTCTTCTGGGAAGTCTTCCGAGCACCCCAGCTCTCACCTAGTCATTGCTTTTTGCTGTACATTTATACACACACACACACACACACACACAGACACACACACATTTTGGTATCTTAAATTTATAAAGCTGCTTAACATCAGCTCTGGCCAAATGCTTTTGAATATATTTGGTACTTTATTGCTGTTTTTTTGTTTTGTTTGTTAAATGTATATTTTTTTCCCCACAGAATTCTTATAATAATTCTCAAGCACCATCACCTGGCTTGGGAAGGTAGGTAAAATTTTATTCTATAAACTATTATTTGTGACAAATTTGTAATATAAAAGTAGAATGGGTAGGGTCCAATTTCCAAAAACGGAAAGATGACCACTTCTAAAAAATGAAAATTATCTCTAATAAAGTATTTTTAGAAGTTACATTTTTCTCTTTTTTATGAATTGAAAATATAAATGAATATAATCATAAAGATTAGAGATGGGACATTTCCCCTATAGAAATCTGAGTTTTTAATACTACTCATCCCACCTCACAGTTTGATTCCCGTAATTACTTGGATTTATCACAGTGGACTTATCTTACTCACATCTTGGCACTGCCAGGGTGTGATAACAGTGGTGTGACCGTGGTTTCTACTAAGTCCCACGCCACTCTCCTCCCACCGCCTCCAAAAGAAGGAAAAACGCTGTGAAACCTTTTTTTAAGTTTATCTGTTCAGTTATTATGTTTATGTGAACTGACATTCTATCTTTGGCCTGTATATATTTTCTTAAACAAATTTATAATGTTGAAAGTGCAGATAAAAATATAAACAACTAGTCCCCCCCCCCACCGATTTTGTTTGATTTTTTTTTTTTTCAGTGTGTAATCATAACTTTGGGCATTTCCACAATTTTTAATACTTCTGAAATAAACCTGCCAGACTTCAACATATGTGTTTTCTAAGAAATATCTAATTGGCAGGAAGCTTGAGATAATTGCAGTTGATTGAGAGGGTTGTACCTCTTTGTCAGCTCTGAGTATTTGGTTAAACTAGGAAAGTGTCAGAAATTGTGGAACTCAAAAACAGATGCTCCTGGCTGGGCGCGGTGGCTCACACCTTAATCCGTAGCACTTCAGGAGGCTGAGGGGAAAGGATTCCTTGAGGCTAGGATTTTAAGACCAGCCTGGGCAATACTGAGACCCTGTCTGTATTTAAATTAAAAAAAAAAAGTTGCCATCTACTATCCCATTTTTTGAGTTAAATGTGAATTCCACCCAACCTTCTACAAAACAATTTGAAAAATCTGCAATTACATACCTGAATTGACGGAAAGTGTGTTGAGCTGAGGGTGAGGGGATCCGACTTCTAAGCCTTTGAACTGATACCGATAAGGTGTATGACTGTCTCAGTAATCTCCCGTCTCTTGTTCTGTTGCCATTCATAAAGCACCGGTTACAGACAAGACCAATCACAATGGCCTTTAGTACGTATTTAGAAGAAATTGTACTTCCCTGGGAGCCCATCTAATTTAAAAGAATCCTTAAAGTTTAAAAGTCTTCGTGTGGGAAGAGTCAGTGGAGTATTGATTTCATAATGTTCATGGCGCCTGTCTGAACCAAGCCCATTTCTCTGTGTTCAGCAAAGCCGTGGGGATGCCGTCCCCCGTTTCTCCAAAGCTGTCGCCGGGCAATTCGGGAAACCATTCTTCTGGGGCCAGCAGTGCTCCGGCCAGTGGCTCCTCAGTGACCATTCCACAGAGGATCCACCAGATGGCAGCCCACTATGTCCAGGTCACCTCCAACTTCCTCTACGCCACCGAAATCTGGGACCAAGCGGAGCAGCTTTCCAAAGAGCAAAAAGGTAGGTCTCGGGGTAAACTCTGAGGAAGGGAACTGTTAAAAGGAGCTTTTATGATTTAATTAACTATTTGGTCTGTATTTAATGTTATTACTTAGTTAAGATTAAATGATAATCAGTTTGCTAATACTCTCCACTGCTTAACAGTCATACTAAATGTAACTGAATTTGGTCAAAAAATACCTCTCATGACACTGGAAGCAACGGTCGTCACTGTTGCCCTGAGTAGAGTGTCCGCCCCGCTGACGCAGCCTCGCTGTTCTGAGAAGGTTGACGGCAAACTTGGCCATTGGCGTAGGATTACATCCACACTTGCGTACATCTGAGGTGTTTGCTACGTAAGGCAACACGTTTTTACAGGAAGTGGAGGATATTAGAAGAAACTTAGGAGATAAAGGAGACTAGGAAATGAATGGATTTCTTAGCATTCTTTAAAATTCGGTTGTTTGGGGCTTTGCACTTTAAAAGTTTATTATTTCCCAAACTAAGGACATTGAGAATTATAAAGTATTTAAAGATCTTAAGGAAAAATACTGTATAAACACCATCTTATTTTAGTAGGTATTGCTAGCAAATGTGTGTGTGTAGCATCTATTCAGGTAGATCTTTTGCAGAAAAATACCAAAGTAGCCAATCAAGTGTCCTTTTGTCCCAGAGTGCATTTAAATACTTACAGTATGAGCAAGTGATCAGATGAAAATGAAAGATTTCTATCTCTAAAAGAGGGGGCCTGGTAAGAGGAAGGTAGAAGAGGAACCCCAATATTTAACATAAAGTCATGTTTATAAAAACATAATTTGTTCCCAAAATTTTAAATATTGTCAGGAAATGTTAGAGAGCTGGAATTCCTCCAAGTCGCCCTGCTTTCTATTCGTCTCCCTGATGACAGTTTTCGAGAACTCTTTTTTCCTTTTCTTTTTTTTTTCTTTTTGTATGGAAATTTTCGACCATTGACTAATGGAAAGAGAATGATATAATGAACCCCAGGTACCTTTTGTTCAGCAACACATTCTGCCAGTCTCGTTCCATCTGTGTGGGTGCCTGTCTCTCTCTCTCATGCTTTTCTCCCCACCCCCAGTGTTATAAACCAAATACCAGATATCATGACATTTCACCCGAAAATACTTTACTGTGCATCCTTAAGTGATAAAAACTTTTCAAAACCATGACCACCATGCCTTTATCACAGCTACCAAAGTTAATAACTCCTTTATATTATCTATATTCTACCATCACATTTCTCCTATTGTGTCAAATATCTTTTTTTTTCAAATAGTTGGATTTATTTCAAGCAGGATCCAAGCAAGGTCTACACGTTCAGTTTCATTGATAAGTTTCTTAAGTGTCACCCCCTCCTTTCATTTCTTTTTTTTTTTGGCCATGCCATTGATTTTGAGGAGAACCTGGGCGATAGAATGTCATATTCTGGATTTGACTGATTACTTCCTCATGGTGTCAGTTGTTCTTCTGTCCCCCTTATTTTCTTATGCTGATAGTTACATCTTGAGACCCAGTTCGATTCAAGTTCAGTATTGTAGGTAAGAGTGTCTTCCAGGCGGTGCTCTCTGTTTCCCGTGGCACCCTGTTAGGGGCATGTAGTGATTATCCCTCTTTGGTGACACCAGGTTTGCTCGGCAGATTCAGTCAGGGAGTATCGGCCTGATGGGTTTGATGTAAGATTCCCTATGACACTTTCACTTACGCATCCATTGGTGACGAGTACCTGCGTCCATTATTATATCAGGAAATAGAAAATCTGTCAGGAATTTTCTATTCTGACATTCCTTCTGCATTTAATAGCTGGAATTTTGTAAAGAAGAGCCTTCTCTCCTCAAGTGTTTGGTTATTTCCTCCTTTGTTTGCATAGCCTGAAACCTTTATCATGAGAATGACCCTTTTTTCTCTGCACATCTAAAAACCCTCTTCTTAGTCCTTCATCGCTCTATCTGCTCCCCAAATTACACTGGGATCAAATCTTAGGGTATTGTTTCCCCTCCTCTACTCAGGGCTAGAGCCTTTCACATGTACACCAGCCTATATCTGTTCACATAGGAGGAATCCTTTTATTTCTCTCTCTTAAATTTTTAAACTACTGTCATGGGATTTAGTTTATCGGTGGTGCATGGCATATGATTATAGCTGAAAGGTTGGGCACTGGCTGGCTGTCATAAATATCTAACCTCACAGGGGCTGTTGTGGGAAACATGCAAAGAACATCTTCCCTTTTGTATCACTTGCTTCTTATACAAAAAGAATACACAAAATGTTTTGAGGATCAAATAGTACATTGTGGCACTAGGTCTTCATTTTAATGATGTTAATGGAGGCCGGGCACGGTGGCTCACGCCTGTAATCCTAGTACTCTGGGAGACCGAGGAGGGAGGATCGTTTGAGCTCAGGAGTTCGAGACCAGCCTGAGCAAGAGCGAGACCCCATCTCTACTAAAAATAGAAAGAAATTAGCTGGACAACTAAAAATATAGAGAAAAAATTAGCTGGGCATGGTGGCACATGCCTGTAGTCCCAGCTACTCGGGAGGCTGAGGCAGAAGGATTGCTGGAGCCCAGGAGTTTGAGGTTGCTGTGAGTGAGGCTGATGCCACGGCACTCTAGCCTGGGCAACACAGTGAGACTCTGTATCAAAAAAAAAAAAAAAAAAAAAAAAAAGATGTTAATGGCATAATGAGAATTTATAATTTCCATCAATGGAATTCTTGTTCATACATTCTGTTTAAATGTTGAATGACTTAGGGAATAAATATAACTTGAGAGACTGTGGAGGATTTGTTCTAAAACATGGACAGTAATCATGTCAGTGTGGGAGGGAGTGTTTTTTACTTCATATGAATGCTATACAGTCTATACTCAAAATTTTAGAGCAGTGATTCAAAAGAATATGCATCATTTAACAAATATTTTTGGTTTTCTAGAATTCTTTGCTGAACTGGATAAAGTAATGGGCCCTCTCATCTTTAATGCGAGCATTATGACAGATCTAGTTCGTTACACCCGACAAGGACTGCACTGGCTTCGCCAGGATGCCAAGTTGGTATCTTGAACTGAACACATTCTCGTTGCCTCTGATTTTCTCCACAACACTGTGTCACACCACGAAGGAAAACTGCCATACCACGCCACCTAGTCGACACTAAGAATGAGGAATGGTTTTCTCCTCCTTGGTTAATGTCTCGTGTCAATTGGCCCCTTTAATATTCCCAATGTGAAAAATTATTTAAATGCTTTTAAATCTGCAGCACATTGATAAGATGGTTTCAATGATCTATAATAAGATTGAAATACCAGTTGCAATTCATAACTAATCAATTGAAATTCTATTTATTTTAATTTTTTTAAGTTCCCAGATTGGGGCTAGTTTAAAACTTAGTTATTTCTGCCTATAAATTTACTTTGTTGAATATTTAGCATAAATTTAAAGTAGGCCTTTTTATTTATATACTGTGGGAGCTTTGTTACCTAATAATGTCTTTGTGGTAGCTCTTATAAGAGTAAGAATTGGTTCACCTAAAATAAGGACATATTCCTTCTACACCTACTACCTGATATTATTTGAAATCTTAACTACAATTTTATTATTGTAGTCTTTATGGTTAGTATTAAGGATATTCTTCTACACGTGAAAAATCACTTATATATATGAGAAGATTGCATTCTACATGGATGTAAAATGAAATGTGATTTGGTATGCATTGTTTCAGAAACTGTGACTGTGTTAACACTACAGCACTCACAAGGTGACTATAATTTGCATTCAATGCGTTACAAAAGAGGGCAGGCAAACTGTGTAGAAGACGCATGTCATGTTGAATGGTTTCATAAAAGGACAATCTTGAACTGTATGGATTTTATTAAAACCATGTTTTGTTTTTTAAGAAATGGGATGTCGCTATGTTGCCCAGGCTGGTCTTGAACTCCTGGGCTCAAGCGAACCTCCCGCCTCAGCCTCCCGAGTAGCTGGGACTACAGGTGTGCACACTGTGCCCAGTTCACGTGTCCCCTTTTGTTGCTAATCATGTGACACTTAATTTAAACAGAATAAGTTACTGTAGAAAAAAGGATGATCCAGCTCCCGAGGGTTGCTGCCTGTGTCTCTTTAATTGACAATGTTTGAAAGTTAAAACCTTTTTTAGATCTTTGTTTTCCTCATCCTGGATTGCGATGCTCTGATGTGAGCATGCAGTGACCCGCGCAGAAGTGGGCTAGAGCCTCGCTGGTCTAATGCCTGCTGTAGGGATGATGGATTTCTCCTTTTTAAGCCTCTCTTGTATTTATTCCTTTTGTATTAAGAAGGCCCTCATCCATGATATATGTTTCTGATGGAATCAGAAAATTCACACTAGAAAAATACCGAACTTGGTTTAATGTGAGCTCTCTTGGGAAGGGGAGGGGAGCAGGGGTAGAGCTTAAGAAGCCAGCTCTGTAAGAGTTGTATATCAAAGTACCTTTCCCTACAAGGTGCATACAGGAGTCAAAGGTAAGACGTTTACCCTCTACACTTTGTTTTTTAATGCCCCTATCATGTTTGGTGTGCCTTAAATCTTACCTTCAAATGAAGACTCTATGGATTGTTTACAGATGAAGTTTTACACTAGGACCAGATCGTCCATAACTGGTTGGTCTTCTACAGTAATAATGTTAAACTCTCTTCCTTTTAAATCTTCCTTTAGGATTACATAAAGATTAATACTTTCAGAAAAGCTAATGCTTTGGTACATGACTTAGTCTAACCAATTGGGCAATGCTGCTTCAGAAAACAATTTATCCTTCTCCCCATTCAAAAATAAACCCATCCAATCAGAAAACAAAGAGACGGCCCTACTGTTTGTAGGTGATTGCTCAGGCTTGAAGTGGGAGAGGGGGAAGAAGGGGTAGAAAAGCGCCAAGTCCAGTGGTGCGGTGAATCCTTTGTGTCGGAGTCTTTTCACACTTCCTTCTGCAGCCGGTGTGCTGTCCTTGTCCTGTGGCCTCGTATTTATAGAGCTTCGTAACTGTTTTTGTACCTCAAGTTGTTTCTACATATCATTGAAGATTGAGACCTACAAATTATGTTGAATTTAACCTTTTTCCCTTGGATAAATTGCCTCTGATATCTTTTTAATTTAATCTTAGTGTGTTCTAGAAATAGTTTTCCTTAAGAGGCAACTTCTCAGTGATCGTGATAGCTATTCAGTAGAAGTAACTGTTGTTAAGCAAGTACGTGTGTGTCCTGTCCTCTGATTTCTCTGACTCTGATTCCTTAATTTGCAGTGATGTCTTAGAAATGGAAACAGTATCCTCTGGACTCTTAGACTCAGCGACAGCCAGTGGGGCACCTCTGGGTTCTGGTGTGTTCTAGTCTCTGTCCTGAAAGGCAGCAGGAGCATCTCTGGGTCACACTGGTACTTGGTTAAGGCGGAGTTTCCTGCGTGTTTTTGGTGCTGCTCTGTAAGATATTTCTCTTTAAACCGGTGTTAATTCTTGGAGAATGAATTTTTTAAGCTTTTCATTGTGGAGGGTTTTTCCCACAACATAGTAAGGGGCGGTGGATGAAAGCCCTGTTCTAAACAACTGAATTTTCAGTGTCAAAGCTGTGGAAATGCCACTCCCTCTCCTCATCTGTCCCCTAGATGCTCTGTGTCGTGTCTGCTCCAGCACAGACTTCGGACTCCTCCACAGGTGACCATTCCCCCCTCCTCAGTCGGCATCCTCAGCGTTTTCTAACCATTTAAAACTGAATTTGACAAGTGGCTAAAATCTTAACTTAGTCTGAGACTTGTACTTACTATATAGTTAATTACAGAAATAGCAACTGTTCTAACAATTACTCTGTTGCCTGCTCTTTACGACCACACTTGTGTGCCAGGAGGCAGCGTCCTGCACATTGGACTCCACAGGCAACCAGCGGCCCCACGGTGGTGGGTGAGGTTGTCCCAGTGGTCTCACCTGGGCTGGGCTGCGGGGGCGCCCCCGCCAGGTGATGCCGGCTCTCACAGCGCAGCCCCGGGTCCAGTCTGGCTGGAGAGCATCCGGCCCACTCCTGGCCTCAGCGCCCCCTTTTCTGGGCAAGTAGCCAAGAAGTGACTCCACAGGCAGTGAGCACTTCAGATAAATTTACAGCTGTAGCTGCCGGAGAGTGGGCCAGGCTGACCCCACTGAGTTAACCCCCAGTGTCGTGTGCGCGCGCCCACACACGCCTGTGTCGTGTGCGCGCGCCCACACACGCCTGTGCTGCTGGGGGCTCTTGCACCGGTGGGTCCGTGGGCGTCTGGGCTGCACTTTGAGTGTCACGCTTGTGGCTTTACTAGATTCACTGTTTTCTTAAAATTGTTGTTCGTTTCTTTTCATTCAGGGTTTAAGCAGCTAGATCAGACAGCATCATTTTGTATTTAATGACAGAAACTTTGGTACATTAACTTAGTGAACGAGCTAAGTTGAAGCAAGAGCCTGCGAAAGGCGCCCGATGGAAGTGGAAAGGCTGGCTCCGGAGGCCAGGGCCCTGGAGTTGCGGGGCAGCCAGTGCCTGTTCCGGTCAGTGATGCCCGGTGATGCAGAGGAGGGTACGCTGGGCACTCTCTGGGTGTGAGCGTTTGCAGCTTTGGACCTTAGAATTATGTACACATACACACTTTATATATATGTATGTATGTATGAAAACATGAACTTAGTTTGTCAAAAATGTGTGTGTTTAGTATTTTAGCTTAGTGCAACTATTTCCACATTATTTATTAAATTGATCTAAGACACTTTGTTGTTGACACCTTGAACGTTAATGTTCAGGGGTGCAATGTGTATTCCCTTAGATTGTTAAACCTTAATTACTATGATTTGTAGTAAAATAACTTTAAAGTATATTTGAGCCCTTCTGTAGTGTAATAGGGCTCTTACAGGGTGGGAAGGATTTTAATTTTCCAGTTGCTAATTGAACAAAGTGGCCTCATTGTGTATTTTGATTTATAGGAGTTTGTGTCTGGGTTCCAGGAACATCTACTGGGGATGATGTTTCTTAAAAACCCTGAGTAACTGGGGAGCCAGGGCGTTTCCCGTCTGTGCAGGCTCCTGTAACTCACATTCCCTGATACACGGAACACAGGCTTCCTTCTAGCTTTCTGTATCAGTGTGTCGGAGAGGCAGACTTCCTTCCAGTGATAATGCTGTACGTCTAGGGTTGCTATTCAGTAAAGTCAATTAAAGAGCTAATTATTGAATGGCTTGTAACATGTAGTGACAAAAGACCAAATTCTTCATGTTTGTGAGCATATCTTCACTTGTTTGCTAATGGAGAAATTCATTTTAAACTTCTAGACCCTAAAGCCAAGCTAGCAAATGACAGGAAATAAATTCTCAGTAGTTGGTAAGGTGAATGCTAATCTTGCTAAACTCCTATTCACATGAAACCCTGTGGTTAATTAAAAAGAACTTGCTATCTCCAGAAAAGGGAGAAAGAGTAACAGCCCCCTAATGGAATTTGGTCCCAGGATGGGGTGTTGCAGGTACGTCTGCAGCCAGCCTTAGCCATCTGTAAGCGTCGTGCAGTAGCAGCCTCATGGTCACCACGCCAGGAAGTTGACTTTCAGGAACCTCAGCATCGGCTTCTCCTTGCCACCATTGCTCAGCTAAGTGTAACTTTTGCTGTTCTTAAAACAAAAACAAAAAACAAAGCTTTCTAAATGAATGTGGAAAAGCTCCTACCCGGAAATTCTAGTAATATTTAGTTTTGACCTCTTACTGCTTCTATGTGGGGTTTCTGTTCAGCTTTTAACCATTGGGATTTTCTACCTGCCGTGTTCCTCTCTGGAAAATACCTATTTGGAAATGCTGCCTTTCAGATCAACGCCATGATTCTCCATGCTTGTTGGGTTCGTTGTTGCTGTTCAAGAAGTGTCCCCATGTTCCACCTGCATGCACACACCTGGCAGGTCACTGACGTTGCATTCAGCAGTGCTGGGGGGCTCACCAACCGAGCTGGCCCGGCCGGCAGTGCCCGGACAGGCACCACCCTTGCAGGCCAGCGGTGTGCTTGGTAAGCACAGTTAGGAAAATTTCTATCTAATAGCCTCCGTTTCGAATGGTTTTAGGAAATTTTGTATATGGAGGATGGAAATACTTATATATTTATTGAAAATCCTTTTATCTTATTTGACATTAAAATTGTTTGGTAGATAATGGTTTGATGCTTGGGGAGGGTTTTGGAGGGAAGGTAAAGCCGCCAATCAACTAGAAGCCTGTTGGCTCTGCGGAAAGGTGCTGCTCGCGACTGATGGGTGCCCTTGCTTTGTGCATGGTCCAGAGCTTTGGTTCACATTTCTTTTCCCCAGAATATTTAGGCATCTGACATTTTTCAACCAAAATTTCAATTATATACTGTGATTTTTATTTGTTGCAATATATTAAAATTTCAGAGGTACTTTGGGGTTCAAAAGCTAGGATTTCTCAGTCAGTACGTGCATTTCTCATAATAAAGCTGTTAATGGTGAGCAAAGTATTATATACTAACTAGATTTTTCCACATCTGTATAGTATATTATATGTATTTTGTGGTATTGAAATTATAGAAAGTTTAGAGTGTCAAACATGCGTTTAATGTGTATTTTTAAACAAATTTATGGCAATTAAAATATTTGGAGACAAGGGTATCACATTTCAATTTGTAAAGATCTTTTTAACTCTACTGTGTCATTAAGATGCTTTGTATAATGCCAAACCATAGCTGGAGAAACTAAGTTTAATAAATATCAAATAGATTTTCTGTATTAAAGTTTATAAACACTGTGCTCTCTACACTTCTTCAACTCCTACTTTGCCCTTTTTCGTACAACTCCTGTTTTGTGTCTGAGGGTCCAGTAGTACTCTTCTTTAAAAGTCTGGTCCCACCAGCCCAGGTCTCGTTTTCGGGCTACGGAAATTCCGAACTCGCTGGCCAGGGGTCCTTGTGCATATGTCAGAATTTGCCCTGCTCCAACAGAGATCTCAAATCCGCACTGGTGTTCGTGGGGGCTTCAGCCTTTATGGTTTTACCAAACTAGATTTTTTCCAGGTCTGCCTTAGGTTTAGACAGTCACAGACAAAGGGGCACGTCAGTAGGGGCCAGGTGCCAACCTCGTCCATCTTAGGAACTGGCCCAGGCCGATTGCGCAGCTGTTGCCAAACTCCCTCTCCCCACACTTTCCAGATTGAGGCGCTAACACAGCATTATTGGGCAATGCTGGTTTTGTCTATAATGTACAGAGTGAACCCTTCCCCTCAAAGCTTGATCCCAGACTGCTAAAATTTTAATTTGAGACATTTAATAATATCCATAGAAAAATAAACTCTAAATTGACAGGTTTAGTTACGCTTATCCACATATCAACATTCTAAGAAGAAATGGAGACTTATTTAAAGCATACGTCTGTCTTTAAATATTAAAAACACAAGATTGCTTCACTTAGGGGTCTCCGGGCAAAGTGCAGTTGATCAACGTTCCATAGAACGGAGCATTGTCGCGGGCGCTGCTGTGGTGGTGTGTGCGTCATTCCTGGGCCACGCTGAGGGAGCAGCGTCTCTTTCTAGGGGAAGAGAAAAGGGGGTTTTAATGGGGTCTGGGAGCGGCCAGGGCCACCTGGGCTGCGTTTCCTTCTCTGCTTGATCTGCCCAGTCTCGGGGAAAACCAAAGAAAAGCACCGTTCTTCGTGGTCCCCGCGTGGAGCTGTTCTTGGCTCTTAACCGCTGGGGATCCTCCGCGGAGCCGCCAGCCTGCGACAGGCCTCCCCGTCCCGCCCCACCCCGAGGTCTGCGTCCCCTCCCTCCTGCCCGGCTCCCCAGGGCTCTGGGCGCTGCGCCAGGGCTGCGGGTACCTGCACAGCCTGGTGATGCACTCAGACTCGTCCCGGCAGGAGGCTCCGATGGGCCTGAGGGAAACACCTCTCCAAAATGGGGTCATTCTCCGTGGCCTTCTTTTCACTGGACTCAGCTCTGGTATTGGGTTTCCTTCTACCTGTAGGGCCAAGACGGATTCACCCCGGATAAGGCAGAGTTGACAGCGTGCTCACCCGGGTGAGTGCTCATTCCCAGGTGCTGCAGACTCAGCACAGGAACATTCCTGCAACCGAGTCGCGCCTCAGGCTCCACTTACAGCCCCGCCAGCCCCCCAGGCCCACGCACGGCCGCCCTTACCTGGCCCAGCAGCAGCAGGCAAACCATGAGCACCGCGCAGAGCTTGAGGTGCCACATCTTGAGCGAGGGAGGGTGATGGAGCCTCAGAGGCAGGGCCAGTTCCCGGCTCCGTTTATAAACTGGCACCACCTCTTGCGTGGCTGCCAGGTGAGATGGGGGCAAAGTTTATGTTTGTCATCAGGGTGGATTTAATAAGTTAATGTCTACCAGAGAAGCGAGTTCAGCGGCCGCCCTTCAGGCCCGTTGTGTTTGCTGATCCCCCCTCTGGACTTGGAGTGACTGTGCTGCTGGCCGGGGCCTTTTCAGCCATTTTGCCATAAGTCAGCACTGACCCCCTCCCCTGAAGGCCACGTGAACCCACGGAGGGAGGCCAGGCAACTGGCCACATTTCTATTCCAAAATAGCTCAGTGAGATCACGCTAATAAAAATAGAATTCTAACAAGGAAGTCTTCAGAAATACCGTTGACCTCTTTCAGCCTTGTGTGGGAAGAAGCTGATCAGCTGGTTAAGGCCCTTACCCTCCTGCGGGAGGATGCTTCCCCAGACTGTCCCCAGCACCCAGGTCTGCACTCGCACAGAGGGACAGTCCCCCTGGTTATCCGCACCTGTCTGTCACCCCCAGCTGTGGAAAACTCACCGTCTGCCCTGGCTGCCCTCTCACAGGGCAAGGGCCATCAGGACCGATGGGGGACTCACCCGAGTCGCAGGCGAATTGAATGAATGATTCTAGGTTGGCTTTTGCTTCTTGTGTCAGTGGGGAGGTGGCAGGATCTCCTAAATTAGTGGGAGAGCTTAGGACTTAGGGAGCCCTCAATAGTGACAGTATTATAAATAATAAACAGGGCTGTCTTCCCAGTAGTTGAGTGGGACCTTATCAGAGCCTTTCCTTCCACACCCTCAGGGGACCAAGCACAGGGCTGAGATGTCTTCAAAGCGCCAAACATTCATCTGTTTAGGTGGCAATTACTGCAGATTTCCAGACCAAGGGAGGACATGTACCTACACCATGAGTAGTTATAAGTACTCATTAAATGACATGGGCATTTTAATAAGTTTGAGGGGAAAGGTATGACTTTTGAGTAAGGGGATTCATGGGACTTTAGTCTTCCTGTCACCTGGAAGGATGATAAGCCAATCAGATGCCTCTGTGCCTGGCGCCTCCCTGACAACGTGGCTGACGCCTCGTCCCGAGGCCCTTCTCACCACAGGTTGGACGCTGGGTAAGAGCCTCCTGCTCCTTTCCCTCAGGGACAGTGGATGGGACGCTGAAGGTGGGGCAGGGCGGTCGCCAGTCCCCGCCAGGCAAGTGGGGGGCTTCTTGCCAAGGCAGAGGGGGATGGTGTGACGGACCTCGGAGCTGGGGCTGTGCAGATGTGACCCCACAGAACTGACTGTCCTGGCTCTAGTCCTCTCAGGACCGTGGAGTCAGGCCTGGAGGGGGACACTACTCACTGATGGCACTTTGGGAACACTGAGAAGAGACCTGTAACGTATACCAAGCCCAACTAACCAGTCCTGCATGTTCCAGCCCCGTTAGCTGCTCTGCCCCTTCGCCCCTGAGCTTGGGTACTGGACGGTCCGGGTAGGGGCCTAACCGGGAAATTTGCAGGGTCGGGGAGAGGCTATGCCGTGACCTTGTGAACATTGGGTAAGAACACAGACGCGATTAGATAAGCAAAAGACTTAACGACGTGATGTCCGGGAGCCAGCTGGGTCTGTGGACTCCGTGCCAGCCTTCCTTAGCCAGCCTGGAATGACATGGCAGATGGGACTTGGAAACTGCTCCTCCAAAAGATGGGGACTTCTCGTCCTCCATTTCTGCCGTCGGGCACTCCAAGCAAAATCAGACTAGTCTTTTGTGTTAATTTGTAAAGCCAGTACCACGGTCAAGGAGGGAGCCTAAAGCCCTGGGCCCCACACCTGGGGGGAAGGAACCGTCCATCCGCACGGGCGCGAGGACGCTGCGGAGCCCTTTGCGGTCCAGCCCCTGTCTTCCCACCCCTCTCCCCAAAAGAAAAAGCCATTGGTTCTTGTCTGTGGAAGGAACCACTGTTAGGGAAAGTATTTCAGCGCATGTCTTCGTGAACTTTGTAGTTACTTCGTTTAAATTAAATATGGAGCAAGAATCAAACTTACAGAAGCAAAGCATCACCCAGGCAGCACTTAGCTAGACTGCCAGCAGTTGTCCCCAGCCATCCCACACTTTTTTTTTTTTTTTGAGACAGTCTCACTCTGTCAGCAGGGCTAGAGTGCCGTGGCGTCATCACAGCTCACCGCAACCTCAACCTCCTGGGCTCAAGCGAGGCCTCTTGCCTCAGCCTCCCTGGGACTACAGGCACAGGCCACCACCTGTGGCTAATTTTTTCTATTTTTAGTAGAGACAGGGTCTCGCTCTTGCTGAGGCTGGTCTGAGAGATCCTCCTGCCTCGGCCTCCCAGAGTGCTGGGATTACAGGCGTGAGCCACCGTGCCCGGCCATCCCATACTTCTTGATAAACTATAAAGGCCTATTCCTGAAATAAAAAAAAAAAAAGGTTCTCTGCAATTAAGCATTTTGCTGAATGAATAAACACATAACTACATGCTCCTTCCACCAGCAGCAAGACCTAAGCAGCCTTTAACAGTCCAGCTGTAGGAGAAAGAATGCTCGCTGGGAGGCAGGAGCTTGGAGTCTATGCCGTGCGACGGACCACAGGCCAGCCCTGCCCATCCTTGGGCTTTAGTCTCCTGTTCTATCACCGACATGGGAGTAGGTCTCAGGCCTCTCAGGCACTGACATTTGGGGGTTCAAATGATTAATTTACAAGAAGAAAATGAGACTGAAGCAGGTTTGATAGCTGAGAGCTTGGCAACTCTGGATACAACTCCCAGGGATTTTCTGCTTCTGAGTTAAGTGCCTAGGATGAAACGGGAGAAAGAGGGTGTAGATACACGAGCAGCTGTTTGAAACACATTCCAGGCAGAGATCATTAAGACTTGGCAGTAATTGGAAACTTTTTCGTTGTCCCTGAGCAGGAGGTGGCTAATGAAAGATGAAAGAGTCTGAAATGGAGAAACTTTTCCTGGTAAAATTTCAACAAAGGGTCAAAGTGTATTTACTTTTTTGCTGGCTGGAACTGGCAGACTTCGGGGCCTGCATCTTGGGGAACTATGGTGGCAAACTGAAGAGACAGCTCCTTTCGCCAGGCTCTGCAGCCCATAAGTAAGTCCTTCGTGGGCAGGAGCATGGGAGAATGAAGGGTGGGATGGAGCGCGGTTGTGCCACGGTAGCAGGTGAAGGAGCCACACCCAGGTGGACGGGTTTTAGGCTCTGAGGTCAATAGCTGTCCTGCCTTACAGGCTTACTCAGGTTCTCCTCTGCAGATTTCTGCAACTAGAATGGCCCCTACAACGATCCCAGATGCCGTATCATGTACGGGAGCACTGAGCCAGGACAACTCACGTGTTCCACACTTGCTGCCCCAGCAGCCCTGCTACACAGGTGCCACCAGCCCCCAGGCTTGAAGAAGGAAGCCCCTTGATGAGAGCCAGGCTTAAATCAGCCTTTAATTCTAGCCACAGAAGCTCAGCACATCAAAGGGCTTGCAGCAGTCTTCTCAGTAGAGCTCTCCTGGAGTAGAAAGGATTCAGATCAACAGGCTCAATGCCTAGAATGAGCTGAGAAAGGGTGTTTGATTCTCTTGAGCCGGCGTCTCCAAAGGAGTCAAACCAGGGAGAAATAGCGTAAGGGTAAAACACAACCGGGAAGATGAGAGTGGCGGCGACCTGCCTAGGAAGCTTGGAGCAAAGAGCAGAAAGACCCTGAGAAAGACAAGGGCCTGTCAAAGCAGTGGTCCTCCCCTGGCCTGTGAACCTTTGGAAGCTGTGCAAGGTAAGGATGGGTCCAGTTTCCATCAGATTCTCAGAGGACTCTATGACCCAAATATGTCACAAGACCTGGGAATAAATCTGGACAAAGAGGCAAACAGGAAAATTGGACTGTCTACAGGGAGAGGTGGGGAGTTTTCCTCAGACCACAGCCCTCTCTTAAGCCTGTCCCACCTTGCTAGACACACAGCACTCATTTCACCACCCCCACAACCCAAGAACTCTGTGTTAACATTTCTATTCCATGGACGAGAAACTTAGGGCTCAAGAATGCTGGTTTCTTGCCTGTGTCACAGTGAGGATGTGACAGTTCAAGGGAATGGGCCCAAGATTATCAAACTCAGCACCTCCCTCCCCACCACCCAGCCTCAAAATTAATGCAATTTATCTTACAGATTTTTTTTTTGTTTTGAAGTATTGCACATTGGGACCTTAAGGACCACAGCAACCATTAGAAGTAAAGACACAGTGTGAGCCAGACACAAAGCTGCTAACAGGAAGTATCCTTAGCAGCAAGTGTTTAAAACTGGATCCCAGATTCCATCTCATGTCGTGCACAGGAGCACCAAGCTGTGACAACTCCCCACATCCCACAGCCTCAGTGTCCCGCCGCAGACGAGATCCCTGCCCCAAGCTTAGCCTCTGTAGGGGACTAAATTAAAATTGCCAACCACATCATCTCCGTGAAGGGGTTAACTTTTCTACTAAAAAGATAATCGAAAGGCTCTAGAGCAGACGTGAACTTTCTCGAAGGGCCAAAGGAAGTATTTGAGGCTATGGACCACATGTGGTTAAAACCATTGCTGGCTCCCTGGTAAGAAAACAACACTGCTGTGGAGCCCACGGGGGCCACCTCATCCCTGTGAGGCCGACTCGAGCTCTGCGGGGCAGGCGGCCTTCGGAGGAAAGGCAGCGGCCGCGTGCACACTTGGGCGCACGACTCCACCGTTCACTGCTGTGGGACTCTGGGCAAATTAACCTCTGTGCCTCTTTCCTCATCTGAAAAATGCGTATAATGATACCTCAGAGGTGGCTGTGAGGTTTAAAAGAGTGCGTTTGTGTGGCTAAGAAGAGTACCTGACACACAGTAATTACGACACAGTTACTGGGCTTTATTGTCACTGTGGGAGCAGAGGGCCACAGATCCGTCCTCCCCCTAGCCCAGGCCACCCACAGTGGCCGCAGCTACGTTCTGTACACTGGAGAACAAAGGGTGAGCTCTGCTCCTTCAAACCTCAGACTGGGGAAACTTCAGGACTCCCGCAGCGGAGGGGCGTCCTGAACTTAAACAACAAGTCACGCCAAGGATTCTGCTCACAAAAATGTACACTCACAACCGTGCTGCCCATACAAGTTTATTGTGTCTTCAAGACACTACAACGCAGACTCCTCTCCCGGAGAAGAACCTTCCAGATTTCAGAGACAGGGACCCACCATCCCGATGAGGTGCTCATTTGTCATTTTCATAGGCAGCTGGATTCTTCCTCTTGGATTTCTCGAACTCCTGGGTCCCCCATGTGTAGAGCAGGTAGGCCACTACAAATGCTGCAAAAATCAACAGTGCGAGTCAGCAGGGAGCGTGCGCCTAGGACACACGACAGAAAGAGACCCCGGTCCCCTTCCCTGACTCACACCGGGTCCGCCCTCCCGCCGCTCCCCAGTTCTCCAGAAACCACTTCTGAGCCGCAGGGTCAAGAAGGGCCACGTGACACACCCACGTGATCAAAACAGAGGGGTCCCCCATGAATACGTGTCGCCAACTCTTGCCCATCTCTCCCCTGCCGCATATTAAAATAATTTTTTAACGTAAACAATTGAGATAAAATTCACATGACATAAGCTCCATCTTAAAGTGTCCACTCAGTGGTTCTCGGCCCGTTCACGGGGCCCTGCAACTGCCGCCCCCGTCGGGTCACGCTAGAACCATCTCCCCGCCGACACGGAGCGGATACGGATGACCTCAGAGGAGACGCCGGAGTCGCCCGAGCGATCTGAGGCCAGTCATTTCCGTTCCGTGACTCAGTTTCCCCCGAAGACGGGGAGGGGGTTGTGACCGGCACAAGGCTGTCAGGAATATCCAGCGAGAAAGGCGTGCCCGGCAAGTCGCCAAGCGCCCGGCGAGGGGACCGCGGCTGCCGCCGCCGCCGCCGCCGCCGGAGGGAGCCCCGCCGCCCGCCCGCGCCAGGCCGGCACTCACGCGGCGCCACGCGAAGGGCGGACGCCTGGATGCGGCGCAGCACGTTGGGGATCCCCTTGGTGAAGTAGTGCGGGAAGGCGCGCTGCTCGAAGGGGGACAAGCTGTAGGTGATCACATGCCGCATCCGCGTCAGGTGCCCAAACTCGCGGCCCATCGTGGCGGCGGCCCTGCGGGACCGAGGGGCGGAGACGCGTCTGGCTCGCTTTGGGGTCCGCAACCCCAGGCCCGCCCCGGCGCGGCTCGCCCTCCCCGGCCCAGGCGGCGCCCCGCGCCCCCACCCACCGCCGGACCCCGCGCCCGCACCGGGGTCACCTCGCCCTCCTCGGTCCCGCGAGCACCGGCCTCCGTCCGTCACTTCCGGCAAGATCGGAAGCCGCTCTCGGAGGTCGTGAGATCGCTTCCGGGTGACACCATCGTCCTGTCGTCTGCGGGGGAGACGCCCTTGGCCCCCGTTCTGGAGAGAGGTGGCCTGGCCGGTGTCCCGCGGGTGGGCGGCGCCCTGGAGGCCCCGCCTGGTCTGGGCGCGGCCCGGCGGGGACGGCGCGGGCTTTGGGGACGGCGCGGGCTTTGGGGCGGGGCGGGACCCCCGCCTTTCCGGGGAGCCCCGCGCGGAGCTGAGCGGGGGCGCGCACGGCCCGCGCGTCCCCCCGGCGTGGAGCGCGCCCCGAGCCCCGACGCCGGCCACCCCCGGGCGACAGAACGCGAGGCTTTACTGGGTCTTGACCAGCAGCCGAAAGGGGGCTCGGTTATTCTCAGGCCATCGACGACGCCAGCACCAAAGTCGGGGACACAGACCTAAGGCTGCTCTTGGCAGCCTCCGTGTTAGAATCCACCGGCCGGCTGTGAGCCTTCCCGAGATCGGGTGCACACGTTTCCTCAGGTTCGGCCACGAACGTCATCACGTAATCGTCAAGCAATTGATTAATGCTGCGAGTGATCGAGTGATCGCAGGGGCAGAGGCCACCTCGGTAGCAGCCAGCTCCCGCCCCGGTGGCTGGCCCGGCGGGGGCGAGCCTCACTGCCCCCCGGTTCTTTCCGCGCCGGGGGACAGGCGAGGGGCGTCACGTGTGAGGCGTCGTTGTTTTCCCTGAAGTGCAATTCTGCGTGGAGACGCCGTCGTCCTGCTGCAGCTGGCTTTTCTGTCCCCATGCAGTGTCTGCACGGTTTAGTGGCACTGGGGGCCGCACGTAATCCGGGGCTCGCTCTGACTCAGCTCTGTGCGTGTCCCGTAGCGCTGCCCGCCAGCCGCAGAGCAGGGAGACCCGACGGGCCGTGAACTCAATAGTTTGCAAACATCCCTCAGTTTATCAGTCTGGGTACTGCATAAACTGGTTTTGTGTCGTGTACGACTACGGGTGTGGGTTGACTTGCTTCCAGCAAATAGTCTCCTTCGGTGGCTTTCATTTCAGTTTTTCCTGGTGTACCTTTGCCTCGTTTTTCTAAACTGTAGGTTGGTCCGAGTGCAGTGGTGTTTACAGCCAACTGATCACAATCAGTTACAGATTCCTTTGTTCCTTCTCCACTCCCACTGCTCCACTTGACCAGCCTTAAAAAAAAAAAAAAATATATATATATATATATATATACACACACACACACATACATATGTATATGTAATATCTGGCCTGGCCTCAGCTCCAAGGCAAGAACATAAATACTTGTAACAGGTAAGGACAAAATACCATAGCGAGTTCTACCACCATTTGGGTGATTAATAAAAAATAAAGCATTCATTTATTTTATAGCACCAGCAAACATCTCAAAACCTTTCAACCAAAGTATATCTAGATAAGTATATAGACCAAAGTAAGGAAATCATGGTATTATATTTTTAGCCAAGGTTAAAGACAATGTCCTCTTCTTTCAAGCAGATTGCAAATACAATTGCAATATTCCAAGTACATAGTCTATATTAAGCCACCTGGGAGGACTTAGCTAACCTAACAGTTCTCTGCTCTCTGGAATTTCTATGCAATTGTGACTTTCTCTCGCTCTTCAAGTCAACATGGAGTAAGAAATTATTCTAAGCACCTGTAACTGGGAGAGGTGGTGAGGATGAATCAAGAGGAAGAGTAAACCTAATACCAAAAATTGCATACCAACATCTGAGTATCATCGTGAATAATTAGTGAGCTTTTCCACACGTCTTAGAAGTTCCAGCAAGCACCTAAGAAACATGTTAGGAATCCTAATTTCTCTCAAAAAAATCAGAGGTTTTATTTTAATATCATGCCTCAATTTCTCTTAGACTTTCAGCTACATAGCTAGTCTATTAGTATAATGATAATTTAACGGGTTTTAAGTAGATGCCTAGGGTGGGGAAAAGGTAGAGGTCATTCACTCCAAATGAATCTGTATCTAATGAGGGCAAATTGGCTAAATGGGGTGTTATCAGCTGTTTGATATAGAGCGGATAAAAATTACCTTCAGCTACGCATCCTTGAGGCCTGATGACAGAAGTGATGCTCGTCCACCCACACACCTAAAATTTATTTAAGAGACCAAGCCAGGGTCTTCCTGGCTTTTAGGAAGAAGACTGGCATGGGGAAATGTGTTCCTCCCTAGTTCTTACAAGCCATGGCACTTTCCAGCAAATTCCTCCTTTGGTTTTGCTGTTCTGCCTGGCTGTGTGTTCCTAGTAGTCTTGGTTCTCGGGCTTCTAGGGGAGAAGCTCAGATTGCAGCTCGTGCTGAGTTGGAATCTGAGGCTGAGCCTTGGTCCTCGCCGCGGCCTGCAGATGGGAGAGACGGGTCTGGCCTCCCTCCCCCTCTTCTCAAAGTCCTGTCTGATGGGCGAGGTGGGGCACCTAGGCTCCAGCCAGACTCCAGAGCCTTGCGCTACATGAAGAAGCTCTATAAGGCATATGCCACTAAGGACGGGATTCCCAAATCCAACGGAAGTCACCTCTACAATACTGTCCGGCTCTTCACCCCCTGTGCCCAGCACAAGCAGGCGCCTGGAGACCAGGTGACAGGTGTGTAGGAGAGCGGTTAACTGAGTGGGGGGGACGATAGAAGACGCTGCATTTGAGTTACAGAACGCAGCTGGGCTTAGCTCCTTGAGCTGCGCTGTATTTTGCGTGGTACTCAATGGCCAACTGAAGCAAATCTGCTGCTCAGTCTTACCGTTTCCTCCTAGTGCCGTCAGCGGCCAAGGTGGGCTAACGTGATAGAATTTCAAAGCTATGAGGGACTTAATGGCTTGGGAAGGCCGAGGCTCGAGGTTAACCTCTCTTTCCATTCCACCAAGCTGTTGGCTCAGAAATGTGCCTACAATATCTCTTACATTTATTGATGTGCTTTGTTAGTCAGCACATTTTCTCCTTGTTTGTTGCTTTCTGTGAGGGGAAAGCGTAAGTCCCCATGTGGAACAGTGGGTCCTTACAAGAACAAAGTGTTAGTCAACACTTTGACTCGGCAGCTTGGTGTCTTGTATGTGTGAGAGAGGACTCCGCTTTAAAAATCCTACACTCCCTAGCTTATGCCTTACAAATCATTATAGGCCGGGCGCAGTGGCTCACGCCTGTAATCCTAGCACTCTGGGAGGCCAAGGCAAGGGGATTGTTTGAGCTCAGGAGTTCGAGACCAGCCTGAGCAAGAGTGAGACCCCTGTCTCTACTAAAAATAGAAATAAATTACAGGGACAACTAAAATACATATATAGAAAAATTAGCCAGGCATGGTGGCGCATGTCTGTAGTCCCAGCTACTCAGGAGGCTGAAGCAGTAGGATCGCTTGAGCCCAGGAGTTGGAGGTTGCTGTGAGCTAGGCTGACGCCACGGGACTCTAGCTTGGGCAACAGAGCGAGACTCTGACTCAAAAAAAAATACATATATATATAAACAAATAAAAATAAAAAATCATAACCCAGCAGGGCAGGTGTGGCTGTGTAAAACCCTTCCTCCTTCCTCAATATCTTGTTTTATTATAGTAGGTTTACAGCATCTGTTTTCAATCTCAAATGTTCTAAATTAACTCGGACAATTAAGGTTTTTTAATTGACTTCATTCACCAGGGGTTAGAATGTCGTCTTAACAAGACTGATAAATGTTTTTTATGGTTTTCCCTTTAGAGTCTCTCGAAGAGAAAAATACTTTCCTTATTAGTTTCCTGTGTTTGGAGCAAATTATTAAGAATGAAACTTCAGGCCGGGCGCGGTGGCTCACGCCTGTGATCCTAGCACTCTGGGAGGCTGAGAGCGGAGGATCGCTTGAGCTCAGGAGTTCAAGACCAGCCTGAGCCAAGAGCAAGACCCTTGTCTCTACTAAAAATAGAGAAGTCAGCCAGGTGTGGTGGCACCTGTAGTCCAGCTAATAGGGAGGCTGAGGCAGGAGGATCGCTTCAGCCCAGGAGTTTGAGGTTGCTGTGAGCTACTATGATGCCACTGCACTCTAGCCAGGGTGACAGAGCGAAACTCTATCTCAAGAAAGAAAGAAACCTCAGAATACAATGATTCCTTGTTGCTTTAATTCACCACCAAATCTGTCTGACTTTCTGGAGGTAAAATGTACAGTGTGGTGCTGGGCATTAGTGATGTTCTTTTTATATGAACCCCCCTCCTCCTCTTGAGGACTGAGGAAGTAGGGGTGGGTGGGGAGAAAGGAGAAATACTATGAAGTGCTAATTCCTTGACGTCTTGTGATGTTTGATTCCTACTCAAGCTCAACTGGTGGATTGTTTTTCTTCCCAGGAGCGTTCCCGTCGGTGGACCTGCTGTTTAACCTGGATCGTGTTACTGCTGTGGAACACCCGCTCAAGTCAGTCTTGCTGTACACCGTCAACAACTCAGTTTCCTTTCCCTCTGCTGTTAGCTGTGCGTGCGACCTGGTGATAAAGGAGCCAAAGTCTTCTGGCACGAGTCTCCCTGGAGCTGCGCACTCCTTCACCTTTCACTCACGGTTTGAACTTGGCACGAAGCACAAATGGGTTGAGGTTGATGTGACCGCCGTCCTCCAGCCCCTGCTGGCCTCCAACAGGCAGATTCACATGGCGGCAAGTTTCACGTGCTCGAGAGCCGGGCGGCAGCGGGCCCCGGCCCGGGAGGGCCCGGCCGACGTGGCTGTGCCGGTGCCGCCCTCGCTGATCCTGTACCTGAACGACACAGGTGCCCGGGCGCGGCCCTCGCGGGGTCCTGCCCGGCCGAGCCGCCTGCCCGCCTGTCCCGGGGGGCAGGGGGCCGCCGCGGGTGGCAGATTTTCCCGGCACCGCAGAGGTCAGGAGCCCGCCGTGTCCGAGCTGAAGAAAGCCCCGGTTCCCGCCCCCCTCAACCTGAGCGAGTACTTGCGACAGTTCGCGTTTCCGCAGAACGAGTGCGAGCTCCACGACTTCAGACTCAGCTTCCGGCAGCTGAAGTGGGACACCTGGATCGTGGCCCCGCACAGGTACAACCCTCGGTTCTGCAAAGGGGACTGCCCGAAGGCCGCGGGCCACCGCTACGGCTCCCGGGCCCACACCACGGTGCAGAACATCATCCACGAGACGCTCGACCCCTCGGTGCCCAGGCCCTCGTGCGTGCCGGCCGAGTACGGCCCCCTGAGCCTGCTGACCGTCGAGCCCGACGGCTCCGTTGCCTATAAAGAGTACGAAGACATGATAGCGACCAAGTGCACCTGTCGTTAACAAAGCGCGCTCCCAACTGCGACAGAGCCAGTGTCGCGTGCCTGTCCGCGCCTGCAGGAGGAAGCTCCCCGTGTCCCATCTCGGTCAAATGCAGCGCGGGTGGCACAGGACGGGCCTGCGTAGGTGAGCACGCGCTGTGACAGCTCTCCGCGCAGAGGGATGACGGCAGCTGTTGCCCTGAACCTTTATTGCCATTACTTTGGGTAGCTTGGAATTTTTTTCCCTGGCCTCTTTTTCAGAGGAATCTTATTCTTGATGGAAAAAAATTCTTAGCATAAATCTTAGAATTGTAGCTATAAATAGACAATTCAGAGCACTATAGTCTTATTTAAAGAAAGAATAAATTCTTATCGATTGCATGAGTTTTTTGTGTGTGTTTTTTTTTATTAAAGATTGCTTTAAATGATTATTTGGGGGAGAGAAGGGTATACAAGCTGGCCTTAGCTCAGCTTCTGAATTTTGGTAGTAAATTCTTTGACTACAGTAAAAGGGAGGCTAACTTCTCTAAATCCTGATGAAGTGAGATTTACTAGGACTCGGGTGTATGCAACACAACTCACTGCTGTTGTGTTTGTGTGATTGGTACACAGTCTACTAATTCTGCTTATTAACTGGCACGTGTAAAACAATTCACACAGAACAATGTAACACTTGTCTCATTCCTTTAAAGTAAATTGCCTTGCAGATTTTTCTAAGAAAAGCTATGTTCAAGACTATTTAAATGTATTTTTTCCTTTATATATTTAAAACCTCTGACTTTACAGAAGGAAGCCAGGGAGGCATTTTTGTTTTGGTTTAGGTTTTTTTGGTTTGTGTTTTGCTGACTTCCCTCCTCTCCCTCTATTCTACCCGCACAGGTGGTTTTCCGGGGGATCTTGGGCTGCTTCTGCTGAGCCGGTAGGAGTGACTGGGGTGTGTTATGGGCCTTGTGTGGCCAGTGGGTCTTGCCTGTGGGTTTTCAATCTGTCTCCTATTTATTCTGAGAGAGCCCTGGGCACAGCGGTGGGGCTTATGGGATGTTGTGTTTCAAGGTTTCTGAACCCTAATCTACAAACCGAAAGTAATTCCTAGATGTAAGAAGTACTTTTCTTTCTTGTAAATGATCTTTTCTTGGTGCTATCTTTAACTTTATTAAATATTCACATGCTATACAATTTAAACTATACAATTTAATGGTTTGTAGTATATTCGTAGACATGAGACACTATCGTCAATTTTAGAACATTTTCATCCCCTCAAAAAGAAACCCTGTACCCTTTAGAGATCATCCCCCTGTTCCCTGCCCCACTCAGCCCTGAGCAACCTGGAACCTGTCTCTGTAGATTTCTTTATTCTAGACTTTCACGTGAATGGAATCATACACCATGTGGTCTTTTGTGAACAGCTCCTTTCACTTAGCATGTGTTCCAGGTTCATCTATGTCGTAGGATGTACCAGTCCTTTTTTCTGATGGCTATGTTCTGTTGTGTAGCTATGCCAAATTTTGTTTATCAGTTTCTTGATGGATGTTTGGGTTGTGTCCATTTTTTGGCTATTATGAATAATGCTGATAAAATTTGCATACAAGTTCATGTTTCATTTCTCTTGGGTGTGTACCTAGAGGTGAAGTAGCTGGGTCATTCAGTACTACATTTAGTCATTTGATAAACAGCTGGACCGGTTTCCAAAAGAGCTGTGCTATTTTTACATTCCCACCAGCAGCGCATATGGGTTCTGATTTCTCTGCGTTCTCTTAAACACTTATCTGACTTTTTGAAAATTTTTTTCATCTTTAATTTTTATGGGTACGTATTATACTCATTTATGGGGTACCTGTGATTTTTTTTTTCTTTTAGAGACAGGGTCTCTGTCACCTAGACTAGAGTGCAATGGTGCGACCATAGCTCACTGCAGCCTTGAACTCCTGGGCTTGAGTGATCCTCCTGCCTCAGCCTCCCAAGTAGCTGGGACTACAGGTGCATGCCCCACCCCTGGCTAATTTTTATTTGGTTTTTAGAAATGGGCTCTCACTATTTTACCCAGGCTGGTCTGAAACTCCTGGTCTCAAGTGATCTTCCCACCTCAGCCTCCTGAATTGCTGGGATTACAGGCACAAGCCACTTTGCCTGGCTCTGCATGTGATATCTTGATACAAGCAAATAATAGATGGTGATTTTTCTTTATTTAGCCACCCAAGTGGGTGTGAGATGGTATCTCATTGTGGTTTTGATTTGCATTTTCCTGATTAGTATTGAGCATCTTTTCATGTGCTTAGTAGCCATTTGTATGTCTTTGAAAAAATGTCTATTAAGATCCTTTGCCCAATTTCTAATTGGGCTATTTGTGTTTTATTGTAAGACTTCTGTATATATTCTAGATGCAAGTTTCTTATCAGATACAATTTTCAAATTTTTCTCCCATACCACTGGTAGTCTTTTCACTTTTTATTTTATTATGAAATATACATAACCTAAAAATTTACCATTTTAACCACTTTTAAGCATACAAGTCAGTGGTGTTAAGTACATTTACGTTGTTTAACCAGCACCACTATCTCTAGAACTTTTTCATCATCCCAATCTGAAACTCTACCCATTAAAAAATAATTCCCCATTTCCTCTTTCCCCCTGTCTCTATGTTATATCTCTATGAATTTGATCCTTCTAGGTACCTCCTATAGTTGGAATCATTCAATATTTGTTTTTTTGTGTCTTGGCTTATTTCACTTAGCATAATGTTTTCAAGGCTCATTCATGCTGTAGTATGTATCAGAATTTCATTTCTTTTTAAGGGTGGAGAATATTCCATTGTATAAATGCCACATTTGGTTCATTCGTTCATTGACAGACACTTGAGCTGTTTCTGCCTCTTACCCACTGTGAATAACGCTGCTCTGAACGTTGGTTACAAATATGTTAGAATCTCTGCTTTCAGTTCTTTTGGATCTATTCTTGGAAATATACTGCTAGATTATATGGTAATTCTTTGTTTAATTTTTTGAGGAATTTCCATACTGTTTTATACAGTGGTTGCACCATTTACATTCCTACCAGGGATGCACAAGGGTTTCCATTTTTCCACCTTTCCAGCAAGTATCCAGCACTTGTTTTCTGTTTGCTTTAAAAAACAGTAGCCATTCAAATGGATATAAAGTAGTATCTCATTGTAGTTTTGGTTTGCATTTCCCTTATGGCTAATGATGGTGAATCTTTTATGTGCTTACTTTATCATCCTTGCAAAAATATTTATTCAGATCCTTTGCCCATCTTTCATTGGGTTTTCTTTTATGTATTAGAATATTAATCCTTTAGGAGATATTTGACGTGCAGCCCCACTCTGTGTGTTGCCTTTTCACTCATGATAATTTTTGCACAAGAGTTTTCAATTTTGATGAAGTCCAATTATCTATCCTTTCATTTATTGCCTGTGCATTTGGTGTCATATCCAAGAAATCATTGCCAAATCCAGTGTCATGAAGATTTTACCCTGTTTTCTTCTAAGAGTTTTGCAGTTTTAGCTTTTCAATTTAAGTCTCTAATCCATTTTGAGTTAATTTTTGTATATGGTGCAAGGTAGAGGTCCAACTCATACTCTTGGCATGTAGACATCTAGTTGTCTAAGTACCATTTGTTAAGATGACTTTTTCCCACTGAATTTTTTTGGCACTGTTAAAATCAATTGACATAGGTGTATGAGTTTATTTCTGGGCTCTCAATTCTGTTCTATTGATCTATATGTCTATCCTCACACCAATACCACAGTCTTGATTATTGTTTTATAGTGAGGTTTGAAATCAAATATTATTTCTCTTTATTTTTCAGGATTTTTTTTTAGCTATTCTAGGTATCTTGTAAACCATATAAATTTTAGAATCAGCTCATTAATGTCTACAAAGGAATCAGCTGGGATTTTGGTAGGGATTGTATCAAATCTAAAGATCAGTTTGGGAAGTATTGCCATTTTAACAATGTTAAGTCTTCCAATCCATGAACATGGATGTTTTCCATTTATTTAGATCATCTTTAATTTATTTCAACAACGTTTTGTAGTTTTTAGAGTATATGACACTTTTTTGTCAAATTTTTTTTTTTTTTTTGAGACAGAGTCTCACTCTGTTGCCCAGGCTAGAGTGAGTGCCGTGGCGTCAGCCTAGCTCACAGCAACCTCAAACTCCTGGGCTTAAGCGATCCTCCTGCCTCAGCCTCCAGAGTAAATGGGACTACAGGCATGCGCCACCATGTCTGGTTAATTTTTTCTATATATATTTTTAGTTCACTAGATAATTTCTTTCTATTTTTAGTAGAGACGGTGTCTCACTCTTGCTCAGGCTGGTGAAATTTATTTTTTGAGACAGAGTCTCGCTCTGTTGCCCGGGCTAGAGTGCAGGCATCAGCCTAGCTCATAGCAACCTCAAACTCCAGGCTCAAGTGATCCTCCTGCCTCAGCCTCCCTAAAACTGGGACATTAGATGTATCATCATGGCAGGTTAATTTTTTTTCTATTTTTAGTAGAGATAGGGGTGGGGGCTTGTCTTCTTGCTCAGGCTTGTCTCAAACTCCTGACCTCAAGCAATCCTACGGCCTCGGCCTCTTAGAGTGCCAGAATTACAGGCGTGAGCCACCGCACCTGGCCATTAAATTTATTCTTAAATATGGTTGTCCTGTTGCTACTGTGAATGAAATGATCTTAATTTATTTTTGGATTGTTTCCTGGTGCTATCTTACATACACATTACAAACCTGCATAAACTGACATAAATAATCTGGTATCTGCTCATGACTTTTTCCTCTCAAATTTTTTCAGAAATGGAGCTAAAACAAAGGGAGAACTTTGAGGGGCCCAAATTCCAAATAACTTTACCATCTTGTACTATAACTCCTTTGTAAAGGAAGTTGAAAGTCTAAGAGATAAATGCTGTTTCAAAGGTTTTGTATCTTCTGTCATTCTTAAGAGTAAAAAAAAGTCTGGCATGAACAGGGCTACAGTAACAGTAGTGTAATGTACAATTGAACTTATCTGAAGTCAACCTCTCTTAAATGTGGCTGCTTTCAAATGGAGCACATGAAATACATGTTGACTTAAAGGATTCCTCAGTTTCTCAAATACTCTACACTGATATATATATATTTTTTGCCAGAACAGGAGAATTTTATGTGTATGTTCTTATTTTTTGCATGGCCTAGTTCTGTGGCTGAGTGTGGAATGTGGTCTGAAATCTGAAGGTTTCAAAACGACAGTGAAGGTGGGTGGTTTTGATGGGAGTTAAGTATTAGAGTCAGTGCCAAAATTTAGGACCGGAAAAATGGGCATTCTTATAAGTAGTTTTTAAATTTAAACTTCTTCGCATAGTCTTGATGCTACAGTTGAGTAACGATAGCTTGAACTATAAGCTTGGCATTTAAAATTTTTTTCTTAGGCTTTGTTTGTAAATCTAGTTTCACTCATAGGACAGTGTTAATATCGAGGGTTGACATATTTGCTAAATTTAAACTTCAAAGGTTCTCTTACACACAATTGAGAAGGGTATAGGAAACCTATTTTTCTTCAGTTACTCGTAGAAAAGCTGCCACTTTAGCAAACAAATGAGAAAGGACAGCAGTGATTTAAATCTGGAAATTCAAGGATGAAGCTGCATCTGCCTTAAATAGATGCATTCAGCTCTGGTATTTAGTCCAGATGGGATATCGGGTCACCTAACACGGTGAGAGCCTCGTATGCCCAGGGACAATGGGGCTCGTCACGAGCTGCTTTTACCTTCAGCTCCGAATTTCCTGCTCTTTATCGGTTTAAATCAACTCCCGTGTTAGGCTGAATACTTCGTGTTTTGCTAATCAGCTTCCAGGGTAGCAGCCACGCTGCTTGGTGTAGAGCTCAGGTCAGACAGTTTGTGGGAAAGAGCTGCTTTTTCATGGGGTAAACGGGGAAAGTATTCATGATTATAAGAAAAATGCTCAGAACTTGGTTTGTATAAAAATTTATGTTGTCGATTTTAATTTTTAACTTTGTAGGGATCATAACTTATAAAATAATGGAGTGAAATTAAAATATTTTAAATGTTCTTTTAGAGAATGTCAATCCCAAATGCTCTCTTGGGTACATAGATGAGCTGAATGGATCGGTGCCGTAGAAGAGTGTGCTGCTTTGCCCGTCAATTGTTATCTAAAAAGAACAAAAAAATGAGCACAACCAGGGCCCAGGGTGTGCTGACACTTCATCCTTTACCAGTTGACAAGGGAAATGGGGTCTTTCCAGGTGGTTAGTTACTTCCTGAACCTCGGATTTACTAGCCAGTTTTTAGAAAGGGCCTCGACTTGTTAATAAGATCAGGACTATGTCACTATTTAAAGAACAGGATTTTATAGAAGGTCTGACAGTATTCCTTTGTCCTAACTTAATATGCAATGCCATTCTTGTCAAAGCATTGAGTAATCAGATATGTAAATGTCAACTGTACATTTTGGGCATCTTATTGCTTTAAGAATAAGTGCCTTGTGAACAGTTCACGGCGTCATTTATGGACCTGTCTTTGCCGCTGGTGTCTTTCCATGTTGGGACGCTGTGACAAGTGGTGTTATAAGAGTTCATGGCGGCCGGGCGCGGTGGCTCACACCTGTAATCCTAGCACGCTGGGAGGCCAAGGTGGCTGGGTCGTTTGAGCTCAGGAGTTCGAGACCAGCCTGAGCAAGAGCGAGACCCCTGTCTCTACTAAAAATAGAAAGAAAATTATATGGACAACTAAAAATATATATAGAAAAAATTAGCCGGGCATGGTGGCGCATGCCTGTAGTCCCAGCTACTTGGGAGGCTGAGGCAGGAGGATCACTTGAGCCCAGGAGTTTGAGGTTGCTGTGAGCTAGGCTGATGCCACAGCACTCTAGCCCGGGCAACAGAGCGAGACTCTGTCTCAAAAAAAAAAAAAAAGTTCATGGCCTGTGACTGGATGTGATTTGGCTTTCTCGGTAATAATTAGCTCGCTGAATAAATATTTATTAAACATTGACTATGGGCTGGCCACTGCGTGTGGTTAAGAACAGTCGGATGTTCTCAGCTCCCAGAAAAATTAAGGAAGCGGAGATTTGCTTGATCACCCCGAGTTGCATCAGTGAGCGTTCGCCGCCGCAGACCGTTCTGTGCAGGGGTGCATTCTGGGCGGGCACTACACAAGCAGGATGAAGGAATACTGAATTATCTTACCTTTAGAGTAGAACTTTTTGAATTAAACTTTTCATTTGGAGATAATTGTAGGTTTACATGCGATTGTCAGAAATACAGAGAGGTCCTGTGTATCCTTTATCAAGTTCCCTCAATAGTAATATCTTGTAAAACTATAGCACAATATCACAACTAGAATATTGACATTATTAAAATAGAATTTTTGACATTGAAACCTCCTTGGGCCAAGGGAAATGCTGCTCCTAACATCAATAGAGTTTTTGTATCCCCTAATGGAATTTACTTAATGGTTCAGTATATTTTCATCCTATACCGTTTCACCTCTACCCTTGAAACGTTGAGGCTTTTGTACTGTGACTTCACTTATTCAATAAATTTTGGGCACACACAAACTACGTGTCAGGGACTCCTGTAGATGGTGTAACAGTGGCAAATAAGATAGGACACTAGCAGGGGGACAGGGATGGTAAACAAAATGAGTGGTCACACAGGAACCTCTAGGCAAAGGCCTGAGGCAAGAACGGCAAGAACAGCTTGTGCCCCAGGAATGGAAAGCGCAGGCTGTGACCGGCCCTTGGGAGAGGAGACGGAATGGCTGGCGTGGCGCGTGGAGCGGGAGGGGAGGTTGAAGAAACAGAAGCGATGGTGTAGACCTTGTTGGCTTGCACGAAGGGGATTGGATTTTTATGCCAAGTTCCATAGGAAGTCATTGACAATGTTTAATCAGGGACCTAAATGGTTGGATTCTTTTTTTTTTTTCCTTAAGATCATTCTAGGTGTTCTACGTAGTATGGTTTGGCAGAGACTAGTCTGAAGCGGAGAGATCTTCTGGGGGACGATGATCCTGGTCCAGGCGGGTGGTGATGCTGGTGGGGGGTGGACCGTGCAGACACGGATGCACAGAAGTGAAAAAACTTAGCATCCGTTTCCACGTCTCCCCCTTTGTAGTTTGGCCTCTCTCCCTGAAGTTGTAGGGCAGAACCTTCTAATGAGAGAAGAAACATGTTCTTGCAGTGAAATGAAAGAAGTAAATTTGTCCCAATCCCTGGCTTCATAGTCTTATCCAAATAATGTGTCCCTTAATTATAACTTTCTAAAATTTTCTTCCTGCGCTGATTCATCTGAATTTTGTTTTAGCCTTTGCCTTTCATGTTGGAGGCTTTTTTCAAAAGTCTTTTGTCCATTTATAAATGCAAAGCCCTAGAAGACCGGATGGGGAGAAGATACACATTTAGAACCCAGCAACGCGAGGGGCTAAGAGTGCGTCACCCACAGTGCA